>NC_136620.1:4254320-4771820 GCF_933228915.1 Telmatherina bonti
AGAGGAGAAGGAGGAGGAGGAAGAGGAAGAGGAGAAGGAGGAGGAGGAGGAAGAGGAAGAGGAGAAGGAGGAGGAGGAGGAAGAGGAAGAGGAAGAGGAAGAGGAGGAGGAGGAGGAGGAGGAGGAGGATGAGGAGGAGGACAGAACATGGAGAACCCCACTACAACACGTCAGACGATGACATCAACATAAAGAAGAGACAGAAACTTTGTTTGTCTGAGTGTCAGTGAACGTCTCATGTTAAAAAAAGACCAGGTCCAGGTCCTGGTCATGGTCCGGGTCCTGGCCCTGTTCCTGGTCTAGGTCCAGGTCCAGATCCAGGTCCAGATCCAGGTCCAGGTCCAGGTCCAGGTCCAGGTCCAGAGGGCAGATCTCTGTGAAACTAATCTGATTTCTGACGTCTATAATTAGCTGACTGGAGCTTTTCCTCCCAGCAGGAGCAGCGAAAGCTGCCGCCGCGAGTGAAGCGCAGGAGGCCGACAGGTGGGGCTCCCTCTCGATCTGAGTCTGACTCGTGTTTTCGTCAGAGAGAACCGAAGCTTCAGACCTGTTCCTGGATCTAAGACGCAACAGAACCCCGACCCATCCACCAGAAACGTCGGATTTCAGGACAAGATCCAGTCGGTAAGACACCAACATGGCTGATCTGGTTGGAAAGATTCCAGCAGGTCATGTGACACCAAGAAGCTCCACTTTCCAGGAATAGCTGTCCAGGATCCTGGAAGGACTTTGGATCCTTTGGATGCTTGTGGCTTTTGTTGAGTTTCCTGTCCAGATGAGCCATTCTGCTGGAACAATGTCCAGGTCTGGATTCTGGGAAGGATCCACCCCTCCACTGGACCGGCCCAGCTCCAGGTTCTGATCCAACCCTGTATCGCAGTGTTTTTTCGTCCCAGCTCTCAGGGACACCTGTTCTGCATGTTTTAGAAGTAGTCTGTCTCAGATGATCAGCAGACTTAGAACTTGATGAGCAGATTAAGGTCACATCCACATCAGCCTTTCTGATCCCAATCCCAGTCCGTTTGCTGGAAAAGTCTACTTCGTTTCGGCAAATGTGACTTCACCAAACGAATTCTGATTTAGTCCAAAGAAGCGGACTTGGTCCGCTTGCAAACACAGTCTTGGTCTTCAAGCAGATCAAATACAGGGACTACAAAAAAAGTCACTTCCTGCATTTGGCGTGGCATTGCATTGTGGGTAAAAACGATAGACGGCCTATAAAAGATGGGCGGAACCTCCGTGACGTCACCTGTAGGTTTCTGAAGAGCTGAATTGAAGCTCGGTGGCTGTTTCCTACCATCACCATCTTGGCAGGGGCATGTGTGTCGTCTCACCCGGAAAATACAAATATGGGCAAAGAGGTGGAGCTGAGGGGGGGGCTGTGTGCGTTAGAAAAAAATTCACTCCCCCCACAGTTGTCTTGAATGTAAACCTGACCTATTAAACTGAAAATGAATGTTTATTCCTGCTGTAAACGTATTTATTTCGGCTGTAAACATGTTTATTTCTGCTGTGAACCTGTTTATTCCTGCTGTAAACATGTTTATTCCTGCTGTAAACATGTTTATTCCTGCTTTAAACATGTTTATTCCTGCTGTAAACATGTTTATTCCTGCTGTAAACGTGTTTATTCCTGCTCTAAACATGTTTATTCCTGCTGTAAACATGTTTATTCCTGCTGTAAACATGTTTATTTCTGCTGTAAACATGTTTATTCCTGCTGTAAACATGGGTTATTCCTGCTTTGAACGTGTTTATTCCTGCTGTAAACATGTTTATTCCTGCTGTAAACATGTTTATTTCTGCTGTAAACATGTTTATTCCTGCTGTAAACATGTTTATTCCTGCTTTAAACGTGTTTATTTTTGCTGTAAAAATGTTTATTCCTGCTCTAAACATGTTTATTCCTGCTGTAAACATGTTTATTCCTGCTGTAAACGTGTTTATTTCTGCTGTAAAAATTTTTATTCCTTCTATAAACATGTTTATTTCTGCTCTAAACATGTTTATTCCTGCTGTAAAAACATGTTTATTCCTGCTGTAAAAATGTTTATTCCTGCTGTAAACATGTTTATTCCTGCTTTAAACGTGTTTATTTCTGCTGTAAAAATGTTTATTCCTGCTGTAAACATGTTTATTCCTGCTTTAAACATGTTTATTCCTGCTGTAAACATGTTTATTCCTGCTGTAGACATGTTTATTCCTGCTTTAAACGTGTTTATTTCTGCTGTAAACATGTTTATTCCTGCTGTAAACATGTTTATTTCTGCTGTAAACATGTTTATTCCTGCTGTAAACATGTTTATTCCTGCTTTAAACGTGTTTATTCCTGCTGTAAACATGTTTATTCCTGCTTTAAACATGTTTATTCCTGCTGTAAACATGTTTATTCCTGCTGTAGACATGTTTATTCCTGCTTTAAACGTGTTTATTTCTGCTGTAGACATGTTTATTCCTGCTTTAAACGTGTTTATTTCTGCTGTAAACATGTTTATTCCTGCTGTAAACATGTTTATTCCTGCTTTAAACGTGTTTATTTCTGCTGTAAAAATGTTTATTCCTGCTCTAAACATGTTTATTCCTGCTGTAAACATGTTTATTTCTGCTGTAAACATGTTTATTCCTGCTGTAAACGTGTTTATTTCTGCTGTAAACATGTTTATTCCTGCTGTAAACATGTTTATTCCTGCTTTAAACGTGTTTATTTCTGCTGTAAAAATGTTTATTCCTGCTCTAAACATGTTTATTCCTGCTGTAAACATGTTTATTCCTGCTGTAAACGTGTTTATTTCTGCTGTAAACATGTTTATTCCTGCTGTAAACATGTTTATTCCTGCTGTAAACGTGTTTATTTCTGCTGTAAAAATGTTTATTCCTGCTCTAAACATGTTTATTCCTGCTGTAAACATGTTTATTCCTGCTGTAAACATGTTTATTCCTGCTTTAAATGTGTTTATTTCTGCTGTAAAAATGTTTATTTCTGCTGTGAACCTGTTTATTCCTGCTGTAAACATGTTTATTCCTGCTGTAAACATGTTTATTCCTGCTGTAAACATGTTTATTCCTGCTGTAAAAACATGTTTATTCCTGCTTTAAACGTGTTTATTTCTGCTGTAAACATGTTTATTCCTGCTGTAAACATGTTTATTCCTGCTTTAAACGTGTTTATTTCTGCTGTAAACATGTTTATTCCTGCTGTAAACATGTTTATTCCTGCTGTAAACGTGTTTATTCCTGCTTTAAACGTGTTTATTTCTGCTGTAAACATGTTTATTCCTGCTTTAAACGTGTTTATTTCTGCTGTAAACATGTTTATTCCTGCTGTAAACATGTTTATTCCTGCTGTAAACGTGTTTATTTCTGCTGTAAACATGTTTATTCCTGCTGTAAACATGTTTATTCCTGCTGTAAACATGTTTATTCCTGCTGTAAACGTGTTTATTCCTGCTTTAAACGTGTTTATTTCTGCTGTAAACATGTTTATTCCTGCTGTAAACATGTTTATTCCTGCTGTAAAAACATGTTTATTCCTGCTGTAAACATGTTTATTCCTGCTGTAAACGTGTTTATTCCTGCTTTAAACGTGTTTATTTCTGCTGTAAACATGTTTATTCCTGCTGTAAACATGTTTATTCCTGCTGTAAACATGTTTATTCCTGCTGTAAACGTGTTTATTTCTGCTGTAAAAATGTTTATTCCTGCTCTAAACATGTTTATTCCTGCTGTAAACATGTTTATTCCTGCTTTAAATGTGTTTATTTCTGCTGTAAAAATGTTTATTCCTGCTCTAAACATGTTTATTCCTGCTGTAAACATGTTTATTCCTGCTGTAAACATGTTTATTCCTGCTGTTAACGTATTTATTCCTGCTGTAAACATGTTTATTCCTGCTGTAAACATGTTTATTCCTGCTTTAAATGTGTTTATTTCTGCTGTAAAAATGTTTATTCCTGCTCTAAACATGTTTATTCCTGCTGTAAACATGTTTATTCCTGCTGTAAACATGTTTATTTCTGCTGTAAAAACATGTTTATTCCTGCTGTAAAAACATGTTTATTCCTGCTGTAAACATGTTTATTCCTGCTGTAAACGTGTTTATTTCTGCTGTAAAAATGTTTATTCCTGCTCTAAACATGTTTATTCCTGCTGTAAACATGTTTATTCCTGCTGTAAACATGTTTATTCCTGCTTTAAACGTGTTTATTTCTGCTGTAAAAATGTTTATTCCTGCTGTAAACATGTTTATTCCTGCTTTAAACATGTTTATTCTTGCTGTAAACATGTTTATTCCTGCTGTAAACATGTTTATTTCTGCTGTAAAAATGTTTATTCCTGCTCTAAACATGTTTATTCCTGCTGTAAACATGTTTATTCCTGCTGTAAACGTGTTTATTTCTGCTGTAAACATGTTTATTCCTGCTGTAAACATGTTTATTCCTGCTGTAAACGTGTTTATTTCTGCTGTAAAAATGTTTATTCCTGCTCTAAACATGTTTATTCCTGCTGTAAACATGTTTATTCCTGCTGTAAACATGTTTATTCCTGCTTTAAATGTGTTTATTTCTGCTGTAAAAATGTTTATTTCTGCTGTGAACCTGTTTATTCCTGCTGTAAACATGTTTATTCCTGCTGTAAACATGTTTATTCCTGCTGTAAACATGTTTATTCCTGCTGTAAAAACATGTTTATTCCTGCTGTAAACATGTTTATTCCTGCTGTAAACGTGTTTATTCCTGCTTTAAACGTGTTTATTTCTGCTGTAAACATGTTTATTCCTGCTGTAAACATGTTTATTCCTGCTGTAAACATGTTTATTCCTGCTGTAAACGTGTTTATTCCTGCTTTAAACGTGTTTATTTCTGCTGTAAACATGTTTATTCCTGCTGTAAACATGTTTATTCCTGCTGTAAACATGTTTATTCCTGCTGTAAAAACATGTTTATTCCTGCTGTAAACATGTTTATTCCTGCTGTAAACGTGTTTATTCCTGCTTTAAACGTGTTTATTTCTGCTGTAAACATGTTTATTCCTGCTGTAAACATGTTTATTCCTGCTGTAAACATGTTTATTCCTGCTGTAAACGTGTTTATTTCTGCTGTAAAAATGTTTATTCCTGCTCTAAACATGTTTATTCCTGCTGTAAACATGTTTATTCCTGCTGTAAACATGTTTATTCCTGCTTTAAATGTGTTTATTTCTGCTGTAAAAATGTTTATTCCTGCTCTAAACATGTTTATTCCTGCTGTAAACATGTTTATTCCTGCTGTAAACATGTTTATTCCTGCTGTTAACGTATTTATTCCTGCTGTAAACATGTTTATTCCTGCTG
Source organism: Telmatherina bonti (assembly GCF_933228915.1). Taxonomy (NCBI): domain Eukaryota; kingdom Metazoa; phylum Chordata; class Actinopteri; order Atheriniformes; family Telmatherinidae; genus Telmatherina; species Telmatherina bonti. The sequence continues at coordinate 4,259,650 of NC_136620.1, forward strand.
TAAACATGTTTATTCCTGCTGTAAACATGTTTATTCCTGCTTTAAATGTGTTTATTTCTGCTGTAAAAATGTTTATTCCTGCTCTAAACATGTTTATTCCTGCTGTAAACATGTTTATTCCTGCTGTAAACATGTTTATTTCTGCTGTAAAAACATGTTTATTCCTGCTGTAAAAACATGTTTATTCCTGCTGTAAACATGTTTATTCCTGCTGTAAACATGTTTATTTCTGCTCTAAACATGTTTATTCCTGCTGTAAACATGTTTATTCCTGCTGTAAACATGTTTATTCCTGCTTTAAACGTGTTTATTCCTGCTGTAAAAATGTTTTGTTCCTGCTCTAAACATGTTTATTCCTGCTGTAAACATGTTTATTCCTGCTGTAAACATGTTTATTCCTGCTGTAAACGTGTTTATTTCTGCTGTAAACATGTTTATTCCTGCTGTAAACATGTTTATTCCTGCTGTAAACATGTTTATTCCTGCTCTAAGCATGTTTATTCCTGCTTTAAATATGTTTACTCCTGCTGTGAACGTGTTTATTACTGCTGTAAACATGTTTATTAAATGAATAGACTGTATAAAGGAAAGACCAGTTGGTCGGTACTGGTACGTCACCAGTACTGGTACCTCACCAGTACTGGTAGGGTGGTTGAAGTAAAAGCAGCTCAGTGGGCGGTTCCATGGTTATCTTGGCAGCGTCATGTGTGGCTTCACTCCCGGAAAAGGCATATATGTGCATAGAAGTGGCGTTGATAGGGAGGCTGTGAGCGTGGGGGTGGATGATTTCACACTCATCAAACTCAGAGCTGCCTGTAGCTAACCAGCTAACCAGGAGCTAACCAGGAGCTAACCAGGAGCTAACCAGCTAACCAGCTAACCAAGGTAGGCAGGTTAAAGCTAAAGTGAGCTGTTAGCTGGCTAAAAACCCCACTTGTGCTTACAGATGGGCATTCAATTACATTGTAACAAATCATAGGAAGAATTAATAATCAATTTCTGATTGATAATTTACATTTTCATATTGAAATTGTCTTTTTATACCTGTAACCCATCGTAAAACTCCTGAGTGTTTATTTGTGGCGAGCTAAATTAATTTCTGGGCCCTGCGATGGACTGGCGAGCTGTCCAGGGTGTGCCCTGCCTTTTGTCCAATAGACTGCTGTCCCGTCAAAGCAGGCGGAGAGGGTGTTGGGATCTTCCACATCCAGCAGTGTACATGTTTTTAACAAACAAACGTTGTCTGCTTTGTCTGTGACCCAAGTAGCCCATTGGGGTTTATGTGTTTAGAGCCAAAGCGTGAAGAAACTATTAATGTTGTTTTGTGCTGCATAAATGAGGAACTGTCGAGCTTAGAATGAATGTTGAGCCCATAGCTAACGCTAGTGTAACAAGTTGCAGCACCTGAGTCTGGAGACGCCGTGGAGAACGTTCTGCTGCCTGCAACATCCTCCAGCAGGACCGGTTTGGCAGTGGCTCAGTAATGGTGTGGGGGGGCATTTCTTTGGAGGGCCGCACAGCCCTCCATGTGCTCGCCAGAGGTAGCCTGACTGCCATTAGGTACCGAGATGAGATCCTCAGACCCCTTGTGGGACCATATGCTGGTGCGGTTGGCCCAGGGTTCCTCCTAATGCAAGACAATGCTAGACCTCATGTGGCTGGAGTGTGTCAGCAGTTCCTGCAACATGAAGGCATTGATGTTATGGACCGGCCCGCCCGTTCCCCAGACCTGGATCCAGCTGAACACATCTGGGACATCATGTCTCGCTCCATCCACCAACGCCAAGTTGCACCACAGACTGTCCAGGAGTTGGCGGATGCTTTAGTCCAGGTCTGGGAGGAGATCCCTCAGGAGAACATCCACCGCCTCATCAGGAGCATGCCCAGGCGTTGTAGGGAGGTCATACAGGCACGCGGAGGCCACACACACTACTGAGCCTCATTCTGACTTGTTTAAAGGACATTACATCAAAGTTGGATCAGTCTGTAGTGTGTTTTTCCACTTTCATTTGGAGTAGAACTCCAAATCCAGACCTCTATGGGTTGATACGTTTGGTTTTCATTGATCATTTTTGTGTGATTTTGTTGTCAGCACATTTAACTATGGAAAGAACAAAGTATTTAAAAAAAATATTTCATTAATTCAGATCTACAACGTGGTACTTTAGTGTTCCCTTTATTGTTTTGAGCAGTGTATATGTATATTATATATATATGTATACATATATATATATATATATATATATATATATATATATATATATATATATATATATATTATATATGTATATTATATATATATATATATATATATATATATATATATATATATATATATATATATATATATATATATATATATATATATATATGTATATGTATGTATACACAGTACCAGTCAAAAGTTGGGACACACCTCCTCACCCGGTGATTTTTCTTTATTTTTTTCACTATGTTCATTGCAAAGTACAACTAAATATATCCACACCATGACGGAACACGTGTGGAAATATGTAGTAAACAAAAAAGTGGTAAATAAACCAGAATATGTTTTATGTTTTAGATTCTTTAAAGTAATCACCTTTTGCTTTGGTGACAGCTTGGCACACTCATGACATTTTCTCAATCAGCTTCATAAGGCAGTCACCAGGAATGGTTTGTCATTAACAGGATTAGCTTGTCAAGAGCTAATTTCCTGGATTTCTTTCCTTCTTAATGTATTTGAGAGGTTGTAATGTGCAGAGGCATGGTTTCTGCAAGGTCTATACAGTGGTTTCACTCTGTTTGATCTCTGTTACAATCCATATTATGGCAAGAACCACTCAACTAAGTCAAGAGAAATGACAGTACAGTTAATGACACTGACAGTCAATGTCTGGTAAACAGACAGTGTCTAATTGGCTGAAAGGGCCAGTGACAGAATAAAAGGATAAGGTTTTAATTGGTTTAACAGATGTGCAGAGCTAATGATCAGGAACTGAGAATATAGACAGGAAGGTGATTCTGAGAAGATTCTGAACAGAGAAGTAAGTTGTGCCGAGTTAGCAGGTAAGCAGCTGAGCCAGCGTCTGCATGTGATGTGTAAGCTAGCACAGATTAAACAAGGTAACGACTGATGTAGGATAAAGAGTCAGCAGTAGCCTAGAAGTCAGAACCCAGGTCAAAATCCAACACAAGACCTAGATCCTTAATCCCGTAACCTTAAACAGATCCAGAGGCCAGAGCACACAGATCCATATCCAAATAATGGAGTTTTCACAGGATGAGAGTCCTGGATCAGAGCTGGGTTTCACCCAGGACAACAATATGGACCACGCGTCCAAAACTCCATTCTGGGGTCAGATATCATAACTCAGGTTAAGTCAATCCAGGTCCATGTCCATGTCCAGGTCCAGGTCAATGTCCATGTCCATGTCCAGGTCCAGGTCAATGTCCAGGTCCAGGTCCAGGTCAATGTCCAGGTCCAGGTCAATGTCCATGTCCAGGTCCAGGTCAATGTCCAGGTCCAGGTCCAGGTCCAGGTCAATGTCCATGCCCATGTCCATGTCCATGTCCAGGTCCAGGTCCAGGTCAATGTCCAGGTCCAGGTCAATGTCCATGTCCATGTCCATGTCCATGTACATGTCCAGGTCCAGGTCCAGGTAAATGTCCATGTCCATGTCCAGGTCAATGTCCATGTCCATGTCCAGGTCAATGTCCATGTCCATGTCCATGTCCATGTCCATGTCCAGGTCAATGTCCATGTCCATGTCCAGGTCCAGGTCAATGTCCATGTCCATGTCCAGGTCCAGGTAAATGTCCAGGTCCTGGTCCAGGTAAATGTCAAGGTCAATGTCCAGGTCCAGTTCAATGTCCAGGTCCTGGTCCAGGTCAATGTCAAGGTCAATGTCCAGGTCCAGTTCAATGTCCAGGTCTAAGTCCACGTCTAGGTCAATGTCCAGGTCCAGGTCAATGTCCATGTCCATGTCCAGGTCCAGGTCCAGGTAAATGTCCAGGTCCAGGTCCAGGTCAATGTCCAGGTCCAGGTCAATGTCCAGGTCAATGTCCAGGTCCAGGTCCAGGTCCATGTCAGACCAGGTCAGCATCCAGGTGCAGAGTGCAGGCAGGAGTAGCAACTCCTGAAGTTGAAGACAGGTCTGCAGGCAGTCTGGAGGGGATAAAATTAAAACTTGCTGATGTAAAAATGGTGGAATTGGTTCCGTCCAGCTTAAACTGATTCCTAGATGACGCTTAATGTCTTGTACTGGTTTCCAGAACGCTGTAAATTGGTCTAACAGGTTTCCAGAAGATGGTAAACATCTCAAACTGGTTTTAACCCTCTGTCACTACCAGTTTTCTTGCATTAACCTCTGCTGCTCTCTCCGTAGCAGACCTGGACCTAAGACGATAAACGAATATGGATTGTCTCTAATGAAGCCAGAGTAATGTAAGGAGGTCCTGGCGGGCCTGGCTGCACTGACGGGTGAAATGAAGCGAGCCGCTCCTCTGCAGATGGCTCCTGCAGATTGGTGATGGCATTTTCACGCTTTTTTAAGCATCTTTCATTAAAGCCCTCAGCAGTAGTGAAGGTGAAGCTCTTATTCTCCTGAGCAGCTCCTACAAGAGGATGTAATGACTCGGAAAAGCTCTGCAGAGGCCTCAGCGGGCCTGGAGTGATGCCATCCTGCAGCTTCATATCACAAAGTTCTGTTCACAGTTTACATGGACTAAGTTGAATTTTGAGGGAAGTGTGCAGTGCTGCTGCCTCCAAATTCTCTGTGGTATGACTGGTTTGTTTCCTCCCGTCAGCCTCTAACTAAGCTCAGCCCGCAGGGCAAACATCCAGAGGGTACTTAAAGACAGTGTGTTTAATTAATTGGAAAATACTCCGATTTAATGGTTATTATGCAAGTATGAAATTTGCTCCTTGTTATCAGAGACATAATTACCACCCCTGGGACTCCTCTGTTGGAAGGGAGAGAGCAGATAAATGACTTCAGACCAGCTGCAGACCAGATTGCAGGTTGCTTTCCTGGCTTCCCATCTCCAAATCAAAAAGGCTCAATTTATGTTCTTTTTAAGATGTTAACGTTTTTTAATTTCATTGTTAAATGACTGAATAAAGCCTTTTATCATAAATGGGTAAATGCTGATTTTTTTCTTATTTTTCTCCTTAATTTATTATGAGATAATTAAAGTCTTCTTTCCATCTGCATCAGTTTTAGGCCAAACCAGGAAGGATCCTCCCAAAAACCAGATACACACTGGCCTGATTGGTAAAATTAGACCACTTTTAAAGAGAAAACTAACTTTTACCATGTCTTGCTTTGATGTGAGAGAAGGTTGTGGCTCTGCAGCTGTTTTCCGTGATGACAGAAACATTTGTAACTAAATCATTTATCATATTTATAAAATGTCTTGTAAATTCTCCTCAATAACATTGTAGGAAGTCAGTTTATGAGAAAAATTTGCATTTAAAGCTAGAATTGAAACTTCAGTCTAAGACTGACGGTACAAAAATACAAGAAGTTACTGCAACATGAGGTGTTACGACAGTCATGTGTAACGACAGTACAAGCTGTTATGACAGTATGAGGTGTTATAACAGTACGAAGTGTGACGACAGTACAATGTGTTACGACAGTAAGATGTGTCACAAAAGTATGATGTGTTATGACAGTATGAGGTGTTTTAACTGCATGAGGTGTTACAACAAATGATGTGTGATTACAGTATAAGGTGTTTTGACAGTGTGAGGCATTACGACAGTCAGAGGTGTTACAACAATATGAGATGTTACAACAGTACGATATGTTAGGATAGAACCAGGTGTTACAACAATATGAGGTATTATGACAATACGATGTGTTACAACAGTATGATGTGTTAGAACAGTACAATGTGCTATGATAGTACGAGGTGATATGACAGTAAAAGGTGTTGTGACAGTACAAGGCATTTTGACGGTGCGCTATGTCATGACAATACGATGTGTTATGACAGTACGACGTGTTACGACAGTACGACGTGTTACGACAGTATGATGTGGTACGACAGTACAAGGTGTTTGGACAGTACAATTGGTTATGACAACACAATGTGTTTTGACAGGACAATGTGTTTCAACAGTACAGGGTTTAATGACAGTACGACGTGTTACGGCAGTAAGATGTGTTACGACAGTATAAAGTGTTATGACTATATGAGGTATTTTGACATTAAGAGCTGTTTTGACAGTATAAAGTATTACAACAAAAGATGTGTTATTACAGTTCAAGGTGTTACGACAGTAAGAGGTGTTTTGACAGTATGAAATGTAACAACAGTATAATGTCTTAGGATAGTACGAAGTGTTGTGACAGTACAATGTGGTATGACAGTGTGAGGTGTTATGACTGTAAAAGGTGTCACGACAGGACGAGGTGTGATGACGATGTGTTACAACAGTACAATGTGTTACTACAGTATGAGGTGTGATAGTAAAAGGTGTTACGATAGTACAATGTGTTATGACAGTACGATGTGTTACTACAGTACAATGTGTTACTACAGTACGATGTGTTACTACAGTACGAGGTTTTCCAACAGTAGTAAGTATTAAAACAATACAAGGTGTTCTGACAGGATGAGGTGTTACGACAGGATGAGGGTGTTACGACAGTATGATGTGTTATGACAGTACAAGGTGTTGGGGCAGTATGATTGGTTATGACAGTTCGATGTGTTTCGAAAGTACAATGTGTTACAATAGTATGAGGTTTTATGATAGTACTAGGTATTACGACAGAACGAGGTGTTACGACAGTATAAGATGTCATAACAGTACGAGGTGTTATGACGGTAAGATCCGTTTTGACAGAACAAGGTGCTACAGCAGTATGATGTGTTACAACCGTACGAGGTGTTACAATAGCATGATGTGTTACAACAGTACAAGGTGTTATGACAGTACTATGTTTTAGGATAGTACGAGGTGTTACAACAGTACGAGTTGTTGTGACAGTATAATGAGTTAAGACAGTATTTTGTGCTATGACAGTACAAGGTGTTATGAAAGTAAAAGGTGTTACGACAGAATGATATATTATAACAAAATTATGTATTATGACAATACGATGTGTTACAAGAGTGCAATATGTAACAACAGTACGATGTGATACAACAGTAAAAGCTGTTACGACCGTACGAGGTGTTAAAATAGTATGAGGTGTTACGACAGTACGAGTTGTTATGACAGTACAAGGTGTTACAACAGTATGAGGTGTTTTTACAGCACGAGATGCTACAACTGTACAGGGTATTACAACAGTATTAAATATTATGAAAGTGAGAGGTGTTACAACAGTAAAAGGTTTTACAACAGTACTCGGTATTTTGACAGTACAAGGAATCACGAGAGTACTAGGTGTTATAACAGTAAGAGTTGTTACAACAGTACAAGCAGTTACGACAGTATGAGATATTACAAAAGTGGGAGGTGTTACAACGGTATGAGGTTTTACAACAGTGTGGGTGTGATGACAGTATGTGATGACAGTGTGATGTTTTACGACAGTACCAGGTGTTAAAACAACGACAGTGAGATGTGGTACAACAGTACAAGGTGTTGCGACACTATGATGTGTTATGACACTACGATGTTTTACGACACTACGATGTGTTACGACACTACGATGTGTTACGATACTACGATGTGTTATGACACTACGATGTTTTACGACACTACGATGTGTTACGACACTACGATGTGTTACGATACTACGATGTGTTATGACACTACGATGTGTTACGATACTACGATGTGTTATGACACTACGATGTGTTACGATACTACGATGTGTTATGACACTACGATGTTTTACGACACTACGATGTGTTACGACACTACGATGTGTTACGATACTACGATGTGTTATGACACTACGATGTGTTACGATACTACGATGTGTTATGACACTACGATGTTTTACGACACTACGATGTGTTACGACACTACGATGTGTTACGACACTACGATGTGTTACGATACTACGATGTGTTATGACACTACGATGTGTTACGATACTACGATGTGTTATGACACTACGATGTTTTACGACACTACGATGTGTTATGACACTACGATGTTTTACGACACTACGATGTGTTATGACACTACGATGTTTTACGACACTACGATGTGTTACGACACTACGATATGTTACGACACTACGATGTGTTATGACACTATGATGTGTTATGACACTACGATGTTTTACGACACTACGATGTGTTACGACACTACGATGTGTTACGACACTACGATGTGTTACGACACTACGATGTGTTATGACACTACTATGTGTTAGGATACTACGATGTGTTATGACACTACGATGTTTTACGACACTACGATGTGTTATGACACTACGATGTTTTACGACACTACGATGTGTTATGACACTACGATGTTTTACGACACTACGATGTGTTACGACACTACGATGTGTTACGACACTACGATGTGTTATGACACTATGATGTGTTATGACACTACGATGTTTTACGACACTACGATGTGTTACGACACTACGATGTGTTACGATACTATGATGTGTTACGACACTACGATGTGTTATGACACTACTATGTGTTAGGATACTACGATGTGTTACGACACTACGATGTGTTACGACACTACGATGTGTTACGACACTACGATGTGTTACGACACTACGATGTGTTACGACACTACGATGTGTTAGGACACTACGATGTGTTACGACATTACGATGTGTTACGACACTACGATGTGTTACGACGCTACGATGTGTTACAACACTACAATGTGTTACGACACTACGATGAGTAGTGTAAGAGGTTTATTGATTTCCCACAGATTCCTGTGAATTCTTCCAGCGGAACTTTCAGAGACTGGCAGACTGGCGAGCATCAGGAGGCAGGCAGGCAGGGGAGCAAGCGAACGAGCAGGCAGGCAGGCTTTCTCTGGCAGGAGGAAGACAGGACAGGTTACAAATCAAGGTCAAGCACAAGCAACGTAAGCTGAGGCCGAGAGCTGTTTTACCGCAGGGCAATCAACAATCTGGCGCTGGATAGCAGGCAGAGCTGGTCTTAAATAGGTGGTGCGTTGATTGCTGAAATGTGGATCAGCTGTGCCTCCAGTTCCCAGCTGACCACGCCCACCAGGGAACAGGAATCACCACAGAACGCTATACAGAGGTGGCAGTTTCAAATTTATTCACCTTACAGATATCAGTCTTTCAATAAAATCAATCAACTTTTGTATTGATGCTTCATTCAGTGTTGGCCAGAAATTCACATTTGTCTATTTCATTTATTCACTGGAAGATATCAAGCCCACTCAAAACATAAGGAACTAAGCAAGCTCTACATAGTCCTGCTTTATGCAACCCAGAGGGTGTGCAGTGAACTCTGTTTTAAAGCTTAAACTGGACAAATCTTCTACTTAATTCTAGTGTTAAGCTTTTTGTTTCTAAGAACGCCATTTAACTCCTCTTCTTAGAAGGGAGGACCTAAAGCTGCCTCCCGTGTCTCTGTGAAAGACAGCATAATAGGGTCAGCAACATTTTATAAGACTTACACCTTATGTAACAGTTGCACATATTTCTTAATGTCCAACCATATTAAATTAAAGTCCAAAACAACTTTTTCCAAAAGATATTATTGGGATTTAAACCTGAAAGACCCTCACAAATAGGTCTCGATCATTTCAATCTTTATCACCAGAAAACTGGGGTTTGAATTAATGAGAAAAAAGGTGGTAATTCAGTGGTAATACTTTTTTAATCACATTCATTCACTTTCTTAGTACAATTAAGGGAAGCCGGAGCCTATCGCCGCAATCATTGGGCATGAGTAAGGTACACCCTGGACAGGTTGCCTGTCCATCAAAGGGCCACATAGAGAAACAAACAACCATTTACTCCGAGGGTGAATTTGGAGGGATCAGTTAGCTTAACAAGCACGTTTCCCCATGGAAGCCGGAGGACCAACACACACATACCATACATACTGTACATGGGGAGAACATGTGAATCTCATCTCCAGTCGAGGTTCAAACCAGCAACCTTCTTGCTGTGAGGCTACGGCGCTAACCACAATACCAACAAGCAGTTGCATATAAATAATTTCCCAATTGTGACAGTTTGCAGATATTCTGAAGAAGAAGTTGTATTTTTGCAGCAATTTGTACGTTTTTTGTAGAAAAATGGTCATTAATCGGGTTTACTCTGAATGTGGCTGCTGGTGGTTTCTCTTACTTCTAAATACAACTTCATCTTGGCTACATGCACAAGCAGTTTTGTATATTAAGAAGAGCAAGTTAATATTGGACTTTACAGTCTAGTTTTCTGACTTTACAGTTAAAACCAGAGCCCGAACTGGTGATACCAGTTTTATGTGAGTCAAACAAAAATTATGCAAATGACCGGCTGCAACATGTTTGTAGTCAATAAAAAGTTGGAGTTTTGGTAAAAGTTGAACATGGGTGCAGCTGTGAGCGAGGGGAGTGCTTGGGGCCCATCAAGGCAGGTTTATTTTGATGAGTAGAGCCATGGTGGACAAATCTGACATTTTAGTATTAGATGTTGGAAACTTGTAGTTCCTGTGTGTCCTTGAATGCAGCATGAACCAGATCAAAGTCTCCGTCTTTTGTTTCCTTTTAGAACTGAACCACTATGGAGGATTTTTCCCAGCAGGACTACCCAGACCACAGTCCTCAGGGTCTCAAATTGGGTCAGGATCAACAAAGTCTGCTGTCACATCTAGCTGATGAAGACGATTGTGACAAAGAACATACAGCTCATCATCTGGATATGGCATCGGCGGTCCAGATGAAGGTTCAGGAGTTAGACCCCAGTCCAACTTTAAAGAAAGTGCGGGACCCTGAAGCCAGAGGTGAGACTGTGTGATGCTTTTTCTCATCAAGCCTCTGATGATTACCACTGGCTTCAAAAACTTTTTTTATTTCACAAGAAAGGAAGTACAGTGGCAGTAAACCATTTCCCACTGTGCCTAAAGGAGTCACATCGTCTCAACAGTCGACCCGTTTGCTTTGAGCTGTTTTTGAAGGATTTTTCTGGTGAGCTGAAAATGTGTTGGAACCGTCAGGTCTGCACAGAAACCCTAAAACTGTCTTAGACACTGAGGACAGGATGTGACGAACAGCTGAGCAATGAGAACTGAGAGGTGTGAGCTGGTCAGGGGTCTCCTACAGACCACGACAGGAAGCACTGGTTGAAGTGTGATCGCACCTTCGTTCAGAAAGGCCTGAGATCCTCTGTAGGGCGAGCTGTGGCTTTGAGACGAAGATGTGGCTTCATGTTCTCAGAGCTCAGAAACTCGCAGCTGCACCGCAAACGTTCGGGAACATGTCTCTTTCGTTGCTGACAGGATCCTGATGGCGTGATTAATGAAAGTCGTTGAGGAATCAGGATAACAGATACAGGGTTTTATTTAACAGAAAACCAAATCCAAATGTTCCTGAATAGGTCCAGCACCGGGAACTCCGGGTCTTCCTTATAAAAGAGCCTTAGGACACACCCACATCAGCCAGGGAAAGTCGCTTCGTTTGGGGAAATGTGAACGTGCCAAACAGATTCGGTCCATCTACAAACGCAGGACTCAGTCCATTTCAAGCAGACCAAATACAGGAAGCGGACTACAAACCAAGTCCCTTCCTGCATGTGGCGTAGCATTGCATTGTGGGTAAATCCATAGCGATGGCGTTAAGGGTCCTCGGCCTCGTCTGGTGTTCATACTGCGTCCATTGTTGCAGTGGATTTCTGCAGGATACTTGCATAAGACACAATAAAAACCCAAAACAGCCATAGTTTGGTCTCCATGTTAAACTGGCAGGTGGAGGAAACAGAGTTTTCTTCTTCATGTCCTCTCTTCTGCTAAATACTAGTGCAGCGCCACCTCTGGTGGGAATGGGGAGATATTTATTCTAATGGTTTGACTGGTTTCACCAAAGTGCAGCGTGAACACGCTCCGCATGGATACACCCCCCTACAGCTGGACCCAGTCCCCAAACGGACCGAGTCTAGCGGTCTTCCTGGTTAAGGAAGGAAGGTTTAAATAATTTCAATTTAAAGCTCCACCCACTTCTCCAAATATGGCCACCTGTAGCTGTTGAACCTGTGTGACATCACGAAGACCCTGTCCACTCGGCTTACCTGCCGGCAGGTGTTGGGAATGTAATGTCTCTCTAATCTTCTTCCTTTTTCAGCCTCCCATCCAGATCAGAACCGAGCAGAACCTCAGTCCACGCCGCTGGACCCGACAGGAGCCACAGCCAATCGGGATGAAGATGGGGAGTCCGGTGGCGGCATCCCTGCTGTGGTTGTGACAGAAGCAGAGGAGGTGAGTCCAGAGCAGAAAGGCCTGATGGGAAATCATGTTTATTCATGAGGTTGGAGCGGGACGTGTCGTCTTGTCTTCCTTTGTTCCGACTTTAAATGGCGCCTGTGATCAGGTTCAAAGCCCGGCTCGGTCCTGACAGCCTTTCTTCATTATCCTGTTCCCTCTTCCTCCTCCTGCCTCATCAGACATTGGAAGTTTCCCGTAATGGAGTAGTTAGTGTTGAACTATGTGAAATGTTCTGATTTCAGACGGAACATTCAGCCTTTCATCTGAAAGCTGGCTCTCATTCCTTCCTGACAGTTTTCTTCTTCATTTCTTCAGCATCTCATCTGCTACAGCTCCTCCAGAGATTCTTCACACACCCGCTCTGCTAAATGTTCCAGGAAATCAGAACGCATCAAAGGCCTTAGTTTTCCTTTCACTCCGTTTCTGGGTTTTTAGTCTCAGGTTTTACACCGTTAACAGATCAGTAACCACAACTGTTTTTGGTTTTAAACTCTATCATGAAGAAACAATTTGACTAAAAGTGAGCTTCTGTTAATGAATATGTTTGTTTTTATGAAACATTTATGCAGCTTTTGCATTAAATTCTTCAACATAGAAACAATGGGAAGAGTTGTGTTTAGACCTGGAGTCTGGATTTAGACTACAGAACTTTCCTCGCTCTGCTTGCTTCCCGTTTCCTGCTTCTGCACACACTTGCTCTTAGCTTTGATTTTCATTGGTTTTTATGCTGATCTTTTTCCTTTTTTAACTTAAAACCTTAGTCTCAGTTTCTGTTGAATACCTACGAATCAGTGGGATTAACCTTCAACACACTGCTGGCGCATTCATGCGCCCAATTTTTGCAAGCGCACAACAGCTCCCGGCGAATACAGTAACTCAGTTCACTGTTCGTGAACTTGCAGGGCCACATTTAGAAGACAATGATGTGTCCAAAGGGGAACTGTTTGTTTCAACAAAGAGATCATCGCTCTGTTCATCCGGGAGACAAATTGGCATGCGGACCAGGTAAAAATGCAAAGGGGGACGGAGCAGGACGACCGAGTCGTGTTGATCACTTTGAATTTCAAGGTAGAATGCAGCCCTGATCTCCCAGAAAATATTCCAAAGAAAAACTGTAAATACATTTTTGTTTGTGTTTTTTTTCCAAGAAATATTTGCAAAAGACAATGAAAAAGACCATATGAACACATTTTTTCATTATTTATTAAAACAATAAACAACAAAGATATGTGCTTTTGAAACGGGTAGGCATGATTTTTTTCTGTTTGTAAAAAAAAAGAATGCAGTTTCAATAGGAAAAAACATCCTTTTGCATACAATGTGATGAAGTGTAAAGCATTATTTTATTTATTTATTTTTTTTTACTGTACAATCAGTGTGTGTGGCCTACACACAGCAGAAGCCTGCACGTAGCCCCCACTTCAATAGATTGGAAAGATGCTAACGCTAAGCTAACTAGCAGCGAGATGCCTTTCATCCCCACAGATGACTACCAAGACCTATACAAGAAGATTACAGGCCTGGAGGTGCAAGTCTGCCACCTTGAAGTCAATGTTGAAGTAAATGGACTTTGTGAAAATGGCAGAACTCTGCCACTGACTCACAATAGAGATTAGCAACCTAGCACATGGCTAAGAGGTATAGATAACGCTAACAGACAAAGGAGCATCCTCTGTGCATGACAGAAAATCATTTAGTGATAAACTCAAAGCCAAAAAGTAAATCCTATCTTCTGGAAAAGGGAGAATGTCGTTTCACAGGTCAGGCACGGCGGGCTTGTCAAGAGGGAAATTAGAGGACCCGATAGCGGATGAGTAACCGTGTGGTGGCAAAAACAGTTCATTTACAAAAAAGGTGGCGAGTGGAGTCGGCAGGGCAAGTTGGCAGGCGAGCAGGCAGGGAGGGCAGCTGAGAGACTGGAATGACTGGTTAGTCAAAGAGTCTCTGAAAAAAGCAGGTAAACTTCTTTCAAATAGCAAAGACAGAAGGAACACCGTCACAGAGACCAGACGCTACCAACACCGTCACAGAGACCAGACGCTACCAGCACCGTCACAGAGACCAGACGCTACCAACACCGTCACAGAGACCAGACGCTACCAACACCGTCACAGAGACCAGACGCTACCAACACCGTCACAGAGACCAGACGCTACCAGCACCGTCACAGTGACCAGACGCTACCAGCACCGTCACAGAGACCAGACGCTACCAACACCGTCACAGAGACCAGACGCTACCAGCACCGTCACAGTGACCAGACGCTACCAGCACCGTCACAGAGACCAGACGCTACCAACACCGTCACAGTGACCAGACGCTACCAGCACCGTCACAGAGACCAGACGCTACCAACACCGTCACAGAGACCAGACGCTACCAGCACCGTCACAGAGACCAGACGCTACCAGCACCGTCACAGAGACCAGACGCTACCAACACCGTCACAGAGACCAGACGCTACCAGCACCGTCACAGAGACCAAACGCTACCAGCACCGTCACAGAGACCAGACGCTACCAACACCGTCACAGAGACCAGACGCTACCAGCACCGTCACAGAGACCAAACGCTACCAGCACCGTCACAGAGACCAGACGCTACCAGCACCGTCACAGAGACCAGACGCTACCAACACCGTCACAGATACCAGACGCTACCAGCACCGTCACAGAGACCAGACGCTACCAACACCGTCACAGAGACCAGACGCTACCAGCACCGTCACAGAGACCAGACGCTACCAACACCGTCACAGAGACCAGACGCTACCAGCACCGTCACAGAGACCAGACGCTACCAGCACCGTCACAGAGACCAGACGCTACCAACACCGTCACAGATACCAGACGCTACCAGCACCGTCACAGAGACCAGACGCTACCAACACCGTCACAGAGACCAGACGCTACCAACACCGTCACAGAGACCAGACGCTACCAGCACCGTCACAGAGACCAAACGCTACCAGCACCGTCACAGAGACCAGACGCTACCAACACCGTCACAGAGACCAGACGCTACCAACACCGTCACAGAGACCAGACGCTACCAGCACCGTCACAGAGACCAGACGCTACCAACACCGTCACAGAGACCAGACGCTACCAACACCGTCACAGAGACCAGACGCTACCAACACCGTCACAGAGACCAGACGCTACCAGCACCGTCACAGTGACCAGACGCTACCAGCACCGTCACAGAGACCAGACGCTACCAACACCGTCACAGAGACCAGACGCTACCAGCACCGTCACAGAGACCAGACGCTACCAGCACCGTCACAGAGACCAGACGCTACCAACACCGTCACAGAGACCAGACGCTACCAGCACCGTCACAGAGACCAAACGCTACCAGCACCGTCACAGAGACCAGACGCTACCAACACCGTCACAGAGAACAGACGCTACCAGCACCGTCACAGAGACCAGACGCTACCAACACCGTCACAGAGAACAGACGCTACCAGCACCGTCACAGAGACCAGACGCTACCAACACCGTCACAGAGACCAGACGCTACCAGCACCGTCACAGAGACCAGACGCTACCAACACCGTCACAGAGACCAGACGCTACCAGCACCGTCACAGAGACCAGACGCTACCAGCACCGTCACAGAGACCAGACGCTACCAACACCGTCACAGATACCAGACGCTACCAGCACCGTCAAAGAGACCAGACGCTACCAACACCGTCACAGAGACCAGACGCTACCAACACCGTCACAGAGACCAGACGCTACCAGCACCGTCACAGAGACCAAACGCTACCAGCACCGTCACAGAGACCAGACGCTACCAACACCGTCACAGAGACCAGACGCTACCAACACCGTCACAGAGACCAGACGCTACCAGCACCGTCACAGAGACCAAACGCTACCAGCACCGTCACAGAGACCAGACGCTACCAGCACCGTCACAGAGACCAGACGCTACCAACACCGTCACAGATACCAGACGCTACCAGCACCGTCACAGAGACCAGACGCTACCAACACCGTCACAGAGACCAGACGCTACCAACACCGTCACAGAGACCAGACGCTACCAGCACCGTCACAGAGACCAGACGCTACCAGCACCGTCACAGAGACCAGACGCTATAAACACCGTCACAGAGACCAGACGCTACCAACACTGTCACAGAGACCAGACGCTACCAACACCGTCACAGAGACCAGACGCTACCAGCACCGTCACAGAGACCAGACGCTACCAGCACCGTCACAGAGACCAGACGCTACCAACACCGTCACAGAGACCAGACGCCTCCAGCACCGTCACAAAGACCAGACGCTACCAGCACCGTCACAGAAAACAGACGCCTCCAGCACCGTCACAGAGACGAGACGCCTCCAGCACCGTCACAAAGACCAGACGCTACCAGCACCGTCACAGAAAACAGACGCCTCCAGCACCGTCACAGAGACCAGACGCTACCAACACCGTCACAGAGACCAGACGCCTCCAGCACCGTCACAAAGACCAGACGCCTCCAGCACCGTCACAGAAACGAGACGCTACCAGCACCGTCACAGAGACCAGACGCTACCAACACCGTCACAGAGACCAGACGCTACCAGCACCGTCACAGAGACCAGACGCTACCAACACCGTCACAGAGACCAGACGCTACCAACACCGTCACAGAGACCAGACGCTACCAGCACCGTCACAGAGACCAGACGCTACCAACACCGTCACAGAGACCAGACGCTACCAACACCGTCACAGAGACCAGACGCTACCAACACCGTCACAGAGACCAGACGCTACCAACACCGTCACAGAGACCAGACGCTACCAACACCATCACAGAGACCAAACGCTACCAACACCGTCACAGAGACCAGACGCTACCAGCACCATCACAGAGACCAAACGCTACCAGCACCGTCACAGAGACCAGACGCTACCAACACCGTCACAGAGACCAGACGCTACCAGCACCGTCACAGAGACCAGACGCTACCAACACCGTCACAGAGACCAAACGCTACCAGCACAGTCACAGAGACCAGACGCTACCAACACCGTCACAGAGACCAGACGCTACCAGCACCGTCACAGAGACCAGACGCTACAAACACCGTCACAGAGACCAGACGCCTCCAGCACCGTCACAACGACCAGACGCTACCAGCACCGTCACAGAGAACAGACGCCTCCAGCACCGTCACAGAGACGAGACGCTACCAGCACCGTCACAGAGACGAGACGCTACCAGCACCGTCACAGAGACCAGACGCCTCCAGCACCGTCACAGAGACCAGACGCCTCCAGCACCGTCACAGAGACCAGACGCTACCAACACCTTCACAGAGACCAGACGCCACCAACACCGTCACAGAGACCAGACGCTACCAACACCGTCACAGAGACCAGACGCTACCAACACCGTCACAGAGACCAGACGCTACCAACACCGTCACAGAGACCAGACGCTACCAACACCGTCACAGAGACCAGACGCTACCAACACCGTCACAGAGACCAGACGCTACCAACACCGTCACAGAGACCAGACGCTACCAACACCGTCACAGAGACCAGACGCTACCAACACCGTCACAGAGACCAGACGCCTCCAGCACCGTCACAGAGACCAGACGCCTCCAGCACTGTCACAGAGACCAGACGCTACCAGCACCGTCACAGAGACCAGACGCCTCCAGCACCGTCACAGAGACCAGACGCCTCCAGCACCGTCACAGAGACCAGACGCCTCCAGCACCGTCACAGAGACCAGCCGCCTCCAGCACCGTCACAGAGACCAGACGCCTCCAGCACCGTCACAGAGACCAGACGCCTCCAACACCGTCACAGAGACCAGACGCTACCAACACCGTCACAGAGACCAGACGCTACCAACACCGTCACAGAGACAAGACGCTACCAACACCGTCACAGAGACCAGACGCTACCAACACCGTCACAGAGACCAGACGCTACCAGCACCATCAAAGAGACCGGAGGTTACCAGCACCGTCACAGAGACCAGACGCTACTAACACCGTCACAGAGACCAGACGCTACCAACACCGTCACAGAGACCAGACGCCTCCAGCACCGTCACAGAGACCAGACGCTACCAGCACCGTCACAGAGAACAGACGCCTCCAGCACCGTCACAGAGACCAGACGCTACCAGCACCGTCACAGAGACGAGACGCTACCAGCACCGTCACAGAGACCAGACGCTACCAGCACCGTCACAGAGACGAGACGCTACCAACAGCGTCACAGAGACCAGACGCCTCCAGCACCGTCACAGAGACCAGACGCCTCCAGCACCGTCACAGAGACCAGACGCCTATAGCACCGTCACAGAGACCAGACGCCTCAAGCACCGTCACAGAGACCAGACGCTACCAACACCGTCACAGAGACCTGACGCTACCAACACCGTCACAGAGACCAGACGCTACCAACACCGTCACAGAGACCAGACGCTACCAACACCATCACAGAGACCAGACGCTACCAACACCGTCACAGAGACCAGACGCTACCAACACCGTCACAAAGACCAGACGCTACCAGCACCATCAAAGAGACCGGACGTTACCAGCACCGTCACAGAGACCAGACGCTACCAACACCGTCACAGAGACCAGACGCTACCAACACCGTCACAGAGACCAGACGCCTCCAGCACCGTCACAGAGACCAGACGCTACCAGCACCGTCACAGAGACGAGACGCTACCAGCACCGTCACAGAGACCAGACGGTAAAAGCACCGTCACAGAGAACAGACACCTCCAGCACCGTCACAGAGACCAGACGCCTCCAGCACCGTCACAGAGACCAGACGCTACCAGCACCGTCACAGAGACCAGACGCTACCAACACCGTCACAGAGAACAGATGCTACCAGCACCGTCACAGAGAACAGACGCTACCAACACCGTCACAGAGACCAGACGCTACCAACACCGTCACAGAGACCAGACGCTACCAACACCGTCACAGAGATCAGACGCTACCAGCACCGTCACAGAGACCAGACGCTACCAACACCGTCACAGAGACCAGACGCTACCAACACCGTCACAGAGACCAGACGCTACCAACACCGTCACAGAGACCAGGCGCTACCAGCACCGTCACAGAGACCAGACGCTACCAACACCGTCACAGAGACCAGACGCTACCAACACCGTCACAGAGACCAGACGCTACCAGCACCGTCACGGAGACCAGACGCTACCAACACCGTCACAGAGACCAGACGCTACCAACACCGTCACAGAGACCAGACGCTACCAACACCGTCACAGAGACCAGACGCTACCAGCACCATCAAAGAGACCGGACGTTACCAGCACCGTCACAGAGACCAGACGCTACCAACACCGTCACAGAGACCGGACGTTACCAGCACCGTCACAGAGACCAGACGCTACCAACACCGTCACAGAGACCAGATGCTACCAACACCGTCACAGAGACCAGACGCTACCAACACCGTCACAGAGACCAGACGCTACCAACACCGTCACAGATACCAGACGCTACCAGCACCGTCACAGAGACCAGACGCTACCAACACCGTCACAGAGACCAGACGCTACCAACACCGTCACAGAGACCAGACGCTACCAGCACCGTCACAGAGACCAGACGCTACCAACACCGTCACAGAGACCGGACGTTACCAGCACCGTCACAGAGACCAGACGCTACCAACACCGTCACAGAGACCAGACGCTACCAACACCGTCACAGAGACCAGACGCTACCAACACCGTCACAGAGACCAGACGCTACCAGCACCGTCACAGAGACCAGACGCTACCAGCACCGTCACAGAGACCAGACGCTACCAACACCGTCACAGATACCAGACGCTACCAGCACCGTCACAGAGACCAGACGCTACCAACACCGTCACAGAGACCAGACGCTACCAACACCGTCACAGAGACCAGACGCTACCAGCACCGTCACAGAGACCAAACGCTACCAGCACCATCACAGAGACCAGACGCTACCAGCACCGTCACAGAGACCAGACGCTACCAACACCGTCACAGATACCAGACGCTACCAGCACCGTCACAGAGACCAGACGCTACCAACACCGTCACAGAGACCAGACGCTACCAGCACCGTCACAGAGACCAGACGCTACCAACACCGTCACAGAGACCAGACGCTACCAGCACCGTCACAGAGACCAGACGCTACCAACACCGTCACAGAGACCAGACGCTACCAGCACCGTCACAGAGACCAGACGCCTCCAGCACCGTCACAGAGACCAGACGCTACCAACACCGTCACAGAGACCAGACGCTACCAGCACCGTCACAGAGACCAGACGCTACCAACACCGTCACAGAGACCAGACGCTACCAACACCGTCACAGAGACCAGACGCCTCCAGCACCGTCACAAAGACCAGACGCTACAAGCACCGTCACAGAGAACAGACGCCTCCAGCACCGTCACAGAGACGAGACGCTACCAGCACCGTCACAGAGACCAGACGCCTCCAGCACCGTCACAGAGACCAGACGCCTCCAGCACCGTCACAGAGACCAGACGCCTCCAGCACCGTCACAGAGACCAGACGCCTCCAGCACCGTCACAGAGACCAGACGCCTCCAGCACCGTCACAGAGACCAGACGCCTCCAGCACCGTCACAGAGACCAGACGCCTCCAACACTGTCACAGAGACCAGACGCTACCAACACCGTCACAGAGACCAGACGCTACCAACACCGTCACAGAGACCAGACGCTACTAACACCGTCACAGAGACCAGACGCTACCAACACCGTCACAGAGACCAGACGCTACCAGCACCGTCACAGAGAACAGACGCCTCCAACACCGTCACAGAGACCAGACGCTACCAGCACCGTCACAGAGACGAGACGCTACCAGCACCGTCACAGAGACCAGACGCTACCAGCACCGTCACAGAGACGAGACGCTACCAACACCGTCACAGAGACCAGACGACTCCAGCACCGTCACAGAGACCAGACGCCTCCAGCACCGTCACAGAGACCAGACGCCTCCAGCACCGTCACAGAGACCAGACGCCTCCAGCACCGTCACAGAGACCAGACGCCTCCAGCACCGTCACAGAGACCAGACGCTACCAACACCGTCACAGAGACCAGACGCTACCAACACGTCACAGAGACCAGACGCTACCAGCACCGTCACAGAGACCGGACGTTACCAGCACCGTCACAGAGACCAGACGCTACCAACACCGTCACAGAGACCAGATGCTACCAACACCGTCACAGAGACCAGACGCCTCCAGAACCGTCACAGAGACCAGACGCTACCAGCACCGTCACAGAGAACAGACGCCTCCAGCACCGTCACAGAGACCAGACGCTACCAACACCGTCACAGAGAACAGACGCTACTAACACCGTCACAGAGAACAGATGCTACCAGCACCGTCACAGAGAACAGATTCTACCAACACCGTCACAGAGACCAGACGCTACCAACACCGTCACAGAGACCAGACGCTACCAACACCGTCACAGAGAACAGATGCTACCAGCACCGTCACAGAGACCTGACGCTACCAACACCGTCACAGAGACCAGACGCTACCAACACCGTCACAGAGACCAGACGCTACCAACACCGTCACAGAGACCAGACGCTACCAGCACCGTCACAGAGACCAGACGCTACCAACACCGTCACAGAGACCAGACGCTACCAACACCGTCACAGAGACCAGACGCTACCAGCACCGTCACAGAGACCAGACGCTACCAACACCGTCACAGAGACCAGACGCTACCAGCACCGTCACATAGACCAGACGCTACCAGCACCATCAAAGAGACCGGACGTTACCAGCACCGTCACAGAGACCAGACGCTACCAACACCGTCACAGAGACCAGACGCTACCAACACCGTCACAGAGACCAGACGCCTCCAGCACCGTCACAGAGACGAGACGCTACCAGCACCGTCACCGAGAACAGACGCCTCCAGCACCGTCACAGAGACCAGACGCTACCAGCACCGTCACAGAGACCAGACGCTACCAACACCGTCACAGAGACCAGACGCTACCAACACCGTCACAGAGACCAGACGCCTCCAGAACCGTCACAGAGACCAGACGCTACCAGCACCGTCACAGAGAACAGACGCCTCCAGCATCGTCACAGAGACCAGACGCTACCAACACCGTCACAGAGAACAGACGCTACTAACACCGTCACAGAGAACAGATGCTACCAGCACCGTCACAGAGAACAGATTCTACCAACACCGTCACAGAGACCAGACGCTACCAACACCGTCACAGAGACCAGACGCTACCAACACCGTCACAGAGAACAGATGCTACCAGCACCGTCACAGAGACCTGACGCTACCAACACCGTCACAGAGACCAGACGCTACCAACACCGTCACAGAGACCAGACGCTACCAACACCGTCACAGAGACCAGACGCTACCAGCACCGTCACAGAGACCAGACGCTACCAACACCGTCACAGAGACCAGACGCTACCAACACCGTCACAGAGACCAGACGCTACCAACACCGTCACAGAGACCAGACGCTACCAACACCGTCACAGAGACCAGACGCTACCAGCACCGTCACAGAGACCAGACGCCTCCAGCACCGTCACAGAGACCAGACGCTACCAACACCGTCACAGAGACCAGACGCTACCAACACGTCACAGAGACCAGACGCTACCAGCACCGTCACAGAGACCGGACGTTACCAGCACCGTCACAGAGACCAGACGCTACCAACACCGTCACAGAGACCAGATGCTACCAACACCGTCACAGAGACCAGACGCCTCCAGAACCGTCACAGAGACCAGACGCTACCAGCACCGTCACAGAGAACAGACGCCTCCAGCACCGTCACAGAGACCAGACGCTACCAACACCGTCACAGAGAACAGACGCTACTAACACCGTCACAGAGAACAGATGCTACCAGCACCGTCACAGAGAACAGATTCTACCAACACCGTCACAGAGACCAGACGCTACCAACACCGTCACAGAGACCAGACGCTACCAACACCGTCACAGAGAACAGATGCTACCAGCACCGTCACAGAGACCTGACGCTACCAACACCGTCACAGAGACCAGACGCTACCAACACCGTCACAGAGACCAGACGCTACCAACACCGTCACAGAGACCAGACGCTACCAGCACCGTCACAGAGACCAGACGCTACCAACACCGTCACAGAGACCAGACGCTACCAACACCGTCACAGAGACCAGACGCTACCAGCACCGTCACAGAGACCAGACGCTACCAACACCGTCACAGAGACCAGACGCTACCAGCACCGTCACATAGACCAGACGCTACCAGCACCATCAAAGAGACCGGACGTTACCAGCACCGTCACAGAGACCAGACGCTACCAACACCGTCACAGAGACCAGACGCTACCAACACCGTCACAGAGACCAGACGCCTCCAGCACCGTCACAGAGACGAGACGCTACCAGCACCGTCACCGAGAACAGACGCCTCCAGCACCGTCACAGAGACCAGACGCTACCAGCACCGTCACAGAGACCAGACGCTACCAACACCGTCACAGAGACCAGACGCTACCAACACCGTCACAGAGACCAGACGCCTCCAGAACCGTCACAGAGACCAGACGCTACCAGCACCGTCACAGAGAACAGACGCCTCCAGCATCGTCACAGAGACCAGACGCTACCAACACCGTCACAGAGAACAGACGCTACTAACACCGTCACAGAGAACAGATGCTACCAGCACCGTCACAGAGAACAGATTCTACCAACACCGTCACAGAGACCAGACGCTACCAACACCGTCACAGAGACCAGACGCTACCAACACCGTCACAGAGAACAGATGCTACCAGCACCGTCACAGAGACCTGA
Organism: Telmatherina bonti; assembly: GCF_933228915.1. Classification (NCBI taxonomy): domain Eukaryota; kingdom Metazoa; phylum Chordata; class Actinopteri; order Atheriniformes; family Telmatherinidae; genus Telmatherina; species Telmatherina bonti. The sequence continues at coordinate 4,283,939 of NC_136620.1, forward strand.
CGCTACCAACACCGTCACAGAGACCAGACGCTACCAACACCGTCACAGAGACCAGACGCTACCAACACCGTCACAGAGACCAGACGCTACCAGCACCGTCACAGAGACCAGACGCTACCAACACCGTCACAGAGACCAGACGCTACCAACACCGTCACAGAGACCAGACGCTACCAACACCGTCACAGAGACCAGACGCTACCAACACCGTCACAGAGACCAGACGCTACCAGCACCGTCACATAGACCAGACGCTACCAGCACCATCAAAGAGACCGGACGTTACCAGCACCGTCACAGAGACCAGACGCTACCAACACCGTCACAGAGACCAGACGCTACCAACACCGTCACAGAGACCAGGTTCCTCCAGCACCGTCACAGAGACGAGACGCTACATGCACCGTCACCGAGAACAGACGCCTCCAGCACCGTCACAGAGACCAGACGCTACCAGCACCGTCACAGAGACCAGACGCTACCAACACCGTCACAGAGACCAGACGCTACCAGCACCGTCACAGAGACCAGACGCTACCAACATCGTCACAGAGACCAGACGCTACCAACACCGTCACAGAGACCAGACGCTACCAGCACCGTCACAGAGACCAGACGCTACCAACACCGTCACAGAGACCAGACGCTACCAACACCGTCACAGAGACCAGACGCTACCAGCACCGTCACAGAGAACAGACGCTACCAACACCGTCACAGTGAACAGACGCTACCAGCACCGTCACAGAGAACAGACGCTACCAACACTGTCACAGAGAACAGACGCTACCAACACCGTCACAGAGACCAGACGCTACCAGCACCGTCACAGAGAACAGACGCTACCAGCACCGTCACAGAGACCAGACGCTACCAGCACCGTCACAGAGACCAGACGCTACCAACACCGTCACAGATACCAGACGCTACCAGCACCGTCACAGAGAACAGACGCTACCAACACCGTCACAGTGAACAGACGCTACCAGCACCGTCACAGAGACCAGACGCTACCAACACCGTCACAGAGACCAGACGCTACCAACACCGTCACAGAGACCAGACGCTACCAGCACCGTCACAGAGAACAGACGCTACCAACACCGTCACAGTGAACAGACGCTACCAGCACCGTCACAGAGAACAGACGCTACCAACACCGTCACAGAGACCAGACGCTACCAACACCGTCACAGAGACCAGACGCTACCAGCACCGTCACAGAGACCAGACGCTACCAGCACCGTCACAGAGACCAGACGCTACCAACACCGTCACAGATACCAGACGCTACCAGCACCGTCACAGAGACCAGACGCTACCAACACCGTCACAGAGACCAGACGCTACCAACACCGTCACAGAGACCAGACGCTACCAGCACCGTCACAGAGACCAAACGCTACCAGCACCATCACAGAGACCAGACGCTACCAGCACCGTCACAGAGACCAGACGCTACCAACACCGTCACAGATACCAGACGCTACCAGCACCGTCACAGAGACCAGACGCTACCAACACCGTCACAGAGACCAGACGCTACCAACACCGTCACAGAGACCAGACGCTACCAGCACCGTCACAGAGACCAGACGCTACCAGCACCGTCACAGAGACCAGACGCTACCAACACCGTCACAGAGACCAGACGCTACCAACACCGTCACAGAGACCAGACGCCTCCAGCACCGTCACAAAGACCAGACGCTACCAGCACCGTCACAGAGAACAGACGCCTCCAGCACCGTCACAGAGACCAGACGCCTCCAGCACCGTCACAGAGACCAGACGCCTCCAGCACCGTCACAGAGACCAGACGCCTCCAGCACCGTCACAGAGACCAGACGCCTCCAGCACCGTCACAGAGACCAGACGCCTCCAACACTGTCACAGAGACCAGACGCTACCAACACCGTCACAGAGACCAGACGCTACCAACACCGTCACAGAGACCAGACGCTACTAACACCGTCACAGAGACCAGACGCTACCAACACCGTCACAGAGACCAGACGCCTCCAGCACCGTCACAGAGACCAGACGCTACCAGCACCGTCACAGAGAACAGACGCCTCCAACACCGTCACAGAGACCAGACGCTACCAGCACCGTCACAGAGACGAGACGCTACCAGCACCGTCACAGAGACCAGACGCTACCAGCACCGTCACAGAGACGAGACGCTACCAACACCGTCACAGAGACCAGACGACTCCAGCACCGTCACAGAGACCAGACGCCTCCAGCACCGTCACAGAGACCAGACGCCTCCAGCACCGTCACAGAGACCAGACGCCTCCAGCACCGTCACAGAGACCAGACGCCTCCAGCACCGTCACAGAGACCAGACGCTACCAACACCGTCACAGAGACCAGACGCTACCAACACGTCACAGAGACCAGACGCTACCAGCACCGTCACAGAGACCGGACGTTACCAGCACCGTCACAGAGACCAGACGCTACCAACACCGTCACAGAGACCAGACGCTACCAACACCGTCACAGAGACCAGACGCCTCCAGAACCGTCACAGAGACCAGACGCTACCAGCACCGTCACAGAGAACAGACGCCTCCAGCACCGTCACAGAGACCAGACGCTACCAACACCGTCACAGAGAACAGACGCTACTAACACCGTCACAGAGAACAGATGCTACCAGCACCGTCACAGAGAACAGATTCTACCAACACCGTCACAGAGACTAGACGCTACCAACACCGTCACAGAGACCAGACGCTACCAACACCGTCACAGAGAACAGATGCTACCAGCACCGTCACAGAGACCTGACGCTACCAACACCGTCACAGAGACCAGACGCTACCAACACCGTCACAGAGACCAGACGCTACCAGCACCGTCACAAAGACCAGACGCTACCAACACCGTCACAGAGACCAGACGCTACCAACACCGTCACAGAGACCAGACGCTACCAACACCGTCACAGAGACCAGACGCTACCAACACCGTCACAGAGACCAGACGCTACCAGCACCGTCACATAGACCAGACGCTACCAGCACCATCAAAGAGACCGGACGTTACCAGCACCGTCACAGAGACCAGACGCTACCAACACCGTCACAGAGACCAGACGCTACCAACACCGTCACAGAGACCAGACGCCTCCAGCACCGTCACAGAGACGAGACGCTACCAGCACCGTCACCGAGAACAGACGCCTCCAGCACCGTCACAGAGACCAGACGCTACCAGCACCGTCACAGAGACCAGACGCTACCAACACCGTCACAGAGACCAGACGCTACCAGCACCGTCACAGAGACCAGACGCTACCAACACCGTCACAGAGACCAGACGCTACCAACACCGTCACAGAGACCAGACGCTACCAGCACCGTCACAGAGACCAGACGCTACCAACACCGTCACAGAGAGCAGACGCTACCAACACCGTCACAGAGACCAGACACTACCAGCACCGTCACAGAGAACAGACGCTACCAACACCGTCACAGTGAACAGACGCTACCAGCACCGTCACAGAGACGAGACGCTACCAACACCGTCACAGAGACCAGACGACTCCAGCACCGTCACAGAGACCAGACGCCTCCAGCACCGTCACAGAGACCAGACGCCTCCAGCACCGTCACAGAGACCAGACGCCTCCAGCACCGTCACAGAGACCAGACGCCTCCAGCACCGTCACAGAGACCAGACGCTACCAACACCGTCACAGAGACCAGACGCTACCAACACGTCACAGAGACCAGACGCTACCAGCACCGTCACAGAGACCGGACGTTACCAGCACCGTCACAGAGACCAGACGCTACCAACACCGTCACAGAGACCAGACGCTACCAACACCGTCACAGAGACCAGACGCCTCCAGAACCGTCACAGAGACCAGACGCTACCAGCACCGTCACAGAGAACAGACGCCTCCAGCACCGTCACAGAGACCAGACGCTACCAACACCGTCACAGAGAACAGACGCTACTAACACCGTCACAGAGAACAGATGCTACCAGCACCGTCACAGAGAACAGATTCTACCAACACCGTCACAGAGACTAGACGCTACCAACACCGTCACAGAGACCAGACGCTACCAACACCGTCACAGAGAACAGATGCTACCAGCACCGTCACAGAGACCTGACGCTACCAACACCGTCACAGAGACCAGACGCTACCAACACCGTCACAGAGACCAGACGCTACCAGCACCGTCACAGAGACCAGACGCTACCAACACCGTCACAGAGACCAGACGCTACCAACACCGTCACAGAGACCAGACGCTACCAACACCGTCACAGAGACCAGACGCTACCAACACCGTCACAGAGACCAGACGCTACCAGCACCGTCACATAGACCAGACGCTACCAGCACCATCAAAGAGACCGGACGTTACCAGCACCGTCACAGAGACCAGACGCTACCAACACCGTCACAGAGACCAGACGCTACCAACACCGTCACAGAGACCAGACGCCTCCAGCACCGTCACAGAGACGAGACGCTACCAGCACCGTCACCGAGAACAGACGCCTCCAGCACCGTCACAGAGACCAGACGCTACCAGCACCGTCACAGAGACCAGACGCTACCAACACCGTCACAGAGACCAGACGCTACCAGCACCGTCACAGAGACCAGACGCTACCAACACCGTCACAGAGACCAGACGCTACCAACACCGTCACAGAGACCAGACGCTACCAGCACCGTCACAGAGACCAGACGCTACCAACACCGTCACAGAGAGCAGACGCTACCAACACCGTCACAGAGACCAGACACTACCAGCACCGTCACAGAGAACAGACGCTACCAACACCGTCACAGTGAACAGACGCTACCAGCACCGTCACAGAGAACAGACGCTACCAACACTGTCACAGAGAACAGACGCTACCAACACCGTCACAGAGACCAGACGCTACCAGCACCGTCACAGAGAACAGACGCTACCAACACCGTCACAGTGAACAGACGCTACCAGCACCGTCACAGAGAACAGACGCTACCAACACTGTCACAGAGAACAGACGCTACCAACACCGTCACAGAGACCAGACGCTACCAGCACCGTCACAGAGACCAGACGCTACCAGCACCGTCACAGAGACCAGACGCTACCAACACCGTCACAGATACCAGACGCTACCAGCACCGTCACAGAGACCAGACGCTACCAGTACCGTCACAGAGACCAGACGCTACCAACACGTCACAGAGACCAGACGCTACCAGCACCGTCACAGAGACCGGACGTTACCAGCACCGTCACAGAGACCAGACGCTACCAACACCGTCACAGAGACCAGACGCTACCAACACCGTCACAGAGACCAGACGCCTCCAGAACCGTCACAGAGACCAGACGCTACCAGCACCGTCACAGAGAACAGACGCCTCCAGCACCGTCACAGAGACCAGACGCTACCAACACCGTCACAGAGAACAGACGCTACTAACACCGTCACAGAGAACAGATGCTACCAGCACCGTCACAGAGAACAGATTCTACCAACACCGTCACAGAGACTAGACGCTACCAACACCGTCACAGAGACCAGACGCTACCAACACCGTCACAGAGAACAGATGCTACCAGCACCGTCACAGAGACCTGACGCTACCAACACCGTCACAGAGACCAGACGCTACCAACACCGTCACAGAGACCAGACGCTACCAACACCGTCACAGAGACCAGACGCTACCAGCACCGTCACAGAGACCAGACGCTACCAACACCGTCACAGAGACCAGACGCTACCAACACCGTCACAGAGACCAGACGCTACCAGCACCGTCACATAGACCAGACGGTACCAGCACCATCAAAGAGACCGGACGTTACCAGCACCGTCACAGAGACCAGACGCTACCAACACCGTCACAGAGACCAGACGCTACCAACACCGTCACAGAGACCAGACGCCTCCAGCACCGTCACAGAGACGAGACGCTACCAGCACCGTCACCGAGAACAGACGCCTCCAACACCGTCACAGAGACCAGACGCTACCAGCACCGTCACAGAGACCAGACGCTACCAACACCGTCACAGAGACCAGACGCTACCAGCACCGTCACAGAGACCAGACGCTACCAACACCGTCACAGAGACCAGACGCTACCAACACCGTCACAGAGACCAGACGCTACCAGCACCGTCACAGAGACCAGACGCTACCAACACCGTCACAGAGACCAGACGCTACCAACACCGTCACAGAGACCAGACGCTACCAGCACCGTCACAGAGAACAGACGCTACCAACACCGTCACAGTGAACAGACGCTACCAGCACCGTCACAGAGAACAGACGCTACCAACACTGTCACAGAGAACAGACGCTACCAACACCGTCACAGAGACCAGACGCTACCAGCACCGTCACAGAGAACAGACGCTACCAACACCGTCACAGTGAACAGACGCTACCAGCACCGTCACAGAGAACAGACGCTACCAACACTGTCACAGAGAACAGACGCTACCAACACCGTCACAGAGACCAGACGCTACCAGCACCGTCACAGAGACCAGACGCTACCAGCACCGTCACAGAGACCAGACGCTACCAACACCGTCACAGATACCAGACGCTACCAGCACCGTCACAGAGACCAGACGCTACCAACACCGTCACAGAGACCAGACGCTACCAACACCGTCACAGAGACCAGACGCTACCAGCACCGTCACAGAGACCAAACGCTACCAGCACCATCACAGAGACCAGACGCTACCAGCACCGTCACAGAGACCAGACGCTACCAACACCGTCACAGATACCAGACGCTACCAGCACCGTCACAGAGACCAGACGCTACCAACACCGTCACAGAGACCAGACGCTACCAACACCGTCACAGAGACCAGACGCTACCAGCACCGTCACAGAGACCAGACGCTACCAGCACCGTCACAGAGACCAGACGCTACCAACACCGTCACAGAGACCAGACGCTACCAACACCGTCACAGAGACCAGACGCTACCAACACCGTCACAGAGACCAGACGCCTCCAGCACCGTCACAAAGACCAGACGCTACCAGCACCGTCACAGAGAACAGACGCCTCCAGCACCGTCACAGAGACGAGACGCTACCAGCACCGTCACAGAGACCAGACGCCTCCAGCACCGTCACAGAGACCAGACGCCTCCAGCACCGTCACAGAGACCAGACGCCTCCAGCACCGTCACAGAGACCAGACGCCTCCAGCACCGTCACAGAGACCAGACGCCTCCAGCACCGTCACAGAGACCAGACGCCTCCAACACTGTCACAGAGACCAGACGCTACCAACACCGTCACAGAGACCAGACGCTACCAACACCGTCACAGAGACCAGACGCTACCAACACGTCACAGAGACCAGACGCTACCAACACCGTCACAGAGACCAGACGCCTCCAGCACCGTCACAGAGACCAGACGCTACCAACACCGTCACAGAGACCAGACGCTACCAACACGTCACAGAGACCAGACGCTACCAGCACCGTCACAGAGACCGGACGTTACCAGCACCGTCACAGAGACCAGACGCTACCAGCACCGTCACAGAGACCGGACGTTACCAGCACCGTCACAGAGACCAGACGCTACCAACACCGTCACAGAGACCAGACGCTACCAACACCGTCACAGAGACCAGACGCCTCCAGAACCGTCACAGAGACCAGACGCTACCAGCACCGTCACAGAGAACAGACGCCTCCAGCACCGTCACAGAGACCAGACGCTACCAACACCGTCACAGACAACAGACGCTACTAACACCGTCACAGAGAACAGATGCTACCAGCACCGTCACAGAGAACAGATTCTACCAACACCGTCACAGAGACCAGACGCTACCAACACCGTCACAGAGACCAGACGCTACCAACACCGTCACAGAGAACAGATGCTACCAGCACCGTCACAGAGACCAGACGCTACCAACACCGTCACAGAGACCAGACGCTACCAACACCGTCACAGAGACCAGACGCTACCAACACCGTCACAGAGACCAGACGCTACCAGCACCGTCACAGAGACCAGACGCTACCAACACCGTCACAGAGACCAGACGCTACCAACACCGTCACAGAGACCAGACGCTACCAACACCGTCACAGAGACCAGACGCTACCAACACCGTCACAGAGACCAGACGCTACCAGCACCGTCACATAGACCAGACGCTACCAGCACCATCAAAGAGACCGGACGTTACCAGCACCGTCACAGAGACCAGACGCTACCAACACCGTCACAGAGACCAGACGCTACCAACACCGTCACAGAGACCAGACGCCTCCAGCACCGTCACAGAGACGAGACGCTACCAGCACCGTCACCGAGAACAGACGCCTCCAGCACCGTCACAGAGACCAGACGCCTCCAGCACCGTCACAGAGACCAGACGCTACCAACACCGTCACAGAGACCAGACGCTACCAGCACCGTCACAGAGACCAGACGCTACCAACACCGTCACAGAGACCAGACGCTACCAACACCGTCACAGAGACCAGACGCTACCAGCACCGTCACAGAGACCAGACGCTACCAACACCGTCACAGAAACCAGACGCTACCAACACCGTCACAGAGACCAGACGCTACCAGCACCGTCACAGAGAACAGACGCTACCAACACCGTCACAGTGAACAGACGCTACCAGCACCGTCACAGAGAACAGACGCTACCAACACTGTCACAGAGAACAGACGCTACCAACACCGTCACAGAGACCAGACGCTACCAATACCGTCACAGAGACCAGACGCTACCAGCACCGTCACAGAGACCAGACGTTACCAACACCGTCACAGAGACCAGACGCTACCAACACCGTCACAGTGACCAGACGCTACCAACACGTCACCGAGACCGGACGTTACCAGCACCGTCACAGAGACCAGACGCTACCAACACCGTCACAGAGACCAGACGCTACCAACACCGTCACAGAGAACAGAAGCTACCAACACCGTCACAGAGAACAGACGCTACCAGCACCGTCACAGAGAACAGACGCTACCAGCACCGTCACAGAGACCAGACGCTACCAACACCGTCACAGAGACCAGACGCTACCAACACCGTCACAGAGACCAGACGCTACCAACACCGTCACAGAGACCAGACGCTACCAGCACCGTCACAGAGACCAGACGCTACCAGCACCGTCACAGAGACCAGACGCTACCAGCACCGTCACAGAGACCAGACGCTACCAACAGCGTCACAGAGACCAGACGCCTCCAGCACCGTCACAGAGACCAGACGCCTCCAGCACCGTCACAGAGACCAGACGCCTCCAGCACCGTCACAGAGACCAGACGCCTCAAGAACCGTCACAGAGACCAGACGCTACCAACACCGTCACAGAGACCAGACGCTACCAACACCGTCACAGAGACCAGACGCTACCAACACCGTCACAGAGACCAGACGCTACCAACACCATCACAGAGACCAGACGCTACCAACACCGTCACAGAGACCAGACGCTACCAACACCGTCACAAAGACAAGACGCTACCAGCACCATCAAAGAGACCGGACGTTACCAGCACCGTCACAGAGACCAGACGCTACCAACACCGTCACAGAGACCAGACGCTACCAACACCGTCACAGAGACCAGACGCCTCCAGCACCGTCATAGAGACCAGACGCTACCAGCACCGTCACAGAGACGAGACGCTACCAGCACCGTCACAGAGACCAGACGCTAAAAGCACCGTCACAGAGAACAGACGCCTCCAGCACCGTCACAGAGACCAGACGCCTCCAGCACCGTCACAGAGACCAGACGCTACCAGCACCGTCACAGAGACCAGACGCTACCAGCACCGTCACAGAGACCAGACGCTACCAACACCATCACAGAGAACAGATGCTACCAGCACCGTCACAGAGAACAGACGCTACCAACACCGTCACAGAGACCAGACGCTACCAACACCGTCACAGAGACCAGACGCTACCAACACCGTCACAGAGATCAGACGCTACCAGCACCGTCACAGAGACCAGACGCTACCAACACCGTCACAGAGACCAGACGCTACCAACACCGTCACAGAGACCAGACGCTACCAACACCGTCACAGAGACCAGGCGCTACCAGCACCGTCACAGAGACCAGACGCTACCAACACCGTCACAGAGACCAGACGCTACCAACACCGTCACAGAGACCAGACGCTACCAGCACCGTCACGGAGACCAGACGCTACCAACACCGTCACAGAGACCAGACGCTACCAGCACCGTCACAGAGACCAGGCGCTACCAACACCGTCACAGAGACCAGACGCTACCAGCACCATCAAAGAGACCAGACGCTACCAACACCGTCACAGAGACCAGACGCTACCAGCACCATCAAAGAGACCGGACGTTACCAGCACCGTCACAGAGACCAGACGCTACCAACACCGTCACAGAGACCGGACGTTACCAACACCGTCACAGAGACCAGACGCTACCAGCACCGTCACGGAGACCAGACGCTACCAACACCGTCACAGAGACCAGACGCTACCAGCACCGTCACAGAGACCAGGCGCTACCAACACCGTCACAGAGACCAGACGCTACCAACACCGTCACAGAGACCAGACGCTACCAACACCGTCACAGAGACCAGACGCTACCAACACCGTCACAGAGACCAGACGCTACCAGCACCATCAAAGAGACCGGACGTTACCAGCACCGTCACAGAGACCAGACGCTACCAACACCGTCACAGAGACCGGACGTTACCAGCACCGTCACAGAGACCAGACGCTACCAACACCGTCACAGAGACCAGATGCTACCAACACCGTCACAGAGACCAGACGCTACCAACACCGTCACAGAGACCAGACGCTACCAACACCGTCACAGAGACCAGACGCTACCAGCACCGTCACAGAGACCAGACGCTACCAACACCGTCACAGATACCAGACGCTACCAGCACCGTCACAGAGACCAGACGCTACCAACACCGTCACAGAGACCAGACGCTACCAACACCGTCACAGAGACCAGACGCTACCAGCACCGTCACAGAGACCAGACACTACCAACACCGTCACAGAGACCGGACGTTACCAGCACCGTCACAGAGACCAGACGCTACCAACACCGTCACAGAGACCAGACGCTACCAACACCGTCACAGAGACCAGACGCTACCAACACCGTCACAGAGACCAGACGCTACCAACACCGTCACAGAGACCGGACGTTACCAGCACCGTCACAGAGACCAGACGCTACCAACACCGTCACAGAGACCAGACGCTACCAGCACCGTCACAGAGACCAGACGCTACCAACACCGTCACAGAGACCAGACGCTACCAACACCGTCACAGAGACCAGACGCTACCAACACCGTCACAGAGAACAGATGCTACCAACACCGTCACAGAGAACAGACGCCTCCAGCACCGTCACAGAGACCAGACGCTACCAGCACCGTCACAGAGACCAGACGCTACCAGCACCGTCACAGAGACCAGACGCTACCAGCACCGTCACAGAGAACAGACGCCTCCAGCACCGTCACAGAGACCAGACGCCTCCAGCACCGTCACAGAGACCAGACGCCTCCAGCACCGTCACAGAGACCAGACGCTACCAGCACCGTCACAGAGACCAGACGCTACCAACACCGTCACAGAGACCAGACGCTACCAACACCGTCACAGAGAACAGACGCTACCAACACCGTCACAGAGAACAGACGCTACCAGCACCGTCACAGAGAAAAGACGCCTCCAGCACCGTCACAGAGACCAGACGCCTCCAGCACCGTCACAGAGACCAGATGCTACCAACACCGTCACAGAGACCAGACGCTACCAACACCGTCACAGAGACCAGACGCTACCAACACCGTCACAGAGAACAGACACTACCAACACCGTCACAGAGAACAGATGCTACCAGCACAGTCACAGAGACCAGACGCTACCAACACCGTCACAGAGACCAGACGCTACCAACACCGTCACAGAGACCAGACGCCTCCAACACCGTCACAGAGACCAGACGCTACCAGCACCGTCACAGAGACCAGACGCTACCAACACCGTCACAGAGACCAGACGCTACCAACACCGTCACAGAGACCAGACGCTACCAACACCGTCACAGAGACCAGACGCTACCAACACCGTCACAGAGACCAGACGCTACCAACACCGTCACAGAGACCAGACGCTACCAACACCGTCACAGAGAACAGATGCTACCAACACCGTCACAGAGAACAGACACCTCCAGCACCGTCACAGAGACCAGACGCTACCAGCACCGTCACAGAGACCAGACGCTACCAACACCGTCACAGAGAACAGATGCTACCAACACCGTCACAGAGAACAGACGCCTCCAGCACCGTCACAGAGAACAGATGCTACCAACACCGTCACAGAGAACAGACGCCTCCAGCACCGTCACAGAGACCAGACGCTACCAGCACCGTCACAGAGACGAGACGCTACCAGTACCGTCACAGAGACCAGACGCTACCAGCACCGTCACAGAGAACAGACGCCTCCAGCACCGTCACAGAGACCAGACGCCTCCAGCACCGTCACAGAGACCAGACGCTACCAGCACCGTCACAGAGACCAGACGCTACCAGCACCGTCACAGAGACGAGACGCTACCAGTACCGTCACAGAGACCAGACGCTACCAGCACCGTCACAGAGAACAGACGCCTCCAGCACCGTCACAGAGACCAGACGCCTCCAGCACCGTCACAGAGACCAGACGCTACCAGCACCGTCACAGAGACCAGACGCTACCAACACCGTCACAGAGACCAGACGCTACCAACACCGTCACAGTGAACAGACGCTACCAGCACCGTCACAGAGAACAGACGCTACCAACACTGTCACAGAGAACAGACGCTACCAACACCGTCACAGAGACCAGACGCTACCAATACCGTCACAGAGACCAGACGCTACCAGCACCGTCACAGAGACCAGACGCTACCAACACCGTCACAGAGACCAGACGCTACCAACACCGTCACAGTGACCAGACGCTACCAACACGTCACCGAGACCAGACGCTACCAGCACCGTCACAGAGACCAGACGCTACCAACACCGTCACAGAGACCAGACGCTACCAACACCGTCACAGAGAACAGAAGCTACCAACACCGTCACAGAGAACAGACGCTACCAGCACCGTCACAGAGAACAGACGCTACCAGCACCGTCACAGAGACCAGACGCTACCAACACCGTCACAGAGACCAGACGCTACCAACACCGTCACAGAGACCAGACGCTACCAACACCGTCACAGAGACCAGACGCTACCAGCAACGTCACAGAGACCAGACGCTACCAGCACCGTCACAGAGACCAGACGCTACCAGCACCGTCACAGAGACCAGACGCTACCAACAGCGTCACAGAGACCAGACGCCTCCAGCACCGTCACAGAGACCAGACGCCTCCAGCACCGTCACAGAGACCAGACGCTACCAACACCGTCACAGAGACCAGACGCTACCAACACCGTCACAGAGACGAGACGCTACCAACACCATCACAGAGACCAGACGCTACCAACACCGTCACAGAGACCAGACGCTACCAACACCGTCACAAAGACCAGACGCTACCAGCACCATCAAAGAGACCGGACGTTACCAGCACCGTCACAGAGACCAGACGCTACCAACACCGTCACAGAGACCAGACGCTACCAACACCGTCACAGAGACCAGACGCCTCCAGCACCGTCACAGAGACCAGACGCTACCAGCACCGTCACAGAGACGAGACGCTACCAGCACCGTCACAGAGACCAGACGCTAAAAGCACCGTCACAGAGAACAGACGCCTCCAGCACCGTCACAGAGACCAGACGCCTCCAGCACCGTCACAGAGACCAGACGCTACCAGCACCGTCACAGAGACCAGACGCTACCAGCACCGTCACAGAGACCAGACGCTACCAACACCGTCACAGAGAACAGATGCTACCAGCACCGTCACAGAGAACAGACGCTACCAACACCGTCACAGAGACCAGACGCTACCAACACCGTCACAGAGACCAGACGCTACCAACACCGTCACAGAGATCAGACGCTACCAGCACCGTCACAGAGACCAGACGCTACCAACACCGTCACAGAGACCAGACGCTACCAACACCGTCACAGAGACCAGACGCTACCAGCACCGTCACAGAGACCAGACGCTACCAACACCGTCACAGATACCAGACGCTACCAGCACCGTCACAGAGACCAGACGCTACCAACACCGTCACAGAGACCAGACGCTACCAACACCGTCACAGAGACCAGACGCTACCAGCACCGTCACAGAGACCAGACACTACCAACACCGTCACAGAGACCGGACGTTACCAGCACCGTCACAGAGACCAGACGCTACCAACACCGTCACAGAGACCAGACGCTACCAACACCGTCACAGAGACCAGACGCTACCAACACCGTCACAGAGACCAGACGCTACCAGCACCGTCACAGAGACCAGACGCTACCAGCACCGTCACAGAGACCAGACGCTACCAACACCGTCACAGAGAACAGACGCTACCAACACCGTCACAGAGAACAGACGCTACCAGCACCGTCACAGAGAAAAGACGCCTCCAGCACCGTCACAGAGACCAGACGCCTCCAGCACCGTCACAGAGACCAGACGCTACCAGCACCGTCACAGAGACCAGATGCTACCAACACCGTCACAGAGACCAGACGCTACCAACACCGTCACAGAGACCAGACGCTACCAACACCGTCACAGAGACCAGACGCTACCAACACCGTCACAGAGAACAGACGCTACCAACACCGTCACAGAGAACAGATGCTACCAGCACCGTCACAGAGACCAGACGCTACCAACACCGTCACAGAGACCAGACGCTACCAACACCGTCACAGAGACCAGACGCCTCCAACACCGTCACAGAGACAAGACGCTACCAACACCGTCACAGAGACCAGACGCTACCAGCACCGTCACAGAGACCAGACGCTACCAACACCGTCACAGAAACCAGACGCTACCAACACCGTCACAGAGACCAGACGCTACCAACACCGTCACAGAGACCAGACGCTACCAACACCGTCACAGAGACCAGACGCTACCAACACCGTCACAGAGACCAGACGCTACCAACACCGTCACAGAGAACAGATGCTACCAACACCGTCACAGAGAACAGACTCCTCCAGCACCGTCACAGAGACCAGACGCTACCAGCACCGTCACAGAGACCAGACGCTACCAACACCGTCACAGAGAACAGATGCTACCAACACCGTCACAGAGAACAGACGCCTCCAGCACCGTCACAGAGACCAGACGCTACCAGCACCGTCACAGAGACGAGACGCTACCAGTACCGTCACAGAGACCAGACGCTACCAGCACCGTCACAGAGAACAGACGCCTCCAGCACCGTCACAGAGACCAGACGCCTCCAGCACCGTCACAGAGACCAGACGCTACCAGCACCGTCACAGAGACCAGACGCTACCAGCACCGTCACAGAGACCAGACGCTACCAGCACCGTCACAGAGAACAGACGCCTCCAGCACCGTCACAGAGACCAGACGCCTCCAGCACCGTCACAGAGACCAGACGCTACCAGCACCGTCACAGAGACCAGACGCTACCAACACCGTCACAGAGACCAGACGCTACCAACACCGTCACAGAGAACAGACGCTACCAACACCGTCACAGAGAACAGACGCTACCAGCACCGTCACAGAGAACAGACGCCTCCAGCACCGTCACAGAGACCAGACGCCTCCAGCACCGTCACAGAGACCAGACGCTACCAGCACCGTCACAGAGACCAGACGCTACCAACACCGTCACAGAGACCAGACGCTACCAACACCGTCACAGAGACCAGACGCTACCAGCACCGTCACAGAGACCAGACGCTACCAACACCGTCACAGAGACCAGACGCTACCAACACCGTCACAGAGACCAGACGCTACCAACACCATCACAGAGACCAGACGCTACCAACACCGTCACAGAGACCAGACGCTACCAACACCGTCACAGAGACCAGACGCTACCAACACCATCACAGAGACCAAACGCTACCAACACCGTCACAGAGAACAGATGCTACCAGCACCGTCACAGAGAACAGACGCTACCAACACGTCACAGAGACCAGACGCTACCAGCACCGTCACAGAGACCAGACGCTACCAGCACAGTCACAGAGACCAGACGCTACCAACACCGTCACAGAGACCAGACGCTAACAACACCGTCACAGAGACCAGACGCTACCAACACCGTCACAGAGACCAGACGCTACCAACACGTCACAGAGACCAGACGCTACCAGCACCGTCACAGAGACCAGATGCTACCAACACCGTCACAGAGACCAGACGCTACCAACACCGTCACAGAGACCAGACGCCTCCAGAACCGTCACAGAGACCAGACGCTACCAGCACCGTCACAGAGAACAGACGCCTCCAGCACCGTCACAGAGACCAGACGCTACCAACACCGTCACAGAGAACAGACGCTACCAACACCGTCACAGAGAACAGATGCTACCAGCACCGTCAAAGAGAACAGACGCTACCAACACCGTCACAGAGACCAGACGCTACCAACACCGTCACAGAGACCAGACGCTACCAACACCGTCACAGAGACCAGACGCTACCAGCACCGTCACAGAGACCAGACGCTACCAACACCGTCACAGAGACCAGACGCTACCAACACCGTCACAAAGACCAGACGCTACCAACACCATCACAGAGACCAGACGCTACCAGCACCGTCACAGAGACCAGACGCTACCAGCACCATTAAAGAGACCGGACGTTACCAGCACCGTCACAGAGACCAGACGCTACCAACACCGTCACAGAGACCAGACGCTACCAACACCGTCACAGAGACCAGACGCCTCCAGCACCGTCACAGAGACCAGACGCTACCAGCACCGTCACCGAGAACAGACGCCTCCAGCACCGTCACAGAGACCAGACGCTACCAACACCGTCACAGAGACGAGACGCTACCAACACCGTCACAGAGACCAGACGCTACCAGCACCGTCACAGAGACCAGACGCTACCAACACCGTCACAGAGACCAGACACTACCAGCACCGTCACAGAGACCAGACGCTACCAATACCGTCACAGAGACCAGACGCTACCAGCACCGTCACAGAGAACAGACGCTACCAACACCGTCACAGAGAACAGACGCTACCAGCACCGTCACAGAGAACAGACGCTACCAACACCGTCACAGAGAACAGACGCTACCAACACCGTCACAGAGACCAGACGCTACCAATACCGTCACAGAGACCAGACGCTACCAGCACCGTCACAGAGACCAGACGCTACCAACACCGTCACAGAGACCAGACGCTACCAACACCGTCACAGAGAACAGATGCTACCAGCACCGTCACAGAGACCAGACGCTACCAGCACTGTCACAGAGACCAGACGCTACCAACACCGTCACAGAGACCAGACGCTACCAACACCGTCACAGAGACCAGACGCTACCAACACCGTCACAGAGAACAGATGCTACCAGCACCGTCACAGGGAACAGACGCTACCAACACGTCACAGAGACCAGACGCTACCAGCACCGTCACAGAGACCAGACGCTACCAACACCGTCACAGAGACCTGACGCTACCAGCACCGTCACAGAGACCAGACGCTACCAACACCGTCACAGAGAACAGACGCTACCAACACCGTCACAGAGAACAGATGCCTCCAGCACCGTCACAGAGAACAGACGCTACCAGCACCGTCACAGAGACCAGACGCTACCAACACCGTCACAGAGACCAGACGCTACCAACACCGTCACAGAGACCAGACGCTACCAACATCGTCACAGAGACCAGACGTTACCAGCACCGTCACAGAGACCAGACGCTACCAACACCGTCACAGAGACCAGACGCTACCAACACCGTCACAGAGACCAGACGCTACCAACACCGTCACAGAGACCAGACGCTACCAACACCGTCACAGAGACCAGACGCTACCAGCACCGTCACAGAGACCAGACGCTACCAACACCGTCACAGAGACCAGACGCTACCAACACTGTCACAGAGACCAGACGCTACCAACACCGTCACAGAGACCAGACGCCTCCAGAACCGTCACAGAGACCAGACACTACCAGCACCGTCACAGAGAACAGACGCCTCCAGCACCGTCACAGAGACGAGACGCTACCAACACCGTCACAGAGACCAGACGCTACCAGCACCGTCACAGAGACCAGACGCTACCAGCACCGTCACAGAGAACAGATGCTACCAACACCGTCACAGAGACCAGACGCTACCAGCACCGTCACAGAGACCAGACGCTACCAACACCGTCACAGAGACCAGACGCTACCAGCACCGTCACAGAGAACAGATGCTACCAACACCGTCACAGAGACCAGACGCTACCAGCACCGTCACAGAGAACAGACGCTACCAACACCGTCACAGAGACCAGATGCTACCAGCACCGTCACAGAGACCAGACGCTACCAACACCGTCACAGAGACCAGACGCTACCAACACCGTCACAGAGACCAGACGCTACCAACACCGTCACAGAGACCAGACGCTACCAGCACCGTCACAGAGAACAGATGCTACCAACACCGTCACAGAGAACAGACGCTACCAACACCGTCACAGAGACCAGATGCTACCAGCACCGTCACAGAGACCAGACGCTACCAACACCGTCACAGAGACCAGACGCTACCAACACCGTCACAGAGACCAGACGCTACCAACACCGTCACAGAGACCAGGCGCTACCAACACCGTCACAGAGACCAGACGCTACCAACACCGTCACAGAGAACAGATGCTACCAGCACCGTCACAGAGACCAGACGCTACCAGCACCGTCACAGAGAACAGATGTTACCAGCACCGTCACAGAGACCAGACGCTACCAGCACCGTCACAGAGACCAGACGCTACCAGCACCGTCACAGAGACCAGACGCTACCAGCACCGTCACAGATACCAGACGCTACCAGCACCGTCACAGAGAACAGATGTTACCAGCACCGTCACAGAGACCAGACGCTACCAGCACCGTCACAGAGACCAGACGCTACCAGCACCGTCACAGAGACCAGACGCTACCAGCACCGTCACAGATACCAGACGCTACCAGCACCGTCACAGAGACCAGACGCTACCAACACCGTCACAGAGACCAGACGCCTCCAGAACCGTCACAGAGACCAGACACTACCAACACCGTCACAGAGACCAGACGCTACCAACACCGTCACAGAGACCAGACGCTACCAACACCGTCACAGAGACCAGACGCTACCAGCACCGTCACAGAGAACAGACGCTACCAACACCGTCACAGAGAACAGATGCTACCAACACCGTCACAGAGACCAGACGCTACCAGCACCGTCACAGAGAACAGATGCTACCAACACCGTCACAGAGACCAGACGCTACCAGCACCGTCACAGAGAACAGATGCTACCAACACCGTCACAGAGAACAGACGCTACCAACACCGTCACAGAGACCAGACGCTACCAACACCGTCACAGAGACCAGACGCTACCAGCACCATCACAGAGACCAGACGCTACCAACACCGTCACAGAGACCAGACGCTACCAACACCGTCACAGAGACCAGACGCTACCAACACCGTCACAGAGACGAGACGCTACCAACACCGTCACAGAGACCAGACGCTACCAGCACCGTCACAGAGACCAGACGCTACCAGTACCGTCACAGAGACCAGACGCTACCAGCACCGTCACAGAGAACAGACGCCTCCAGCACCGTCACAGAGACCAGACGCTACCAGTACCGTCACAGAGACCAGACGCTACCAGCACCGTCACAGAGAACAGACGCCTCCAGCACCGTCACAGAGACCAGACGCCTCCAGCACCGTCACAGAGACCAGACGCCTCCAGCACCGTCACAGAGACCAGACGCTACCAGCACCGTCACAGAGACCAGACGCTACCAACACCGTCACAGAGACCAGACGCTACCAACACCGTCACAGAGAACAGACGCTACCAACACCGTCACAGAGAACAGACGCTACCAGCACCGTCACAGAGAACAGACGCCTCCAGCACCGTCACAGAGACCAGACGCCTCCAGCACCGTCACAGAGACCAGACGCTACCAGCACCGTCACAGAGACCAGACGCTACCAACACCGTCACAGAGACCAGACGCTACCAACACCGTCACAGAGACCAGACGCTACCAACACCGTCACAGAGACCAGACGCTACCAGCACCGTCACAGAGACCAGACGCTACCAACACCGTCACAGAGACCAGACGCTACCAACACCGTCACAGAGACCAGACGCTACCAACACCGTCACAGAGACCAGACGCTACCAACACCGTCACAGAGACCAGACGCTACCAACACCATCACAGAGACCAAACGCTACCAACACCGTCACAGAGAACAGATGCTACCAGCACATTCACAGAGAACAGACGCTACCAGCACCGTCACAGAGACCAGACGCTACCAACACCGTCACAGAGACCAGACGCTACCAACACCGTCACAGAGACCAGACGCTACCAACACCGTCACAGAGACCAGACGCTACCAACACCGTCACAGAGACCAGACGCTACCAACACCGTCACAGAGACCAGACGCTACCAACACCATCACAGAGACCAAACGCTACCAACACCGTCACAGAGAACAGATGCTACCAGCACATTCACAGAGAACAGACGCTACCAACACGTCACAGAGACCAGACGCTACCAGCACCGTCACAGAGACCAGACGCTACCAGCACCGTCACAGAGAACAGACGCTACCAACACCGTCACAGAGACCAGACGCTACCAACACCGTCACAGAGACCAGACGCTACCAACACCGTCACAGAGACCAGACGCTACCAACACGTCACAGAGACCAGACGCTACCAGCACCGTCACAGAGACCAGACGCTACCAACACCGTCACAGAGACCAGACGCTACCAACACCGTCACAGAGACCAGACGCCTCCAGAACCGTCACAGAGACCAGACGCTACCAGCACCGTCACAGAGAACAGACGCCTCCAGCACCGTCACAGAGACCAGACGCTACCAACACCGTCACAGAGAACAGACGCTACCAACACCGTCACAGAGAACAGATGCTACCAGCACCGTCACAGAGAACAGACGCTACCAACACCGTCAAAGAGACCAGACGCTACCAACACCGTCACAGAGACCAGACGCTACCAGCACCGTCACAGAGACCAGACGCTACCAACACCGTCACAGAGACCAGACGCTACCAGCACCGTCACAGAGACCAGACGCTACCAACACCGTCACAGAGACCAGACGCTACCAACACCGTCACAGAGACCAGACGCTACCAACACCGTCACAGAGACCAGACGCTACCAACACCGTCACAGAGAACAGACGCTACCAACACCGTCACAGAGACCAGACGCTACCAATACCGTCACAGAGACCAGACGCTACCAGCACCGTCACAGAGACCAGACGCTACCAACACCGTCACAGAGACCAGACGCTACCAACACCGTCACAGAGACCAGACGCTACATACACCGTCACAGAGACCAGACGCTACCAACACCGTCACAGAGACCAGACGCTACCAGCACCGTCACAGAGAACAGACGCTACCAACACCGTCACAGAGAACAGATGCTACCAACACCGTCACAGAGACCAGACGCTACCAGCACCGTCACAGAGAACAGATGCTACCAACACCGTCACAGAGACCAGACGCTACCAGCACCGTCACAGAGAACAGATGCTACCAACACCGTCACAGAGAACAGACGCTACCAACACCGTCACAGAGACCAGACGCTACCAACACCGTCACAGAGACCAGACGCTACCAGCACCATCACAGAGACCAGACGCTACCAACACCGTCACAGAGACCAGACGCTACCAACACCGTCACAGAGACCAGACGCTACCAACACCGTCACAGAGACGAGACGCTACCAACACCGTCACAGAGACCAGACGCTACCAGCACCGTCACAGAGACAAGACGCTACCAGTACCGTCACAGAGACCAGACGCTACCAGCACCGTCACAGAGAACAGACGCCTCCAGCACCGTCACAGAGACCAGACGCCTCCAGCACCGTCACAGAGACCAGACGCCTCCAGCACCGTCACAGAGACCAGACGCTACCAGCACCGTCACAGAGACCAGACGCTACCAACACCGTCACAGAGACCAGACGCTACCAACACCGTCACAGAGAACAGACGCTACCAACACCGTCACAGAGAACAGACGCTACAAGCACCGTCACAGAGAACAGACGCCTCCAGCACCGTCACAGAGACCAGACGCCTCCAGCACCGTCACAGAGACCAGACGCTACCAGCACCGTCACAGAGACCAGACGCTACCAACACCGTCACAGAGACCAGACGCTACCAACACCGTCACAGAGACCAGACGCTACCAACACCGTCACAGAGACCAGACGCTACCAGCACCGTCACAGAGACCAGACGCTACCAACACCGTCACAGAGACCAGACGCTACCAACACCGTCACAGAGACCAGACGCTACCAACACCGTCACAGAGACCAGACGCTACCAACACCGTCACAGAGACCAGACGCTACCAACACCGTCACAGAGACCAGACGCTACCAACACCATCACAGAGACCAAACGCTACCAACACCGTCACAGAGAACAGATGCTACCAGCACCGTCACAGAGAACAGACGCTACCAACACGTCACAGAGACCAGACGCTACCAGCACCGTCACAGAGACCAGACGCTACCAGCACCGTCACAGAGACCAGACGCTACCAACACCGTCACAGAGACCAGACGCTACCAACACCGTCACAGAGACCAGACGCTACCAACACCGTCACAGAGACCAGACGCTACCAACACGTCACAGAGACCAGACGCTACCAGCACCGTCACAGAGACCAGACGCTACCAACACCGTCACAGAGACCAGACGCTACCAACACCGTCACAGAGACCAGACGCCTCCAGAACCGTCACAGAGACCAGACGCTACCAGCACCGTCACAGAGAACAGACGCCTCCAGCACCGTCACAGAGACCAGACGCTACCAACACCGTCACAGAGAACAGACGCTACCAACACCGTCACAGAGAACAGACGCTACCAGCACCGTCACAGAGAACAGACGCTACCAACACCGTCAAAGAGACCAGACGCTACCAACACCGTCACAGAGACCAGACGCTACCAGCACCGTCACAGAGACCAGACGCTACCAACACCGTCACAGAGACCAGACGCTACCAGCACCGTCACAGAGACCAGACGCTACCAACACCGTCACAGAGACCAGACGCTACCAAAACCGTCACAGAGACCAGACGCTACCAACACCGTCACAGAGACCAGACGCTACCAACACCGTCACAGAGACCAGACGCTACCAACACCGTCACAGAGACCAGACGCTACCAACACCGTCACAGAGACCAGACGCTACCAACACCGTCACAGAGACCAGACGCTACCAACACCGTCACAGAGACCAGACGCTACCAACACCATCACAGAGACCAAACGCTACCAACACCGTCACAGAGAACAGATGCTACCAGCACCGTCACAGAGAACAGACGCTACCAACACGTCACAGAGACCAGACGCTACCAGCACCGTCACAGAGACCAGACGCTACCAGCACCGTCACAGAGACCAGACGCTACCAACACCGTCACAGAGACCAGACGCTACCAACACCGTCACAGAGACCAGACGCTACCAACACGTCACAGAGACCAGACGCTACCAGCACCGTCACAGAGACCAGACGCTACCAACACCGTCACAGAGACCAGACGCTACCAACACCGTCACAGAGACCAGACGCCTCCAGAACCGTCACAGAGACCAGACGCTACCAGCACCGTCACAGAGAACAGACGCCTCCAGCACCGTCACAGAGACCAGACGCTACCAACACCGTCACAGAGACCAGACGCTACCAACACCGTCACAGAGACCAGACGCTACCAACACCATCACAGAGACCAAACGCTACCAACACCGTCACAGAGAACAGATGCTACCAGCACCGTCACAGAGAACAGACGCTACCAACACGTCACAGAGACCAGACGCTACCAGCACCGTCACAGAGACCAGACGCTACCAGCACCGTCACAGAGACCAGACGCTACCAACACCGTCACAGAGACCAGACGCTACCAACACCGTCACAGAGACCAGACGCTACCAACACCGTCACAGAGACCAGACGCTACCAACACCGTCACAGAGACCAGACGCTACCAACACCGTCACAGAGACCAGACGCTACCAACACCGTCACAGAGACCAGACGCTACCAACACCGTCACAGAGACCAGACGCTACCAACACCGTCACAGAGACCAGACGCTACCAACACCGTCACAGAGACCAGACGCTACCAGCACCGTCACAGAGAACAGACGCTACCAACACCGTCACAGAGAACAGATGCTACCAACACCGTCACAGAGACCAGACGCTACCAGCACCGTCACAGAGAACAGATGCTACCAACACCGTCACAGAGACCAGACGCTACCAGCATCGTCACAGAGAACAGATGCTACCAACACCGTCACAGAGAACAGACGCTACCAACACCGTCACAGAGACCAGACGCTACCAACACCGTCACAGAGACCAGACGCTACCAGCACCATCACAGAGACCAGACGCTACCAACACCGTCACAGAGACGAGACGCTACCAACACCGTCACAGAGACCAGACGCTACCAGCACCGTCACAGAGACCAGACGCTACCAGCACCGTCACAGAGACAAGACGCTACCAGTACCGTCACAGAGACCAGACGCTACCAGCACCGTCACAGAGAACAGACGCCTCCAGCACCGTCACAGAGACCAGACGCCTCCAGCACCGTCACAGAGACCAGACGCCTCCAGCACCGTCACAGAGACCAGACGCTACCAGCACCGTCACAGAGACCAGACGCTACCAACACCGTCACAGAGACCAGACGCTACCAACACCGTCACAGAGAACAGACGCTACCAACACCGTCACAGAGAACAGACGCTACCAGCACCGTCACAGAGAACAGACGCCTCCAGCACCGTCACAGAGACCAGACGCCTCCAGCACCGTCACAGAGACCAGACGCTACCAGCACCGTCACAGAGACCAGACGCTACCAACACCGTCACAGAGACCAGACGCTACCAACACCGTCACAGAGACCAGACGCTACCAACACCATCACAGAGACCAAACGCTACCAACACCGTCACAGAGAATAGATGCTACCAGCACCGTCACAGAGAACAGACGCTACCAACACGTCACAGAGACCAGACGCTACCAGCACCGTCACAGAGACCAGACGCTACCAGCACCGTCACAGAGACCGGACGTTACCAGCACCGTCACAGAGACCAGACGCTACCAACACCGTCACAGAGACCAGACGCTACCAACACCGTCACAGAGACCAGACGCCTCCAGCACCGTCACAGAGACCAGACGCTACCAGCACCGTCACCGAGAACAGACGCCTCCAGCACCGTCACAGAGACCAGACGCTACCAACACCGTCACAGAGACGAGACGCTACCAACACCGTCACAGAGACCAGACGCTACCAGCACCGTCACAGAGACCAGACGCTACCAACACCGTCACAGAGACCAGACGCTACCAACACCGTCACAGAGACCAGACGCTACCAACACCGTCACAGAGACCAGACGCTACCAACACCATCACAGAGACCAAACGCTACCATCACCGTCACAGAGAACAGATGCTACCAGCACCGTCACAGAGAACAGACGCTACCAACACGTCACAGAGACCAGACGCTACCAGCACCGTCACAGAGACCAGACGCTACCAGCACCGTCACAGAGACCAGACGCTACCAACACCATCACAGAGACCAGACGCTACCAACACCGTCACAGAGACCAGACGCTACCAACACCGTCACAGAGACCAGACGCTACCAACACGTCACAGAGACCAGACGCTACCAGCACCGTCACAGAGACCAGACGCTACCAACACCGTCACAGAGACCAGACGCTACCAACACCGTCACAGAGACCAGACGCCTCCAGAACCGTCACAGAGACCAGACGCTACCAGCACCGTCACAGAGAACAGACGCCTCCAGCACCGTCACAGAGACCAGACGCTACCAACACCGTCACAGAGAACAGACGCTACCAACACCGTCACAGAGAACAGATGCTACCAGCACCGTCACAGAGAACAGACGCTACCAACACCGTCACAGAGACCAGACGCTACCAACACCGTCACAGAGACCAGACGCCTCCAGAACCGTCACAGAGACCAGACGCTACCAGCACCGTCACAGAGAACAGACGCCTCCAGCACCGTCACAGAGACCAGACGCTACCAACACCGTCACAGAGAACAGACGCTACCAACACCGTCACAGAGAACAGATGCTACCAGCACCGTCACAGAGAACAGACGCTACCAACACCGTCACAGAGACCAGACGCTACCAACACCGCCACAGAGACCAGACGCTACCAACACCGTCACAAAGACCAGACGCTACCAGCACCGTCACAGAGACCAGACGCTACCAACACCGTCACAGAGACCAGACGCTACCAACACCGTCACAAAGACCAGACGCTACCAACACCGTCACAGAGACCAGACGCTACCAGCACCGTCACAGAGACCAGACGCTACCAGCACCATTAAAGAGACCGGACGTTACCAGCACCGTCACAGAGACCAGACGCTACCAACACCGTCACAGAGACCAGACGCTACCAACACCGTCACAGAGACCAGACGCCTCCAGCACCGTCACAGAGACCAGACGCTACCAGCACCGTCACCGAGAATAGACGCCTCCAGCACCGTCACAGAGACCAGACGCTACCAGCACCGTCACAGAGAACAGACGCTACCAGCACCGTCACAGAGACCAGACGCTACCAACACCGTCACAGAGAACAGACGCTACCAGCACCGTCACAGAGACCAGACGCTACCAGCACCATCACAGAGACCAGACGCTACCAGCACCTTCACAGAGACCAGACGCTACCAACACCGTCACAGAGACCAGACGCTACCAGCACCGTCACAGAGACCAGACGCTACCAACACCGTCACAGAGACCAGACGCCTCCAGCACCGTCACAGAGACCAGACGCTACCAGCACCATCACAGAGACCAGACGCTACCAACACCGTCACAGAGACCAGACGCTACCAACACCGTCACAGAGACCAGACGCTACCAACACCGTCACAGAGACCAGACGCTACCAACACCGTCACAGAGACCAGACGCTACCAGCACCGTCACAGAAACCAGACGCTACCAGCACCGTCACAGAGACCAGACGCTACCAACACCGTCACAGAGACCAGACGCTACCAACACCTTCACAGAGACCAGACGCTACCAACACCGTCACAGAGACCAGACGCTACCAACACCGTCACAGAGACCAGACGCTACCAGCACCGTCACAGAGAACAGATGCTACCAACACCGTCACAGAGAACAGACGCTACCAACACCGTCACAGAGACCAGACGCTACCAACACCGTCACAGAGACTAGACGCTACCAGCACCGTCACAGAGACCAGACGCTACCAACACCGTCACAGAGACCAGACGCTACCAACACCGTCACAGAGACCAGACGCTACCAGCACCATCACAGAGACCAGACGCTACCAACACCGTCACAGAGACCAGACGCTACCAACACCGTCACAGAGAACAGATGCTACCAGCAGCGTCACAGAGACCAGACGCTACCAGCACCGTCACAGAGACCAGACGCTACCAACACCGTCACAGAGACCAGACGCTACCAACACCGTCACAGAGACCAGACGCTACCAACACCGTCACAGAGACCAGACGCTACCAGCACCGTCACAGAGACCAGACGCTACCAGCACCGTCACAGAGACCAGACGCTACCAGCACCGTCACAGACACCAGACGCTACCAACACCGTCACAGAGAACAGACGCTACCACCACCGTCACAGAGACCAGACGCTACCAGCACCATCACAGAGACCAGACGCTACCAGCACCTTCACAGAGACCAGACGCTACCAACACCGTCACAGAGACCAGACGCTACCAGCACCGTCACAGAGACCAGACGCTACCAACACCGTCACAGAGACCAGACGCCTCCAGCACCGTCACAGAGACCAAACGCTACCAGCACCATCACAGAGACCAGACGCTACCAACACCGTCACAGAGACCAGACGCTACCAGCACCGTCACAGAGACCAGACGCTACCAACACCGTCACAGAGACCAGATGCTACCAACACCGTCACAGAGACCAGACGCTACCAACACCGTCACAGAGACCAGACGCTACCAACACCGTCACAGAGAACAGATGCTACCAGCACCGTCACAGAGACCAGACGCTACCAACACCGTCACAGAGACCAGACGCTACCAGCACCGTCACAGAGACCAGACGCTACCAACACCGTCACAGAGAACAGATGCTACCAGCACCGTCACAGAGACCAGACGCTACCAGCACCGTCACAGAGACCAGACGCTACCAACACCGTCACAGAGACCAGACGCTACCAACACCGTCACAGAGACCAGACGCTACCAACACCGTCACAGAGACCAGACGCTACCAGCACCGTCACAGAGACCAGACGCTACCAGCACCGTCACAGAGACCAGACGCTACCAACACCGTCACAGAGAACAGACGCTACCAGCACCGTCACAGAGAACAGACGCTACCAGCACCGTCACAGAGACCAGACGCTACCAGCACCGTCACAGAGACCAGACGCTACCAACACCGTCACAGAGACCAGACGCTACCAACACCGTCACAGAGAACAGACGCTACCAACACCGTCACAGAGACCAGACGCTACCAACACCGTCACAGAGACCAGACGCTACCAACACCGTCACAGAGAACAGACGCTACCAACACCGTCACAGAGACCAGACGCTACCAACACCGTCACAGAGACCAGACGCTACCAGCACCGTCACAGAGACCAGACGCCTCCAGCACCGTCACAGAGACCAAACGCTACCAACACCGTCACAGAGACCAGACGCTACCAACACCATCACAGAGACCAGACGCTACCAACACCGTCACAGAGACCAGACGCTACCAGCACCGTCACAGAGACCAGACGCTACCAACACCGTCACAGAGACCAGACGCCTCCAGCACCGTCACAGAGACCAGACGCTACCAACACCGTCACAGAGACCAGACGCTACCAACACCGTCACAGAGACCAGACGCTACCAACACCGTCACAGAGACCAGACGCCTCCAGCACCGTCAC
Source organism: Telmatherina bonti (assembly GCF_933228915.1). Classification (NCBI taxonomy): domain Eukaryota; kingdom Metazoa; phylum Chordata; class Actinopteri; order Atheriniformes; family Telmatherinidae; genus Telmatherina; species Telmatherina bonti. The sequence goes on from NC_136620.1 coordinate 4,313,449, forward strand.
AGAGACCAGACGCTACCAACACCGTCACAGAGACCAGACGCTACCAACACCGTCACAGAGACCAGACGCTACCAGCACCGTCACAGAGACCAGACGCTACCAACACCGTCACAGAGACCAGACGCTACCAACACCGTCACAGAGACCAGACGCTACCAACACCGTCACAGAGACCAGACGCTACCAGCACCGTCACAGAGACCAGACGCTACCAACACCGTCACAGAGACCAGACGCTACCAACACCGTCACAGAGAACAGACGCCTCCAGCACCATCACAGAGATCAGACGCTACCAGCAACGTCCGCCTCTGTGATGCGTCTCTTCTCTGAGATCTTTTCAGCCAGTAAAAGTAGGTTTAATGTTGACTATTTCTCCTTATTTTCCTCTCTTCCTCTGATAAGGGTTTCTTTAATGCATCAACCATGGTGTTGTTTGAAACAGCTTGGGTTTCCAGTTGCTACCATGTAAAACAAAATTCTGCTGTAATGCGATGCTTTGGGGCAGATGCAGGGAAGAGGTCACAGTCTCAAAACCTGCCTTGTTGCTCTAATACATTTTATTCATAAGCCCCAGTTGAGACACTCAAGGTCAGCGCACAGATAGAAACCATGCAAATTACAATATAGGCGACAACATATCCAAATAACAATAAAACCAATTAAAAACAAATAAAGCGTCAAAGATGAACTGATTAAGACACAGCCCAGGTACAGAGACAAGGCAAGCCTGGACAGGTGGCTTTTCGCTTTCACTCAGAGGGCAAAGTGAACCAATACTGTGCCGAAAGGCGGTAGAGAGTTCCAAAGCTGAGGCGTAGAGCCTTTAGTTGCTGTGCTCTCAGCTTGGAACAAGCTGGAGGAACAGTGAGATGGCTAGCCGTAGAGGATCTGATGGTACGAACAGTAACAACAACATGGAGGGGTTCAGAGAATGAAGGAACGAGGCTTCGCATCGCCTTGCATGTTAAAAGTTTTCATTTCTACTGAATGCAGTTAGTTTCTGTAGCTCAGGTGCAATGCAGATGTGAAAGTGAGAGGACAGGATTGAGTTACTGACAGGGGAGGGGCTGTTCGCATCTATCCTGAAGGGAAGGAGGGATGGAAGATTCCGTTAGACTGGACTTTGTACCAATATGTAACATATCTGTTTTGCCAGTATTTAAATGAATAAATTTACATGTGAACAAAGAGACACAGTCTCTACATGCTACATGTTAGCTTTTTGCTAACACCTGCTGGGCTGTAGGACTTCATGCTGCCTCCTGCACAGGCAGATCCATGATGAACACGTTAACTCCCCTCTTCTTCGTTCTGATGCTTCATTCTGACCTTCTCAATATGACAGAATATTTGCATTAACAGGATGTTGAGTAGGTGGCTCTTGTAGTGAAAAACTCTATTTCACTTTGATTCAAATGATCGATCTCCGACCTTTAAATACATAAAGAACAGAATTTATTAAATATAACCTCAAAGAAGCAGCCATTACAAACATCTTGAACCTGACCGATCAGCTGATTGCTGTCGTGCTGTTTGGACACCTGAAGATGAGGTGAAAGGGTTATTTATAGAGAAAGATCAATGGAGGCCAAGCAGCAGCTTTCTCCCATGTGACCTCTCGGGAGGTTAATCCATGTCTGACCTGCAGCGTTCCCAGCCTTCTCAGCGCTGCATTGGTCCAGAGGAGGGAAGAGGTGGAGACGTCCATGCTCCCTGATCTGCAGCTGCACTTTACTGACTTGAAGTATGGAGATACTGCTATCATGCAAAAAGTTCTTCCCCCTTCAGATGAAGTCCTCCTACGATGGTGATCAGGATTAGGCTCCTGGATGAGTGTCTGATAAACAGCTGAATGTTCCCGGGGGTCTGCTGCATGGGGAATGAGGCGGTGGCTCCTCAGCACCTTATCAGGGCTCCTCTCCATGTTCTGCAGCTGCACCTCAGACAGCAGCCTATCAGAGAGGTCGTCACAGAAAGCTGGACATGACGGGGAAGAGGGGTGGTGGGGAGCTGTGGGTACACTCACACAAACCAACTGCTGGACTTCAGTTCTGTAGCCAGTCACAGTATTTCTGAAGGGACAAACCGAAGGTTCTGATGGACCCACTGAGATCCATTAACCTGGTGTCAGAACCCTCAGTGGGCTTCTGTCAGAACTCATCCCAACCAGCTGCTTCTGCTGAGGTCAGAAGCCAGATGTTTTGATAGACAGTCCTGACCGCTCCACAGGTGACTACATTTCTGTATTTTTGTTCGAAATTTCTCTTAATTGGCTGCAGTCAGGGTTTGAAGGGGGGGGTCAAAGCAGCATAGTAAAATACCCACCCCTGTTCGAGACCTAAACCCACCCCTCTTCTAGGCCTAAACAACGTGCTGGACCTGCCTCAGTCGCCGTTATCAACAAGCTGTGAGAAGATGTGGAAACAGCGGTCCCATGTCCACTGCTCGGTTGTCTTTTACCAAAACCAACACCGGGATGGTTTTACTTTCCCTTCATCAACGGACCAAACTACCAGGAACAGATGGATTACATTATTTTTTGCTGATAATGCACCTGCATCTCTGCTGGCTGCGGCCTCTGTTTGTGCATTTTGCAAACATTTGGGAAAAACCAGGTGAAGACGGCATCAACCCTGCTGCTGCTGGGAAGAGGAGCATTTGCAACTTTAAGCGGCTCACCATCAATGCAGGCGGTAAGTTTTGCTACTGATATAAAGTTATTTTTTGCCGTAAATGAGACGTGACTTAACCTGATGCTGACAATGCTAATGCTAATGCTAATGGGACAAGCCTCAAGTTTGAACCTCCTGCTGTGTACAAATGAGCCCCGTGTTTTATTTTCTTGTATCTGTCTAATGCTCTGCCACGTAAATGTTGGTAAAAGACTTCTATATTTCTTATTTTTCATGCCTGCTACCACACAGCAAGTACAGTAATAATTATGGTTGGTTTGTCATGATGCCGGTGTTTTCTACATGGCAGTTGTTATCATTTAATCTAACATGATGACCATCATGTGGTCTAATGCTGCCATCACTTCATCAGGGAGGAGATGTATTTTTGTAAAAAACGGTGACATCTTACCACTTTTTTATTTCCAATAGCATCAGATTTTATCACTGAACCATTACCCATTAATTTATCTGATATTTTCATGTAATGTGTGTAAAACGGGAACTGTGCAGGACGTAACATTTGCTGATAAATGTTACTGGTAACACTGGGCAGAAATGAGCCTCCTGGAGGCTGAAGCTGGTGAACTGTCTGTGTTTCAGAGGCTGTAGTGTCTTTAGTCACTATTTTATTTTATTACTTCCATAAAGTCCAGTGGTGGAGGGTCCTGCATGTTACCGCTGAGGTGTGGACCCCCACCTGCTTTTATCTGGGTGGTTGCTATGGCAACAACCTCTGTGAATGTGGGGGTCTGACATCTGGCCTGTAAGTATCTGAAATATATGTTTTGTCACATTCACATCAAGCCAGATATTTATTACTTTTATTTTTATATATTTTTATCTACATGAAGTATGGGGGGGCAAAATGCTTTCTGTGTATAACAGTGTATGAAATAATAGTGTGTTTTTAATATTCTGTTGTATATTTTGGTGTGTGAAAACATGTTTTAAATAATATTCCTTTTTAAAAGGTATGCAAAGCACTTTGCGTAGACTTTGGCAGGAAAGTTCTTTATAAAGTTTGATTTCATCTGTTGGTATTGCAATATTTTGATTACCTATAAACTGCAGCTATTTACACTTAGACTCTATTCATGAGATGATCTGATATTTTGTCTCCCGTGGGCTCACCATCTGCGGGAGGAGCCGTAGGGGTCGGGTGCAATGTGAGCTGGGCGGCAGCAAGGGGCGGGGACCCTGGCGGTCCGATCCCCGGCTGCAGAAGCTGGCTCTAGGGACGTGGAACGTCACCTCTCTGGTGGGGAAGGAGCCTGAGCTTGTGCGCGAGGTTGAGCGGTTCCGACTAGATATAGTTGGACTCACCTCGACGCATGGCTTGGGCTCTGGAACCAGAACCCTCGAGAGGGGCTGGACCTTCTTCCACTCTGGTGTTGCTCATGGTGAGAGGCGCCGAGCAGGTGTGGGCATTCTCATCAGCCCCCAGCTTGGTGCCTGCACGTTGGGGTTTACCCCGGTGGATGAAAGGGTAGTTTCCCTCCGCCTCCGGGTGGGGGGACGGGTCCTGACTGTTGTCTGTGCTTATGCACCGAACAGCAGTTCAGAGTACCCACCCTTTCTGGAGTCCTTGGAGGGAGTGCTGGAGGGTGCTCCTTCTGGGGACTCCTTTGTTCTGCTGGGGGACTTCAATGCTCACGTGGGCAATGACAGTGAGACCTGGAGGGGAGTGATTGGGAGGCATGGTCCCCCCCCCTCTGAACCCAAATGGTGTTTTGTTATTGGACTTCTGTGCTCGTCATGGATTGTCTATAACGAACACCATGTTCCAGCATAAGAGTGTCCATATGTACACCTGGCATCAGGATTCCCTGGGCCGCAGTTCAATGATCGACTTTGTAGTCGTATCATCGGACCTGCGGCCACATGCCTTGGACACTCGGGTGAAGAGGGGGGCGGAGCTGTCAACTGATCACCACCTGGTGGTGAGTTGGCTCAGATGGTGGGGGAGGAAGCCGGTCAGAGCTGGCAGGCCCAAACGTGTTGTGAGGGTCTGCTGGGAACGTCTGGCTGAGTCCCCCGTCAGAGCGAGCTTCAACTCCCACCAGCAGAGCTTCGAACATGTCCCGGGTGAGGCGGGGGACATTGAGTCTGAATGGGCTGTGTTCCGTGCCTCTATTGCTGAGGCGGCCAGCCGGAGCTGTGGCTGCAAGGTCGTTGGTGCCTGTCGTGGCGGTAATCCCAGGACTCGTTGGTGGACACCAGCAGTGAGGGATGCTGTCAAGCTGAAGAAGGAGTCCTATCGGGCCTTCTTGGCCTGTGGGACTCCGGAGGCAGCTGATGGGTACCGATGGGCTAAGTGGCATGCGGCTTCGGCCGTTGCCGAGGCAAAAACTCGGGCATGGGAGGAGTTCGGCGAGGCCATGGAGAAAGACTTCCGGACGGCTTCGAGGAGATTCTGGTCCACCATCCGGCGGCTCAGGGGGGGGAAGCAGTGCTCCATCAATACTGTGTACAGTGGAGATGGGGAGCTGCTGACCTCAACTCGGGACGTTGTGGGTCGGTGGAGGGAATACTTCGAAGACCTCCTCAATCCTACCAACACGTCTTCCGATGAGGAGGCAGAGCTGGTGGACTCAGGGGTGGACTCTCCTATCTCTGGGGCTGAAGTCGCTGAGGTGGTCAAAAAGCTCCTTGGCGGCAAGGCCCCGGGGGTGGATGAGATCCGCCCGGAGTTCCTTAAGGCTCTGGATGCTGTGGGGCTGTCCTGGCTGACACGCCTCTGCAGCATCACGTGGACATCGGGGGCAGTACCGCTGGATTGGCAGACTGGGGTGGTGGTCCCCCTTTTTAAGAAGGGGGACCGGAGGGTGTGTTCCAATTACAGGGGAATCACACTCCTCAGCCTCCCTGGTAAGGTCTATTCAGGGGTCCTGGAGAGGAGAGTCCGCCGGATAGTCGAATCCCGGATTGAGGAGGAGCAGTGTGGTTTTCGTCCTGGTCGCGGAACAGTGGACCAGCTCTATACCCTCTCTGGGGTCCTGGAGGGGGCATGGGAGTTTGCCCAACCAGTCTACATGTCCTTTGTGGACCTGGAGAAGGCATTCGACCGTGTCCCCCGGGGGCTCCTGTGGGGGGTACTCCGGGAGTATGGGGTACCGGACCCCCTTGTACGAGCTGTCCGGTCCCTGTACGACAGGTGTCAGAGCTTGGTCCGCATTGCCGGTAGTAAGTCGGATTCGTTTCCGGTGAGGGTTGGACTCCGCCAAGGCTGCCCTTTATCACCGATTCTGTTCATAACTTATATGGACAGAATTTCTAGGCGCAGCCGAGGTGTTGAGGGGATCCAACTTGGTGGCCTCAGGATTGGGTCCCTGCTTTTTGCAGATGACGTGGTCCTGTTGGCTTCGTCTGGTCGTGATCTCCAGCTCTCACTTGAGCGATTCGCAGCCGAGTGTGAAGCGGCTGGGATGAGAATCAGCACCTCCAGATCTGAGACCATGGTCCTCAGCCAGAATAGGGTGGATTGCCCTCTCCGGGTCGGGAGTCAGGTCCTGCCTCAAGTGGAGGAGTTTAAATATCTCGGGGTCTTGTTCACGAGTGAGGGAAGGATGGAGCGAGAGATCGACAGACGGATCGGTGCGGCGTCTGCAGTAATGCGGGCTCTGCGCCGGTCTGTCGTGGTGAAGAAGGAGCTGAGCCAGAAGGCGAAGCTCTCGATTTATCAGTCGATCTACGTTCCTACCCTCACCTATGGTCATGAGCTGTGGGTCGTGACCGAAAGAACGAGATCTCGTATACAGGCGGCTGAAATGAGTTTCCTCCGCAGGGTGGCCGGGCTCTCCCTTAGAGATAGGGTGAGGAGCTCGGTCATCCGGGAGGAGATCAGAGTAGAGCCGCTGCTCCTTCGCATCGAGAGGAACCAGTTGAGGTGGCTCGGGCATCTGGTCAGGATGCCTCCTGGACCTCCCTGGTGAGGTGTTCCAGGCACGTCCCTCTGGGAGGAGACCCCGGGGAAGACCCAGGACACGCTGGAGGGATTATATCTCTTGGCTGGCCTGGGAACGCCTCGGGATCCCCCCCGCAGAGTTGGCAAATGTAGCTGGAGAGAGGGAAGTCTGGGCTTCCCTGCTTAGGCTGCTGCCCCCGCGACCCGACCCCGGATAAGCGGCAGAAGATGGATGGATGGATGGATGGATCTGATATTTTCCTAACTTCTATCTGCAGATTTCAGTCCAGCACATCCCATGCCATTTGCGGCACCAGCGGTCTACAGGTAGATGTTAGCTGATAGACTGACCCAGCAATGCAGGAAACAACTGGAACACAGCTGTCATCAGTGACTTTCCACCCTCACCTCAGAAGTACAGGTTTTTCATCTTTTTCATTCATTTTACATACAGATAATGATAATAAATCAAACACATTTACATTCTTAATAGAAGCTAAGAGGCACTTTTATTGCTTGTTCTGATGTCAGTATCTGGTTCTGTGCAGAAAAGGAACCCAGAGGACAGCAGTAAGGATGATGTAGGAATCTGCACATCTCTTGATTCCGTGGTTCCAGCCCTCCCTGGTCTTAACGGCCCTCCCTGGTCCTAATGGCCATCCCTGGTCCAAACCGCCCTCCCTGGTCCAAACGGCCCTCCCTGGTCCTAACCGCCCTCCCTGGTCCAAACCGCCCTCCCTGGTCCTAACGGCCCTCCCTGGTCCAAACCGCCCTCCCTGGTCCTAACGGCCCTCCCTGGTCCAAACCGCACTCCCTGGTCCCAACGGCCATCCCTGCTCCTAACCGCCCTCCCTGGTCCCAACGGCCATCCCTGGTCCTAACCGCCCTCCCTGGTCCAAACCGCCCTCCCTGGTCCTAACGGCCCTCCCTGGTCCTAACGGCCCTCCCTGGTCCTAACCGCCCTCCCTGGTCCAAACGGCCCTCCCTGGTCCTAACGGCCCTCCCTGGTCAAAACCGCACTCCCTGGTCCCAACGGCCTTCCCTGGTCCTAACCGCCCTCCCTGGTCCCAACGGCCATCCCTGGTCCCAACGGCCATCCCTGGTCCTAACCGCCCTCCCTGGTCCTAACCGCCCTCCCTGGTCCTAACGGCCATCCCTGGTCCTAACGGCCCTCCCTGGTCCTAACCGCCCTCCCTGGTCCAAACGGCCCTCCCTGGTCCTAACGGCCATCCCTGGTCCTAACCGCCCTCCCTGGTCCTAACGGCCATCCCTGGTCCTAACCGCCCTCCCTGGTCCAAACCGCCCTCCCTGGTCCAAACTGCCCTCCCTGGTCCAAACCGCCCTCTCTGGTCCTAACGGCCCTCCCTGGTCCAAACCGCCCTCCCTGGTCCAAACCGCCCTCTCTGGTCCTAACGGCCCTCCCTGGTCCAAACCGCCCTCTCTGGTCCAAACGGCCCTCCCTGGTCCAAACCGCCCTCCCTGGTCCTAACGGCCCTCCCTGGTCCTAACGGCCCTCCCTGGTCCAAACCGCCCTCCCTGGTCCAAACCGCCCTCTCTGGTCCTAACGGCCCTCCCTGGTCCAAACCGCCCTCTCTGGTCCAAACGGCCCTCCCTGGTCCAAACCGCCCTCCCTGGTCCTAACGGCCCTCCCTGGTCCTAACGGCCCTCCCTGGTCCAAACCGCCCTCCCTGGTCCTAACAGCCATCCTTGAAGAAGCCTCAACTCAGTCTGGAGGAAGATGAAGCTCATCCTTAGTGGCTCCAGAACCACCAGACACCACATTTAACCACATTCAACCCAGAAAACTCAGCTACTCTTTTCACAGAATGGACAAAGAGTGAAAAATATCATTTTTATTTTATTATATTAAAAATTAACATTGATTTTATTTCTGTATACAAATAAAAACATTGTGTTCTAATGAGCTTCTGCTTTACATTTTACATTCAGAAGGCAGATGTAGAAATGTGTATACGGTAAAGTTGTGTATTTACTTTAATTCAATTGCTTTTGTCATAAGTGAAAGCAAGAAAGTTACTATTTGTTATATGTAATATGAAATACCACCTCCATGCTCTGGACACTACGCTGACAGACACAGCAAACCTTCTTGCCACAGCTGGCATTGATGTGCCATCCTGGATGAGCTGCACTACCTGAGCCACTTGTGTGGGTTGTAGACTCCGTCTCATGCTACCACTACAGTGAAAGCACCGCCAGCATTCAGACCAAAACATCATCCAGAAAGCACCGGAACTGAGAAGTGGTCTGTGGTCTCCACCTGCAGAACCACTCCTTTATTGGGTGTGTCTTGCCAGTTGCCTATAATTTCCACCTGTTGTCTATTCCATTTGCACAACAGCAGGTGGAACTGATTGTTAATCAGTGTTGCTTCCTAAGTGGACAGTTCCATTTCACAGAAGTCTGGTTGAGTTACAGAGTGTTGTTTAGGTGTTCCCTTTATTTTTTTGAGCAGTGTATAATCACCTTTTGCAGTTATTTGCCTTTTGATCTGCTTTATTTCTGAATGTATTGATATAGAATAGAAACTTCCCTCTCATTTCCTCCAGTAGGTAAATGTACACAATCCTGCTTATAAATGTTTCTTGCATTTTGTAATGAAAAAGCATTTAAACAGACAGGTTTATACAGGATATTTAACTTCATGTTATTTATCTGTACAGTAACACGGTCTCATGGTGGCTAATTCAACCAGAGATCTGTCATGTGGAAATCACACATTTTCCAGACTCCTGGCTAAAACATCTAAATAGGCAAATTAATTAAGATAAACACTGATGATGAATAAAACCTAAAGTAAACGCGCTATTTTGTGCAGTTCCGTGTTGTTAAAATGTGTGTGCTTACCTGACAGCTGGTGAGTTTGGTGTGTGTGTGCAAGTTTGGGTGGGAAATATGATGCAGCGTCAACATTACTTCATTTTTTGCATCTTTTAGTGGATTTTTTTAATAAAGTATATTCATAGTTTAAAAAATGGTCCAACACAGAATAACGATGTGTTCAGACCAAACGCGTTTTATGCTTGACGCTGGTCACTAAACTGTCACTTTTGTGTACAACCCTCCCGCCGCTCCCGACTGCATTTGCCGCTTGTCTGGAGCGAGCAGAGAGGAGAGTTTGAATGATGGCTGTGCAGTAGAGCGATGGTGTGGTTTTATTTAATAAATAAAGAGAGAGAATGTCGTCGTAGGGCAGTGATAGTCACTGTTAATGCAAAGAGCTGCACTCATCAGTTCCGCGCGGAACGCGTCAACCTTAAAAAACTTTTTACATTTTTGGCGCGTGATGCCGACACTCAAAACGCGACACAAGACAGCTGGACGCCTCCTTGAGACGTCTCCAAATAGACTTTACATGTAAACCTGTCACTCTTACGCTCAAAACGCGTCTGGTCTGAACGCACCGTCAGGCTCAGAGTTGGGTTCAAACATAAATGAATGAATTCAGAAAGCTGCTGCTGTCAGTTAGCTTGCTATCACTAGCTGCTGTTTTTAGCATCGACATACTGGCCCCGCCCCCTTCCGTGCTGGACTTCCAGCGTCAATCAGCGCGTACCTCATTAACATTATTAAACTAACATATGTTTTTCAAAATCTCGCCTGAAATCTCACGAGAAAAGTTTGATTATAAATAAAGGGTCAGAAAAGCACTTTTTAAAAAAAAAAAAATTATTTTGGTTTAATAAGTTTTTAAACAATTATTTAAAAACAGTGAGAGGACAGTGGAGACATGGAAAGACCAGGTTATGACTCCTTTAAATAAAGATGATTGAATGTGTTTTCAATGGAAACGGATGGAATGAAAATGGATGAAAACACTTTAATAATGAATTACTTTATTCTAAATTATTCATGCAGGATTATGAAGCGGTATCAGCTAGACTACGGATCCACAAGGACCCTGAAAATGGAAGAAATTATGAGTAAATTAATGCAGTTCGCAAATTCATCTTAAAAGAAAAGCATCAGTAGACCTTCCTGTTTATCTTTTCTCTCCACATTTCTGTAGAATGAAACCCACCTCTTCCTACTACCTGAAAGGGAGCAGCTTCCACTTACTGTTTTGATTAATTTTCTATAAATGAGACATTTTCCAGAAGGACGTCCGACGTTCAGATACTGTCCAGCTATGAATGGATCAGATTACAGATGTGACGTTCAGACAGCTGCTCAGATCAAAGCAGGTTTCTTCTGTTTTCAGTCCAGACGAGCAGCAGCATGTCCTCAGAGAGACGGCAGACCGGCAGACCTGGTGATCCCAGCAGCATCCACCGTTAGCGACGGAGGAGACATGATCTGCTGCGATCTCCTGTCCCCAAGGAGCGACTCCTTCTCCCTGACCAGTGAACCCACCGTCTCCAGGAGGGTGAGTGGACATTTTTTCATCTGATGGATCCAGTATGTGGTCTGGACTCTGTTCCACCATGCTGCTGTGATGATGCAGGATGTGGTTCAGCGTGGTCCTGCAGGACCAGTTGTCCTGTTCCCCCATCAGGATGTGGTCCAGCGTGGTCCTGCTGGACCAGTTCTCCTGTTCCACCATCAGGATGTGGTTCAGCGTGGTCCTGCAGGACCAGTTCTCCTGTTCCTCCATCAGGATGTGGTCCAGAGTGGTCCTGCAGGACCAGTTCTCCTGTTCCCCCATCAGGATGTGGTCCAGCGTGGTCCTGCTGGACCAGTTCTCCTGTTCCACCATCAGGATGTGGTTCAGCGTGGTCCTGCAGGACCAGTTCTCCTGTTCCACCATCAGGATGTGGTCCAGCGTGGTCCTGCAGGACCAGTTCTCCTGTTCCACCATCAGGATGTGGTTCAGCGTGGTCCTGCAGGACCAGTTCTCCTGTTCCACCATCAGGATGTGGTCCAGCGTGGTCCTGCTGGACCAGTTCTCCTGTTCCACCATCAGGATGTGGTTCAGCGTGGTCCTGCAGGACCAGTTCTCCTGTTCCACCATCAGGATGTGGTCCAGCGTGGTCCTGCAGGACCAGTTCTCCTGTTCCACCATCAGGATGTGGTCCAGCGTGGTCCTGCAGGACCAGTTCTCCTGTTCCACCATCAGGATGTGGTTCAGCGTGGTCCTGCAGGACCAGTTCTCCTGTTCCTCCATCAGGATGTGGTCCAGAGTGGTCCTGCAGGACCAGTTCTCCTGTTCCCCCATCAGGATGTGGTCCAGCGTGGTCCTGCTGGACCAGTTCTCCTGTTCCCCCATCAGGATGTGGTCCAGCGTGGTCCTGCTGGACCAGTTCTCCTGTTCCACCATCAGGATGTGGTTCAGCGTGGTCCTGCAGGACCAGTTCTCCTGTTCCACCATCAGGATGTGGTCCAGCGTGGTCCTGCAGGACCAGTTCTCCTGTTCCACCATCAGGATGTGGTTCAGCGTGGTCCTGCAGGACCAGTTCTCCTGTTCCACCATCAGGATGTGGTCCTGCTGGACCAGTTCTCCTGTTCCACCATCAGGATGTGGTCCAGCATGGTGGAAGGTCTTCCCTGAAAGAGACGTTGTCTGGATGGGAGCAGATGTTTCAGCATTGATGGAGCTTCCCAGATGTGGAAGCTGCCCACGCCATCGGCGCTAATGCAACCCCATCCCATCAGAGATGCAGGCTGATAACAAGCTGGATGCTCCCTCTCCTCTTTAGTCTGCAGGACACGCCGTCCATGCTGTCCACAAACTATTCCATATCTTCATGACGGCGTGTTTCTGGATCCTCTTCACATATGATGGAGCTTTAACCTGCATGAACTGGGTTCACAATGGTTTCTGGAAGTTTCCTGAGTCCATGCACTGGTTTCCACAGAATTAACTTTGGCATTTAGCCTTGTCCCAAACATACAGAGATTCATTCTGATTCTGATTCTATAGATATCCATATCTAGATGGTGGGATCTTCAGACTCAGCTTGTCTCAGATTAGTGAAGTTCTATCCATCTTCCTGCCTGAGAGACTCTGCCTCATGTTACTGACATGTTCCCAGCTAAACCAGTTAATGTTCCAACATGTTGCGCATGTTGCTGCCATCCGATCCAAAGTTGACTCATATTTTCCTTCAAAGGGTAAATTGTATTGTTCATCTTCTTCTGGGAAGCAAATCTGACCTGAGAAGAATCAGGTTTTATTTGCACATCAAACAACATCCAGACTGTTTTAGAACCAGAGCTTTTGCTTAAAATCGTAAAAAGAAAGTCCATTAAATTTCTGTTTTCAAAATTTCAAATTTGATGTGATCTGACCATCCAGCAGGAAAAACAGCTGTTTGCTGCGTCCAGGAGGTTCCTGAGACCTGCTGCTTTTCAGGCTGCACGTTCAGGCTGAAAACCCATCTGTTATGTTATGTATGTTACTGTAAAGGATCGACTAAGCCAGGACTCTGGCTTTAACCGCTTCATCAGGCCTTACTGGGGTCTTTCTGGCCTTACTGGCCTTACTGCGCGGGGAAGTCCAGTCATCACCTTTTGGCACACATGAGTTTGAAACCGCCTGCAGCATCTCATTGTCAGGGTTTGGACTCTTTGTGTATTTTCTGGTTTCCTGTTTTATTTTGTAGTTTTCCTGTTTTGTTGACTCGTCTTGTTTCTTGTTGAACCTTCGTTTCTGTTCATTAGATCACCTGGTCCTCAGTTAAGTCATTACACCTGTGTCTCATTATGTTGTCTCTATATATACTCCTGGTTTTCACTTCCCAGCGGCTGGATCATTTTGTTGTGCTAGTTCCCTGAGTTTGTCTTTGTTTAAATAAATCAGTCTTCAGTTCCCGACTCCTGCATTTGGGTCCACATCCCCACCACCCATCCTAACACTCATCCTGCTTAGGACAATCATGTTGCTCAGCAGAGTTATCCATTTTCATCATCACCATCTCTATGGTGGGGTCGCCGGGGACAACAAGGACCTGCTGTAACGTAATCATAATTCCTCTGACCTCCGGTGGCCCCTGTGAGGCTCCAACAATGAGGGCCACACTGCAGAACTGAAGGCGCTGTGCGCTCCAAATGGCTCTTTCATGTGGAACAAAGAGGATGAGGGTCAGATTACAGACGGCGGTGCCTCGGCAACGCAGCAGAACAAGGTGGCAGGAAATCTCAATCAATATGCTAATGAGGGTTTTTATTTCTGGAAACATCATCAGTCATTCCACCAAAGACGCCGAGGGGACAGAGACGAAGTTCCACGTCCAGAACTTTCCAACATCACCCAGAACTCAGATCAGATTTTCCTGGTGTCCAAACAAAACTGTCCATCCTGTCACCCTGCTGTGGTCAGGCGCCTGGTCACCTGACCCCCAGGTCACCTGATCAGCGGGTCACCAGATGATCTGATCACCGGATGAACGAAGCAAAAGTTCAATCAATTTTTGTAAAACTTCAGAAAAAAATCAGAGATGTTGCAAACATATCGACCATACTAAAAACATCCATGTGATAAGCTACGTGAAACAATGCACGTATGTATGCAGTGGATAAAACCACCCAGAATAGGAAGAACGTTCTGGAAACTACCACCCAGAACAGGAACAACGTTCTGGATACTACCATCCAGAACAGGAACAACATTCTGGATACTACCATCCAGAACAGGAACAACGTTCTGGAAACTACCATCCAGAACAGGAACAACGTTCTGGATACTACCATCCAGAACAGGAACAACATTCTGGAAACTACCATCCAGAACAGGAACAACGTTCTGGATACTACCATCCAGAACAGGAACAACGTTCTGGATACTACCATCCAGAACAGGAACAACGTTCTGGATACTACCATCCAGAACAGGAACAACGTTCTGGATACTACCATCCAGAACAGGAACAACGTTCTAGATACTACCATCCAGAACAGGAACAACATTTTGGATACTACCATCCAGAACAGGAACAACGTTCTGGATACTACCATCCAGAACAGGAACAACGTTCTGGATACTACCATCCAGAACAGGAACAACGTTCTAGATACTACCATCCAGAACAGGAACAACGTTCTGGATACTACCATCCAGAACAGGAACAACGTTCTGGATACTACCATCCAGAACAGGAACAACGTTCTAGATACTACCATCCAGAACAGGAACAACATTCTGGATACTACCATCCAGAACAGGAACAACGTTCTGGAAACTACCACCCAGAACAGGAACAACGTTCTGGAAACTACCATCCAGAACAGGAACAACATTCTGGATACTACCATCCAGAACAGGAACAACATTCTGGATACTACCATCCAGAACAGGAACAACATTCTGGATACTACCATCCAGAACAGGAACAACGTTCTGGATACTACCATCCAGAACAGGAACAACGTTCTGTATACTACCATCCAGAACAGGAACAACATTCTGGATACTACCATCCAGAACACGAACAACATTCTGGATACTACCATCCAGAACAGGAACAACGTTCTGGATACTACCATCCAGAACAGGAACAACGTTCTGGATACTACCATCCAGAACAGGAACAACGTTCTGGAAACTACCATCCAGAACAGGAACAACGTTCTGGATACTACCATCCAGAACAGGAACAACATTCTGGATACTACCATCCAGAACAGGAACAACGTTCTGGATACTACCATCCAGAACAGGAACAACGTTCTGGATACTACCATCCAGAACAGGAACAACGTTCTGGAAACTACCATCCAGAACAGGAACAACGTTCTGGATACTACCATCCAGAACAGGAACAACGTTCTAGATACTACCATCCAGAACAGGAACAACGTTCTGGATATTACCATCCAGAACAGGAACAACGTTCTGGAAACTACCATCCAGAACAGGAACAACATTCTGGAAACTACCATCCAGAACAGGAACAAATTATTATCGCCCAGATAGAAACAGATCTACATTTGCAGATTTTATCATAAAACTTCTGTTTTCTTTAATTCATGTTATCAGCAAGATGCATGTAGTTAGTCTACTCAATACACATATCTGATGGGGATGGGGGTGAGGGGGTGAGCAGCAGCCTCTCCCTCCTCCCCTGGGACTCCTACCTCAGTTACAAAACAACACAGTTAATGTCCATCATAACACCAGGACACCATGCTGCTGTGCAGGGAAGACAAGATATTTCATCTTTTACCACCCACAGTCCTCTGCGTGTTTCCACCTTAGGTGGAGAAGTGGTTCGCTCATGGTTTGAATCAAATAGCTTAAGAACCAGACTCAAAACAAAGAGACCAATGCACTTCCTGGACTCAACCTGGATCACATAAAGTATCAAAACCCAAATATTACATGAACATGAGAGGGGAACATCCCAAACCTTTCTTAAACTGGATCACAAACCAGTCTGAAACTGGATCTTTCACCAGTTTTAAAACGTACTTACTGTTAGCCTGGCCTGGGAACTTAATGTTAGAACCTAGAGCAAGAAACGGTCCACATCCAGTCTTGAACTAACTCTCAAACCTGGTCCAAGACTTCACTCATAACTGGAGGATCTGCTGTGGTTTGAAACCAACACTCAACTGCTTCCAGTCTGTGGTGAGTTCAAATCCAACAAGTTCAGATGCAGTTCAGAAACTGTAAACTGGAGCTTAACATCTCCATCTGACTGCAGGGTTGTTAGTTTAGTCCACAGTTCCATATGTCCCTGCGGCTCTGAAGGCCAGAAGTCACCTGGAGGGAAGAGACCAGTTTCCACGGAGACTCACATGACAGTGTTACTGAGCCGTACAGGGTCTGTAGAACCCGAGGTTCTGAACCCAGAGTCCCGATGTGCGTCATGAGTCAGCAGTGGTCTGCATGTGAGCTTACAGGACAAAGGGAGTGGAAATCTCTTAATAAAAATTATGTTGAATACGATTACAGCATGTCTACATTGTTCTGTTTAATGTCCCGCTGCCAGAAGAAAGTCCACAAACATGAAAGAGATTCCTTCATGTATGAGATGGAGACAACGGAGCAGATAGTAAATAAAGCTGTCAGGTTGTTGGAGATGAAAGCTGCCTCGTCCTTTCTGTGTCATCTCTGCTGACTTGGACACATGAACACGTCTTTTTAAGGATTTAACGGATTCTTTCAGGACGCTTCATCCTCCATCTGCTGGAGGTGCAGGAATGAGTCGGGTCCGATTCATTTCCTACAGATTCTACACATTTATTATGCTACATTTCATTACAGATCTATCCATTATGTAGCCATGTATTACACACCGATTCATTGTGTTACAATTCACACCAAGTCAAGTTCAAGTTTATTTATGTCATTTATGTTTTCTGCAACCTCAGCTGCTGAACAGTTAAGCAACAAACAATAACCAGTCCGCCAGAATTCTCTGCTCAGTAAAATAAAAAAATCTGAATTAAAAAAAAAAAAAAACAGGACTAAAGGTAAAAAATAAAACACACAAAGGACAAGCTCAGTTTTGATCAATACCAGCACAAAAGTGTTTTTAAGTAGAGACTTAAAACGAGAGATGAACTGGGGGGGCTCTGATGTGATGGGAAAGGCTATTCAACAGGTCAGGAGCAGCAACACAGAAAACTCCTGAAAGCTCCTAGAAGAGTCCACTCCTGTCCAAGTCCTGCTCTTCCAGTAGTACGTCCCAGTCAGCGCAGCCAAAACAGTCCCTCAGTGCATCTGGTGCCTCTGGTGACCACTTCCTGAAGGTTCTGGTGGTAAAAAGAAGATTTTGTACACAAGGTTTGTATGTGGGTGTGATCAGATCTATAAACCACAACGACGACGATGTATGGACTCTCCCATAGCATGTAGTACGCTGGAAAACCAACTGAAACAAGTTCAATGTCCGGACAGCAAACTTTCTCTCTGACTGTCACATTACGGGGATTAACCCTTCTCTCATTAACTAACAGAATAACACCCCCACCTCTCCTCTTTCTGCTCCTCTCCACGTCTCTGTAGGCTCCTCTCCACATCTGCTGCTCCTCTGTCTGCTCCTCTCCACATCTGCTGCTCCTCTGTCTGCTCCTCTGTCTGCTCCTCTCCACGTCTCTGTAGGCTCCTCTCCACATCTGCTGCTCCTCTGTCTGCTCCTCTCCACATCTGCTGCTCCTTGGTCTGCTCCTCTGTCTGCTCCTCTCCACATCTGCTGCTCATCTGTCTGCTCCTCTCCACGTCTCTGTCTGCTCCTCTCCACGTCTCTGTCTGCTCCTCTGTCTGCTCCTCTCCACGTCTCTGTCTGCTCCTCTGTCTGCTCCTCTCCACGTCTCTGTCTGCTCCTCTCCACGTCTCTGTCTGCTCCTCTGTCTGCTCCTCTGTCTGCTCCTCTCCACGTCTCTGTCTGCTCCTCTGTCTGCTCCTCTGTCTGCTCCTCTCCATGTCTCTGTCTGCTCCTCTGTCTGCTCCTCTCCACGTCTCTGTCTGCTCCTCTGTCTGCTCCTCTCCACGTCTCTGTCTGCTCCTCTGTCTGCTCCTCTCCACGTCTCTGTCTGCTCCTCTGTCTGCTCCTCTCCACGTCTCTGTCTGCTCCTCTGTCTGCTCCTCTCCACGTCTCTGTCTGCTCCTCTGTCTGCTCCTCTCCACGTCTCTGTCTGCTCCTCTCCACGTCTCTGTCTGCTCCTCTGTCTGCTCCTCTCCACGTCTCTGTCTGCTCCTCTGTCTGCTCCTCTCCACGTCTCTGTCTGCTCCTCTGTCTGCTCCTCTCCACGTCTCTGTCTGCACACACAGATGTGAAGCCTGGTAGATCCACACATGTTGTTATTCAGCAGGACTCCGATAAACAAATCAAGCTACACTCTCTGTACAGCCGTTGGTTCCTTACAAGCGCCTCCAGTTCATTGCACTTATTCTGCAGCAAGGTGGCATTTCCCATTATAATGCTGGGTAGAAACGGCTTGTACCTCCATCTGTTCGTCTTTTTTAGCCTTCCTCATCACTCCAGCTCTGCATCCACAAAACGACGTCCTCAGTTCAGCAGGAATTAGATGTTTTTGTCCGTATCCGTGGCCCAACTTTGCTGGCTCCAACAGTCTCGCTCTGTTGTCTACACACAAAAAAAAAACTCAACACACGTAGCAAAAAACAAAACACAAAACACTGAAGACAAAAAGCATACTAATACAAACACAAAAAAGAAGAACAGATGACAAAAATGTCTAAAAAACAAACAGATCAGTCAATCAATCAATCAAACTTTATTTAGGAAGCGCTTTTCCAACATAAAATATGTGACTCAAAGCACTTTACAGTTTAAAATCAGACATAAAGGAAACACACAGACAGACACATTACGCAAAATGACACCTTCAACCCCCCCCCACCTCCTTTTAAATACACCTAAATTAGAGAGCTAAGTGCAGACGGACCAGTAGTGGAAACCCCATCCAAGGAGCCGTCTGCATCGGGGGCAGCAAAATGGCAGTAACGCAGAGGCCCAGGCACCCAGGGCAGGCACAGCTGGAACACCAACATCCATCATGGCAACAGCAGCACTGCACCCTGTCCTTCTACAGTCATGTTTTCCATTTATCCATGACCACCACCATGGTAACATACCCACCCGAAACACCGTTTAAAACATATAAAAGGTATTTAGATACTAAATAAAAACCCAAAATATATATGCAAAATATATATACATATACATACAGATAAAACATACATACATGTATCTATCTATCTATATATATATATATATATATATATATATATATATATATATAAATACACATATAAAATAAAAATAAGCAATTAAAGGAAAATTAAACCGGAATAAATTAACGAAAAGACAAGTAAAAAGATCAATAAAAACAATAAAAATGTAAAAAAAAAAAATTAAAAAAAAAAGTTTTAATGGGTTATTTTTATGTATTTGAAATAAAAATCTAATTTTTTCAACAAAAATATTTTAAAATTGTGAAGCAAAAAAAATCCAGATTTTGGATTTTCTTCGATTTGATTCCCCACCCCTAGAAGGTGCTACACAATAGGAATATTGATTAGATGATTTACAGTTCTACAAAGAACCTGGGGATTGTGGCTGTTACTCGCCACCAGGTTAGAAAAACACAGCGCTGTAGCAGATTTCAGAGAGGACTGATAATTAAGGAGACAATCCTTCAGTAACCCCAAAGAGACCAGGTGTCGATCCCTTTTTCATCGTCTCTCTGTGTGCCTGCACACATGTCTGAAAGCGTCAATGGGGTCGTCCAACCCCGGTTCGGAAGGGGTTGAGAGGGCCTAGTCACAACAGGCTCAATACAGACCAATATGTCTGTGCATGTGGAGTTAAATAAATCAGCAAAATCTACTTATGTAAACATTTATTATATACCAATTCATTATGTTACAATTTATTACACAATGATTTATTATGTAACAATTCATTACATACTGATTCATTATGTAACAATTCATTATACACTGATTTATTATGTAACAATTCATTACATATTGATTCATTATGTAACAATTCATTAAACACTGATTTATTATGTAACAATTCATTACATATTTATTATGTAACAATTCATTACATACTGATTCATTATGTAACCATTCATTACACACTGATTTATTATGTAACAATTAATTACATACTGATTTATTATGTAACAAATCATTACATACTGATTCATTATGTAAATATTCATTACATACTGATTCATTATGTAACAATTCCTTACATACTGATTGATTATGTAACAATTCATTACATACTGATTCATCATGTAACAATTCATTACACATTGATTCAAAATGTAACCATTCATTATATATTGATTCATTATGTAACAATTCATGACACACTGATTCATTATGTAACAATTCATTACACACTGATTCATTATGTAACAATTCATTACACACTGATTCATTATGTAACAATTCATTACATGCTGATTCATTATGTAACAATTCATTACACACTGATTTATTATGTAACAATTCATTACATACTGATTTATTATGTAACAATTCATTACACACTGATTTATTATGTAACAATTCATTACATACTGATTTATTATGTAACAATTCATTACATACTGATTCATTATGTAACAATTCATTACATACTGATTCATTATGTAACAATTCATTACATCCTGATTCAAAATGTAACCATTCATTATATATTAATTCAATATGTAACAATTCATTACACACTGATTTGTTATGTAACCATTCATTACACACTGATTCATTATGTAACAATACACACTGATTCATTATGTAACAATACACACTGATTCATTATGTAACAAATTATTGCACACTGATTCATTATGTAACAATTCATTACACACTGATTTATTATGTAACAATTCATTACATACTGATTTATTATGTAACAATTCATTACATACTGATTCATTATGTAACAATTCATTACATACTGATTCATTATGTAACAATTCATTACATACTGATTCATTATGTAACAATTCATTACATACTGATTCAAAATGTAAACATTCATTATGAATTGATTGATCATGTAACAATTCATTACATACTGATTCAAAATGTAACCATTCATTATAAATTGATTAATTATGTAACAATTCATTACACACTGATTTATTATGTAACCATTCATTACACACCGATTCATTATGTAACAATTCATTACACACTGATTCATCATGTAACAATTCATTACACACTGATTCATTATGTAACCATTCATTATATATTGATTCATTATGTAACAATTCATTACACACTGATTTATTATGTAACCATTACTTACATACTGATTCAATATGTAACCATTCATTATATATTGATTCATTATGTAACAATTCATTACATACTGATTCATTATGTAACAATTCATTACATACTGATTCAAAATGTAACCATTTATTATATATTGATTCATTATGTAACAATTCATTACACACTGATTCATAATGTAACCATTCATTACACACTGATTCATTATGTAACAATCCATTACACACTGATTTATTATGTAACAATTCATTACACACTGATTAATTATGTAACAATTCATTACATACTGATTTATTATGTAACAATTCATTACACACTGATTCATTATGTAACAATCCGTTACATACTGATTCATTATGTAACAATTCATTACATACTGTATCATTATGTAACAATTCATTACAAACTGATTCATTATGTAACAATTCATTACATACTGATTCATCATGTAACAATTCATTACATACTGATTCAAAATGTAACCATTCATCATATATTGATTCATTATGTAACAATTCATTACACACTAATTTATTATGTAACCATTCATTACACACTGAATCATTATGTAACAACTCATTACACACTGATTCATTATGTAACAATTCATTACATACTGATTCATTATGTAACAATTCATTACACACTGATTCATTATGTAACAATTCATTACATACTGATTTATTATGTAACAATTCATTACACACTGATTCATTATGTAACAATTCATTACATACTGATTCATTATGTAACAATTCAGTACATACTGATTCATTATGTAACAATTCATTACATACTGATTCATTATGTAGCAATTAATTACAAACTGATTCAAAATGTAACCATTTATTATATATTGATTCATTATGTAACAATTCATTGTAACCATTCATTATGTAACAATTCATTACACACTGATTTATTATGTAACAATTCATTATATAACAATTCATTACATACTGATTCAAAATGTAACCATTCATTATATATTGATTCATTATGTAACAATTCATTACACACTGATTTATTATGTAACCATTAATTACATAGTGATTCAAAATGTAACCATTCATTATATATTGATTCATTATGTAACAATTCCTTACATACTGATTCATTATGTAACAATTCATTACATACTCATTCAAAATGTAACCATTCATTATATATTTATTCATTATGTAACAATTCATTACACACTGATTTATTATGTAACCATTCATTACACACTGATTCATTATGTAACCATTCATTACACACTGATTTATTATGTAACAATTCATTACACACTGATTCATTATGTAACAATTCATTACATACTGATTCATTATGTAACAATTCATTACATACTGATTAAAAATGTAACCATTCATTATATATTGATTCATTATGTAACGATTCATTACACACTTATTTATTATGTAACAATTCATGACATACTGAACCATTATGTAACAATTCATTACATACTGATTCATTATGTAACAATTCATTATACACTGATTTATAATGTAACAATTCATTACACACTGATTCATTATGTAACAATTCATTACATACTGATTCATTATGTAACAATTCATTACATACTGATTCATTATGTAACAATTCATTACACACTGATTCATTATGTAACAATTCATTACATACTGATTTATTATGTAACAATTCATTACACACTGATTCATTATGTAACAATTCATTACATACTGATTCATTATGTAACAATTCAGTACATACCGATTCATTATGTAACAATACATTACATACTGATTCATTATGTAACAATTAATTACATACTGATTCAAAATGTAACCATTTATTATATATTGATTCATTGTGTAACAATTCATTACACACTGATTTATTATGTAACCATTCATTACACACCGATTCATTATGTAACAATTCATTACACACTGATTCATTATGTAAGAATTCATTACATACTGATTCATTATGTAACAACTCATTACACACTGATTTATTAAGTAACAATTCATTATGTAACAATTCATTAAATACTGATTCAAAATGTAACCATTCATTATATATTGATTCATTATGTAACAATTCATTACACACTGATTTATTATGTAACCATTAATTATAAACTGATTCAAAATGTAACCATTCATTATATATTGATTCATTATGTAACAATTCATTACAGACTGATTAATTATGTAACAATTCATTACATTCTGATTCAAAATGTAACCATTCATTATATATTGATTCATTATGTAACAATTCATTACACACTGATTTATTATGTAACCATTCATTACACACTGATTCATTATGTAACAATTCATTACACACTGATTTATTATGTAACAATTCATTACACACTGATTCATTATGTAACAATTCATTACATACTGATTCAAAATGTAACCATTGATTATATATTGATTCATTATGTAACGATTCATTACACACATATTTGTTATGTAACAATTCATGACAAACTGAACCATTTTGTAACAATTCATTACATACTGATTCATTATGTAACAATTCATTACATACTGATTCATTATGTAACAATTCATTACACACTGATTCATTATGTAACAATTCATTACATACTGATTTATTATGTAACAATTCATTACACACTGATTCATTATGTAACAATTCATTACATACTGATTCATTATGTAATAATTCAGTACATACTGATTCATTATGTAACAATTCATTACATACTGATTCATTATGTAGCAATTAATTACATACTGATTCAAAATGTAACCATTTATTATATATTGATTCATTATGTAACAATTCATTACACACTGATTTATTATGTAACCATTCATTATACACCGATTCATTATGTAACAATTCATTACACACTGATTTATTATGTAACAATTCATTATGTAACAATTCATTACATACTGATTCAAAATGTAACCATTCATTATATATTTATTCATTATGTAACAATTCATTACACACTGATTTATTATGTAACCATTCATTACACACTGATTCATTATGTAACAATTCATTACACACTGATTTATTATGTAACAATTCATTACACACTGATTCATTATGTAACAATTCATTACATACTGATTCAAAATGTAACCATTGATTATATATTGATTCATTATGTAACGATTCATTACACACTTATTTGTTATGTAACAATTCATGACAAACTGAACCATTTTGTAACAATTCATTACATACTGATTCATTATGTAACAATTCATTACATACTGATTCATTATGTAACAATTCATTACACACTGATTCATTATGTAACAATTCATTACATACTGATTTATTATGTAACAATTCATTACACACTGATTCATTATGTAACAATTCATTACATACTGATTCATTATGTAATAATTCAGTACATACTGATTCATTATGTAACAATTCATTACATACTGATTCATTATGTAGCAATTAATTACATACTGATACAAAATGTAACCATTTATTATATATTGATTCATTATGTAACAATTCATTACACACTGATTTATTATGTAACCATTCATTATACACCGATTCATTATGTAACAATTCATTACACACTGATTTATTATGTAACAATTCATTATGTAACAATTCATTACATACTGATTCAAAATGTAACCATTCATTATATATTTATTCATTATGTAACAATTCATTACACACTGATTTATTATGTAACCATTAATTACATACTGATTCAAAATGTGACCATTCATTATATATTGATTCATTATGTAACAATTCATTACATACTGATTCAAAATGTAACCATTCATTATATATTTATTCATTATGTAACAATTCATTACACACTGATTTATTATGTAACCATTCATTACACACTGATTCATTATGTACCAATTCATTACACACTGATTTATTATGTAACAATTCATTACACACTGATTCATTATGTAACAATTCATTACATACTGATTCATTATGTAACAATTCATTACATACTGATTAAAAATGTAACTATTCATTATATATTGATTCATTATGTAACGATTCATTACACACTTATTTATTATGTAACAATTCATGACATACTGAACCATTATGTAACAATTCATTACATACTGATTCATTATGTAACAATTCATTATACACTGATTTATAATGTAACAATTCATTACACACTGATTCATTATGTAACAATTCATTACATACTGATTCATTATGTAACAATTCATTACATACTGATTCATTATGTAACAATTCATTACACACTGATTCATTATGTAACAATTCATTACATACTGATTTATTATGTAACAATTCATTACACACTGATTCATTATGTAACAATTCATTACATACTGATTCATTATGTAACAATTCAGTACATACCGATTCATTATGTAACAATTCATTACATACTGATTCATTATGTAACAATTAATTACATACTGATTCAAAATGTAACCATTTATTATATATTGATTCATTATGTAACAATTCATTACACACTGATTTATTATGTAACCATTCATTACACACCGATTCATTATGTAACAATTCATTACACACTGATTCATTATGTAAGAATTCATTACATACTGATTCATTATGTAACAACCCATTACACACTGATTTATTAAGTAACAATTCATTATGTAACAATTCATTACACACTGATTTATTATGTAACCATTAATTACATACTGATTCAAAATGTAACCATTCATTATATATTGATTCATTATGTAACAATTCATTACAGACTGATTAATTATGTAACAATTCATTACATACTGATTCAAAATGTAACCATTGATTATATATTGATTCATTATGTAACGATTCATTACACACTTATTTGTTATGTAACAATTCATGACATACTGAACCATTATGTAACAATTCATTACATACTGATTTATTATGTAACAATTCATTACACACTGATTCATTATGTAACAATTCATTACATACTGATTCATTATGTAACAATTCAGTACATACCGATTCATTATGTAACAATTCATTACATACTGATTCATTATGTAACAATTAATTACATACTGATTCAAAATGTAACCGTTTATTATGTATTGATTCATTATGTAACAATTCATTACACACTGATTTATTATGTAACCATTCATTACACACCGATTCATTATGTAACAATTCATTACACACTGATTCATTATGTAAGAATTCATTACATACTGATTCATTATGTAACAATTCATTACAGACTGATTAATTATGTAACAATTCATTACATACTGATTCAAAATGAAACCATTCATTATATATTGATTCATTATGTAACAATTCATTACACACTGATTTATTATGTAACCATTCATTACACACTGATTCATTATGTAACAATTCATTACACACTGATTTATTATGTAACAATTCATTACACACTGATTCATTATGTAACAATTCATTACATACTGATTCAAAATGTAACCATTGATTATATATTGATTCATTATGTAACGATTCATTACACACTTATTTGTTATGTAACAATTCATGACATACTGAACCATTATGTAACAATTCATTACATACTGATTCATTATGTAACAATTCATTATACACTGATTTATAATGTTACAATTCATTACACACTGATTCATTATGTAACAATTCATTACATACTGATTCATTATGTAACAATTCATTACATACTGAATCAAAATGTAACCATTCATTATATATTAATTCATTATGTAACGATTCATTACACACTTATTTATTATGTAACAATTCATGACATACTGAACCATTATGTAACAATTCATTACATACTGATTCATTATGTAACAATTCATTATACACTGTTTCATTATGTAACAATTCATAACCTACTGATTCAAAATGTAACCATTTATTATATATTGATTCATTATGTAACAATTCATTTCACACTGATTTATTATGTAACCATTCATTACACACCGATTCATTATGTAACAATTCATTACACACTGATTCATTATGTAAGAATTCATTACATACTGATTCATTATGTAACAACTCATTACACACTGATTCATTATGTAACAATTCATTACATACTGATTCAAAATGTAACCATTGATTATATATTGATTCATTATGTAACGATTCATTACACACTTATTTGTTATGTAACAATTCATGACATACTGAACCATTATGTAACAATTCATTACATACTGATTTATTATGTAACAATTCATTACACACTGATTCATTATGTAACAATTCATTACATACTGATTCATTATGTAACAATTCAGTACATACCGATTCATTATGTAACAATTCATTACATACTGATTCATTATGTAACAATTAATTACATACTGATTCAAAATGTAACCATTTATTATATATTGATTCATTATGTAACAATTTATTACACACTGATTTATTATTTAACCATTCATTACACACCGATTCATTATGTAACAATTCATTACACACTGATTCATTATGTAAGAATTCATTACATACTGATTCATTATGTAACAACTCATTACACACTGATTTATTAAGTAACAATTCATTATGTAACAATTCATTACATACTGATTCAAAATGTAACCATTCATTATATATTGACTCATTATGTAACAATTCATTACACACTGATTTATTATGTAACCATTAATTACATACTGATTCAAAATGTAACCATTCATTATATATTGATTCATTATGTAACAATTCATTACAGACTGATTAATTATGTAACAATTCATTACATACTGATTCAAAATGTAACCATTCATTATATATTGATTCATTATGTAACAATTCATTACACACTGATTTATTATGTAACCATTCATTACACACTGATTCATTATGTAACAATTCATTACACACTGATTTATTATGTGTCAATTCATTACACACTGATTCATTATGTAACAATTCATTACATACTGATTCAAAATGTAACCATTGATTATATATTGATTCATTATGTAACGATTCATTACACACTTATTTGTTATGTAACAATTCATGACATACTGAACCATTATGTAACAATTCATTACATACTGATTCATTATGTAACAATTCATTATACACTAATTTATAATGTAACAATTCATTACACACTGATTCATTATGTAACAATTCATTACATACTGATTCATTATGTAACAATTCATTACATACTGAATCAAAATGTAACCATTCATTATATATTAATTCATTATGTAACGATTCATTACACACTTTTTTATTATGTAACAATTCATGACATACTGAACCATTATGTAACAATTCATTACATACTGATTCATTATGTAACAATTCATTATACACTGATTCATTATGTAACAATTCATTACATACTGTTTCATTATGTAACAATTCATAACATACTGATTCAAAATGTAACCATTTATTATATTTTGATTCATTATGTAACAATTCATTTCACACTGATTTATTATGTAACCATTCATTACACACTGATTCATTATGTAACAATTCATTACATACTGATTCAAAATGTAACCATTGATTATATATTGATTCATTATGTAACGATTCATTACACACTTATTTGTTATGTAACAATTCATGACATACTGAACCATTATGTAACAATTCATTACATACTGATTTATTATGTAACAATTCATTACACACTGATTCATTATGTAACAATTCATTACATACTGATTCATTATGTAACAATTCAGTACATACCGATTCATTATGTAACAATTCATTACATACTGATTCATTATGTAACAATTAATTACATACTGATTCAAAATGTAACCATTTATTATGTATTGATTCATTATGTAACAATTCATTACACACTGATTTATTATGTAACCAATCATTACACACCGATTCATTATGTAACAATTCATTACACACTGATTCATTATGTAAGAATTCATTATGTAACAACTCATTACACACTGATTCATTAAGTAACAATTCATTATGTAACAATTCATTACATACTGATTCAAAATGTAATCATTCATTATATATTGATTCATTATGTAACAATTCATTACACACTGATTTATTATGTAACAATTCATTACATACTGATTCAAAATGTAACCATTCATTATATATTGATTCATTATGTAACAATTCATTACAGACTGATTAATTATGTAACAATTCATTACATACTGATTCAAAATGTAACCATTCATTATATATTGATTCATTATGTAACAATTCATTACACACTGATTTATTATGTAACCATTCATTACACACTGATTCATTATGTAACAATTCATTACACACTGATTTATTATGTAACAATTCATTACACACTGATTCATTATGTAACAATTCATTACATACTGATTCAAAATGTAACCATTCATTATATATTGATTCATTATGTGACGATTCATTACACAATTATTTGTTATGTAACAATTCATGACATACTGAACCATTATGTAACAATTCATTACATACTGATTCATTATGTAACAATTCATTATACACTGATTTATAATGTAACAATTCATTACACACTGATTCATTATGTAACAATTCATTACATACTGATTCATTATGTAACAATTCATTACATACTGAATCAAAATGTAACCATTCATTATATATTAATTCATTATGTAACGATTCATTACACACTTATTTATTATGTAACAATTCATGACATACTGAACCATTATGTAACAATTCATTACATACTGATTCATTATGTAACAATTCATTATTCACTGATTCATTATGTAACAATTCATTACATACTGTTTCATTATGTAACAATTCATAACATACTGATTCAAAATGTAACCATTTATTATATATTGATTCATTATGTAACAATTCATTTCACACTGATTTATTATGTAACCATTCATTACACACCGATTCATTATGTAACAATTCATTACACACTGATTCATTATGTAAGAATTCATTACATACTGATTCATTATGTAACAACTCATTACACACTGATTCATTATGTAACAATTCATTACATACTGATTCAAAATGTAACCATTGATTATATATTGATTCGTTATGTAACGATTCATTACACACTTATTTATTATGTAACCATTAATTACATACTGATTCAAAATGTAACCATTCATTATATATTGATTCATTATGTAACAATTCATTACAGACTGATTAATTATGTAACAATTCATTACATACTGATTCAAAATGTAACCATTGATTATATATTGATTCATTATGTAACGATTCATTACACACTTATTTGTTATGTAACAATTCATGACATACTGAACCATTATGTAACAATTCATTACATACTGATTTATTATGTAACAATTCATTACACACTGATTCATTATGTAACAATTCATTACATACTGATTCATTATGTAACAATTCAGTACATACCGATTCATTATGTAACAATTCATTACATACTGATTCATTATGTAACAATTAATTACATACTGATTCAAAATGTAACCATTTATTATGTATTGATTCATTATGTAACAATTCATTACACACTGATTTATTATGTAACCATTCATTACACACCGATTCATTATGTAACAATTCATTACACACTGATTCATTATGTAAGAATTCATTACATACTGATTCATTATGTAACAATTCATTACAGACTGATTAATTATGTAACAATTCATTACATACTGATTCAAAATGAAACCATTCATTATATATTGATTCATTATGTAACAATTCATTACACACTGATTTATTATGTAACCATTCATTACACACTGATTCATTATGTAACAATTCATTACACACTGATTTATTATGTAACAATTCATTACACACTGATTCATTATGTAACAATTCATTACATACTGATTCAAAATGTAACCATTGATTATATATTGATTCATTATGTAACGATTCATTACACACTTATTTGTTATGTAACAATTCATGACATACTGAACCATTATGTAACAATTCATTACATACTGATTCATTATGTAACAATTCATTATACACTGATTTATAATGTAACAATTCATTACACACTGATTCATTATGTAACAATTCATTACATACTGATTCATTATGTAACAATTCATTACATACTGAATCAAAATGTAACCATTCATTATATATTAATTCATTATGTAACGATTCATTACACACTTATTTATTATGTAACAATTCATGACATACTGAACCATTATGTAACAATTCATTACATACTGATTCATTATGTAACAATTCATTATACACTGTTTCATTATGTAACAATTCATAACCTACTGATTCAAAATGTAACCATTTATTATATATTGATTCATTATGTAACAATTCATTTCACACTGATTTATTATGTAACCATTCATTACACACCGATTCATTATGTAACAATTCATTACACACTGATTCATTATGTAAGAATTCATTACATACTGATTCATTATGTAACAACTCATTACACACTGATTCATTATGTAACAATTCATTACATACTGATTCAAAATGTAACCATTGATTATATATTGATTCATTATGTAACGATTCATTACACACTTATTTGTTATGTAACAATTCATGACATACTGAACCATTATGTAACAATTCATTACATACTGATTTATTATGTAACAATTCATTACACACTGATTCATTATGTAACAATTCATTACATACTGATTCATTATGTAACAATTCAGTACATACCGATTCATTATGTAACAATTCATTACATACTGATTCATTATGTAACAATTAATTACATACTGATTCAAAATGTAACCATTTATTATATATTGATTCATTATGTAACAATTTATTACACACTGATTTATTATTTAACCATTCATTACACACCGATTCATTATGTAACAATTCATTACACACTGATTCATTATGTAAGAATTCATTACATACTGATTCATTATGTAACAACTCATTACACACTGATTTATTAAGTAACAATTCATTATGTAACAATTCATTACATACTGATTCAAAATGTAACCATTCATTATATATTGACTCATTATGTAACAATTCATTACACACTGATTTATTATGTAACCATTAATTACATACTGATTCAAAATGTAACCATTCATTATATATTGATTCATTATGTAACAATTCATTACAGACTGATTAATTATGTAACAATTCATTACATACTGATTCAAAATGTAACCATTCATTATATATTGATTCATTATGTAACAATTCATTACACACTGATTTATTATGTAACCATTCATTACACACTGATTCATTATGTAACAATTCATTACACACTGATTTATTATGTGTCAATTCATTACACACTGATTCATTATGTAACAATTCATTACATACTGATTCAAAATGTAACCATTGATTATATATTGATTCATTATGTAACGATTCATTACACACTTATTTGTTATGTAACAATTCATGACATACTGAACCATTATGTAACAATTCATTACATACTGATTCATTATGTAACAATTCATTATACACTAATTTATAATGTAACAATTCATTACACACTGATTCATTATGTAACAATTCATTACATACTGATTCATTATGTAACAATTCATTACATACTGAATCAAAATGTAACCATTCATTATATATTAATTCATTATGTAACGATTCATTACACACTTATTTATTATGTAACAATTCATGACATACTGAACCATTATGTAACAATTCATTACATACTGATTCATTATGTAACAATTCATTATACACTGATTCATTATGTAACAATTCATTACATACTGTTTCATTATGTAACAATTCATAACATACTGATTCAAAATGTAACCATTTATTATATTTTGATTCATTATGTAACAATTCATTTCACACTGATTTATTATGTAACCATTCATTACACACTGATTCATTATGTAACAATTCATTACATACTGATTCAAAATGTAACCATTGATTATATATTGATTCATTATGTAACAATTCATTACACACTGATTCATTATGTAACAATTCATTACATACTGATTCATTATGTAACAATTCAGTACATACCGATTCATTATGTAACAATTCATTACATACTGATTCATTATGTAACAATTAATTACATACTGATTCAAAATGTAACCATTTATTATGTATTGATTCATTATGTAACAATTCATTACACACTGATTTATTATGTAACCATTCATTACACACCGATTCATTATGTAACAATTCATTACACACTGATTCATTATGTAAGAATTCATTATGTAACAACTCATTACACACTGATTCATTAAGTAACAATTCATTATGTAACAATTCATTACATACTGATTCAAAATGTAATCATTCATTATATATTGATTCATTATGTAACAATTCATTACACACTGATTTATTATGTAACAATTCATTACATACTGATTCAAAATGTAACCATTCATTATATATTGATTCATTATGTAACAATTCATTACAGACTGATTAATTATGTAACAATTCATTACATACTGATTCAAAATGTAACCATTCATTATATATTGATTCATTATGTAACAATTCATTACACACTGATTTATTATGTAACCATTCATTACACACTGATTCATTATGTAACAATTCATTACACACTGATTTATTATGTAACAATTCATTACACACTGATTCATTATGTAACAATTCATTACATACTGATTCAAAATGTAACCATTCATTATATATTGATTCATTATGTAACGATTCATTACACAATTATTTGTTATGTAACAATTCATGACATACTGAACCATTATGTAACAATTCATTACATACTGATTCATTATGTAACAATTCATTATACACTGATTTATAATGTAACAATTCATTACACACTGATTCATTATGTAACAATTCATTACATACTGATTCATTATGTAACAATTCATTACATACTGAATCAAAATGTAACCATTCATTATATATTAATTCATTATGTAACGATTCATTACACACTTATTTATTATGTAACAATTCATGACATACTGAACCATTATGTAACAATTCATTACATACTGATTCATTATGTAACAATTCATTATTCACTGATTCATTATGTAACAATTCATTACATACTGTTTCATTATGTAACAATTCATAACATACTGATTCAAAATGTAACCATTTATTATATATTGATTCATTATGTAACAATTCATTTCACACTGATTTATTATGTAACCATTCATTACACACCGATTCATTATGTAACAATTCATTACACACTGATTCATTATGTAAGAATTCATTACATACTGATTCATTATGTAACAACTCATTACACACTGATTCATTATGTAACAATTCATTACATACTGATTCAAAATGTAACCATTGATTATATATTGATTCATTATGTAATGATTCAT
Organism: Telmatherina bonti; assembly: GCF_933228915.1. NCBI lineage: Eukaryota > Metazoa > Chordata > Actinopteri > Atheriniformes > Telmatherinidae > Telmatherina > Telmatherina bonti. The sequence goes on from NC_136620.1 coordinate 4,348,063, forward strand.
TACACACTTATTTGTTATGTTACAATTCATGACATACTGAACCATTATGTAACAATTCATTACATACTGATTTATTATGTAACAATTCATTACACACTGATTCATTATGTAACAATTCATTACATACTGATTCATTATGTAACAATTCAGTACATACCGATTCATTATGTAACAATTCATTACATACTGATTCATTATGTAACAATTAATTACATACTGATTCAAAATGTAACCATTTATTATATATTGATTCATTATGTAACAATTCATTACACACTGATTTATTATGTAACCATTCATTACACACCGATTCATTATGTAACAATTCATTACACACTGATTCATTATGTAAGAATTCATTACATACTGATTCATTATGTAACAACTCATTACACACTGATTTATTAAGTAACAATTCATTATGTAACAATTCATTACATACTGATTCAAAATGTAACCATTCATTATATATTGATTCATTATGTAACAATTCATTACACACTGATTTATTATGTAACCATTAATTACATGCTGATTCAAAATGTAACCATTCATTATATATTGATTCATTATGTAACAATTCATTACAGACTGATTAATTATGTAACAATTCATTACATACTGATTCAAAATGTAACCATTCATTATATATTGATTCATTATGTAACAATTCATTACACACTGATTTATTATGTAACCATTCATTACACACTGATTCATTATGTAACAATTCATTACACACTGATTTATTATGTAACAATTCATTACACACTGATTCATTATGTAACAATTCATTACATACTGATTCAAAATGTAACCATTGATTATATATTGATTCATTATGTAACGATTCATTACACACTTATTTGTTATGTAACAATTCATGACATACTGAACCATTATGTAACAATTCATTACATACTGATTCATTATGTAACAATTCATTATGCACTAATTTATAATGTAACAATTCATTACACACTGATTCATTATGTAACAATTCATTACATACTGATTCATTATGTAACAATTCATTATATATTAATTCATTATGTAACGATTTATTACACACTTATTTATTATGTAACAATTCATGACATACTGAACCATTATGTAACAATTCATTACATACTGATTCATTATGTAACAATTCATTATACACTGATTCATTATGTAACAATTCATTACATACTGTTTCATTATGTAACAATTCATAACATACTGATTCAAAATGTAACCATTTATTATATATTGATTCATTATGTAACAATTCATTTCACAGATTTATTATGTAACCATTCATTACACACCGATTCATTATGTAACAATTCATTACACACTGATTCATTATGTAAGAATTCATTACATACTGATTCATTATGTAACAACTCATTACACACTGATTTATTAAGTAACAATTCATTATGTAACAATTCATTACATACTGATTCAAAATGTAACCATTCATTATATATTGATTCATTATGTAACAATTCATTACCCACTGATTTATTATGTAACCATTAATTACATACTGATGCAAAATGTAAACATTCATTATATATTGATTCATTATGTAACAATTCATTACACACTGATTTATTATGTAACAATTCATTACACACTGATTCATTATGTAACAATTCATTACATACTGATTCATTATGTAACACTTCATTACATACTGATTCAAAATGTAACAATTCATTACAAACTGATTCAAAATGTAACAATTCATTACATACTGATTCAAAATGTAACCATTCATTATATATTGATTCATTATGTAACAATTCATTACACACTGATTTATTATGTAACCATTCATTACACACTGATTCATTATGTAACAATTCATTACACACTGATTTATTATGTAACAATTCATTACACACTGATTCATTATGTAACAATTCATTACATACTGATTCAAAATGTAACCATTCATTATATATTGATTCATTATGTAACGATTCATTACACACTTATTTATTATGTAACAATTCATGACATACTGAACCATTATGTAACAATTCATTACATGCTGATTCATTATGTAACAATTCATTACATACTGATTCAAAATGTAACCATTAATTATATATTTATTCATTATGTAACAATTCATTGCACACTGATTTATTATGTAACCATTCATTACACACTGATTCATTATGTACCAATTCATTACGCACTGATTTATTATGTAACAATTCATTACACACTGATTTATTATGTAACAATTCATTACATACTAATTTATTATGTAACAATTCATTATACACTGATTCATTATGTAACAATTCATTACATACTGATTCATTATGTAACAATTCATTACATACTGTTTCATTATGTAACAATTCATTACATACTGATTCATCATGTAACAATTCATAACATACTGATTCAAAATGTAACCATTTATTATATATTGATTCATTATGTAACAATTCATTTCACACTGATTTATTATGTAACCATTCATTACACACCGATTCATTATATAACAATTCATTACACACTGATTCATTATGTAAGAATTCATTACATACTGATTCATTATGTAACAACTCATTACACACTGATTTATTAAGTAACAATTCATTATGTAACAATTCATTACATACTGATTTATTATGTAACCATTCATTACACACTGATTCATTATGTATCAATTCATTACACACTGATTTATTATGTAACAATTCATTACACACTGATTCATTATGTAACAATTCATTACATACTGATTCATTATGTAACAATTCATTACATACTGATTCAAAATGTAACCATTCATTATATATTGATTCATTATGTAACGATTCATTACACACTTATTTATTATGTAACAATTCATGACATACTGAACCATTATGTAACAATTCATTACATACTGATTCAAAATGTAACCATTCATTATAAATTGATTCATTATGTAACAATTCATTACATACTGATTAATTATGTAACAATTCATTACATACTGATTCATCGTGTAACAATTCATTACATACTGATTTATTATGTAACAATTCATTACACACTGATTCATTATGTAACAATTCATTACATACTGATTCATTATGTAACAATTCATTACATACTGATTCATTATGTAACAATTCATTACACACTGATTTATTATGTAACCATTCATTATACACCGATTCATTATGTAACAATTCATTACACACTGATTCATTATGTAACAATTCATTACATACTGATTCATCATGTAACAATTCATTACATACTGATTCAAAATGTAACCATTCATCATATATTGATTTCATTATGTAACAATTCATTACACACTAATTTATTATGTAACCATTCATTACACACTGAATCATTATGTAACAATTCAGTACATACTGATTCATTATGTAACAATTCATTACATACTGATTCATTATGTAACAATTAATTACATACTGATTCAAAATGTAACCATTTATTATATATTGATTCATTATGTAACAATTCATTACACACTGATTTATTATGTAACCATTCATTATACACCGATTCATTATGTAACAATTCATTACACACTGATTCATTATGTAACAATTCATTATATACTGATTCATTATGTAACAACTCATTACACACTTATTTATTATGTAACAATTCATTAGGTAACAATTCATTACATACTGATTCAAAATGTAACCATTCATTATATATTTACTCATTATGTAACAATTCATTACACACTGATTTATTATGTAACCATTCATTACACACTGATTCATTATGTACCAATTCATTACACACTGATTTATTATGTAACAATTCATTACACACTGATTCATTATGTAACAATTCATTACATACTGATTCATTATGTAACAATTCATTACATACTGATTCAAAATGTAACCATTCATTATATATTGATTCATTATGTAACGATTCATTACACACTTATTTATTATGTAACAATTCATGACATACTGAACCATTATGTAACAATTCATTACATACTGATTCATTATGTAACAATTCATTATACACTGATTTATAATGTAACAATTCATTACACACTGATTCATTATGTAACAATTCATTACATACTGATTCATTATGTAACAATTCATTACATACTGATTCATTATGTAACTATTCATTAGATACTGATTCATTATGTAACAATTCATTACATACTGATTCAAAATGTAACCATTCATTATAAATTGATTCATTATGTAACAATTCATTACATACTGATTAATTATGTAACAATTCATTACATACTGATTCATCGTCTAACAATTCATTACATACTGATTTATTATGTAAGAATTCATTACACACTGATTCATTATGTAACAATTCATTACATACTGATTCATTATGTAACAATTCATTACATACTGATTCAAAATGTAACCATTAATCATATATTGATTCATTATGTAACCATTCATTACACACTGAATCATTATGTAACAATTCAGTACATACTGATTCATTATGTAACAATTCATTACATACTGATTCATTATGTAACAATTCATTACATACTGATTCAAAATGTAACCATTTATTATATATTGATTCGTTATGTAACAATTCATTACACACTGATTTATTATGTAACCATTCATTATACACCGATTCATTATGTAACAATTCATTACACACTGATTCATTATGTAACAATTCATTATATACTGATTCATTATGTAACAACTCATTACACACTGATTTATTATGTAACAATTCATTATGTAACAATTCATTACATACTGATTCAAAATGTAACCATTCATTATATATTGATTCATTATGTAACAATTCATTACACACTGATTTATTATGTAACCATTAATTACATACTGATTCAAAATGTAACCATTCATTATATATTGATTCATTATGTAACAATTCATTACATACTGATTCATTATGTAACAATTCATTACATACTGATTCAAAATGTAACCATTCATTATATATTTATTCATTATGTAACAATTCATTACACACTGATTTATTATGTAACAATTCATGACATACTGAACCATTATGTAACAATTCATTACATACTGATTCATTATGTAACAATTCATTATACACTTATTTATAATGTAACAATTCATTACACACTGATTCATTATGTAACAATTCATTACATACTGATTCATTATGTAACAATTCATTACATACTGATTCATTATGTAACTATTCATTAGATACTGATTCATTATGTAACAATTCATTACATACTGATTCAAAATGTAACCATTCATTATAAATTGATTCATTATGTAACAATTCATTACATACTGATTAATTATGTAACAATTCATTACATACTGATTCATCGTCTAACAATTCATTACATACTGATTTATTATGTAAGAATTCATTACACACTGATTCATTATGTAACAATTCATTACATACTGATTCATTATGTAACAATTCATTACATACTGATTCAAAATGTAACCATTAATCATATATTGATTCATTATGTAACCATTCATTACACACTGAATCATTATGTAACAATTCAGTACATACTGATTCATTATGTAACAATTCATTACATACTGATTCATTATGTAACAATTCATTACATACTGATTCAAAATGTAACCATTTATTATATATTGATTCGTTATGTAACAATTCATTACACACTGATTTATTATGTAACCATTTATTATACACCGATTCATTATGTAACAATTCATTACACACTGATTCATTATGTAACAATTCATTATATACTGATTCATTATGTAACAACTCATTACACACTGATTTATTATGTAACAATTCATTATGTAACAATTCATTACATACTGATTCAAAATGTAACCATTCATTATATATTGATTCATTATGTAACAATTCATTACACACTGATTTATTATGTAACCATTAATTACATACTGATTCAAAATGTAACCATTCATTATATATTGATTCATTATGTAACAATTCATTACATACTGATTCATTATGTAACAATTCATTACATACTGATTCAAAATGTAACCATTCATTATATATTTATTCATTATGTAACAATTCATTACACACTGATTTATTATGTAACCATTCATTACACACTGATTCATTATGTACCAATTCATTACACACTGATTTATTATGTAACAATTCATGACACACTGATTCATTATGTAACAATTCATTACATACTGATTCATTATGTAACAATTCATTACATACTGATTCAAAATGTAACCATTCATTATATATTGATTCATTATGTAACGATTCATTACACACTTACTTATTATGTAACAATTCATGACATACTGAACCATTATGTAACAATTCATTACACACTGATTCATTATGTACCAATTCATTACACACTGATTTATTATGTAACAATTCATGACACACTGATTCATTATGTAACAATTCATTACATACTGATTCATTATGTAACAATTCATTACATACTGATTCAAAATGTAACCATTCATTATATATTGATTCATTATGTAACGATTCATTACACACTTACTTATTATGTAACAATTCATGACATACTGAACCATTATGTAACAATTCATTACATACTGATTCATTATGTAACAATTCATTATACACTGATTTATAATGTAACAATTCATTACACACTGATTCATTATGTAACAATTCATTACATACTGATTCATTATGTAACAATTCATTACATACTGATTCAAAATGTAACCATTCATTATATATTTATTCATTATGTAACGATTCATTACACACTTACTTATTATGTAACAATTCATGACATACTGAACCATTATGTAACAATTCATTACATACTGATTCATTATGTAACAATTCATTATACACTAATTTATAATGTAACAATTCATTACACACTGATTCATTATGTAACAATTCATTACATACTGATTCATTATGTAACAATTCATTACATACTGATTCATTATGTGACAATTCATTACACACTGATTAATTATGTAACAATTCATTACATACTGATTTATTATGTAACAATTCATTACACACTGATTCATTATGTAACAATTCATTACATACTGATTCATTATGTAACAATTCAGGACATACTGATTCATTATGTAACAATTCATTACATACTGATTCATTATGTAACAATTCATTACATACTGATTCAAAATGTAACCATTTATTATATATTGATTCATTATGTAACAATTCATTACACACTGATTTATTATGTAACCATTCATTACACACCGATTCATTATGTAACAATTCATTACACACTGATTCATTATGTAAGAATTCATTACATACTGATTCATTATGTAACAACTCATTACACACTGATTTATTAAGTAACAATTCATTATGTAACAATTCATTACATACTGATTCAAAATGTAACCATTCATTATATATTGATTCATTATGTAACAATTCATTACACACTGATTTATTATCTAACCATTAATTACATACTGATTCAAAATGTAACCATTCATTATATATTGATTCATTATGTAACAATTCATTACAGACTGAATAATTATGTAACAATTCATTACATACTGATTCAAAATGTAACCATTCATTATAAATTGATTAATTATGTAACAATTCATTACATACTGATTTATTATGTAACAATTCATTACATACTGATTCATCGTGTAACAATTCATTACATACTGATTCATTATGTAACAATTCATTACATACTGATTCATTATGTAACAATTCATTACATACTGATTCATTATGTGACAATTCATTACACACTGATTAATTATGTAACAATTCATTACATACTGATTTATTATGTAACAATTCATTACACACTGATTCATTATGTAACAATTCATTACATACTGATTCATTATGTAACAATTCAGGACATACTGATTCATTATGTAACAATTCAGGACATACTGATTCATTATGTAACAATTCATTACATACTGATTCATTATGTAACAATTCATTACATACTGATTCAAAATGTAACCATTTATTATATATTGATTCATTATGTAACAATTCATTACACACTGATTTATTATGTAACCATTCATTACACACCGATTCATTATGTAACAATTCATTACACACTGATTCATTATGTAAGAATTCATTACATACTGATTCATTATGTAACAACTCATTACACACTGATTTATTAAGTAACAATTCATTATGTAACAATTCATTACATACTGATTCAAAATGTAACCATTCATTATATATTGATTCATTATGTAACAATTCATTACACACTGATTTATTATCTAACCATTAATTACATACTGATTCAAAATGTAACCATTCATTATATATTGATTCATTATGTAACAATTCATTACAGACTGAATAATTATGTAACAATTCATTACATACTGATTCAAAATGTAACCATTCATTATAAATTGATTAATTATGTAACAATTCATTACATACTGATTTATTATGTAACAATTCATTACATACTGATTCATCGTGTAACAATTCATTACATACTGATTTATTATGTAACAATTCATTACATACTGATTCATTATGTAACAATTCATTACATACTGATTCATTATGTAACAATTCATTACATACTGATTCATTATGTAACAATTCATTACAAACTGATTCATTATGTAACAATTCATTACATACTGATTCATTATGTGACAATTCATTACACACTGATTCATTATGTAACAATTCATTACATACTGATTTATTATGTAACAATTCATTACACACTGATTCATTATGTAACAATTCATTACATACTGATTCATTATGTAACAATTCAGGACATACTGATTCATTATGTAACAATTCAGGACATACTGATTCATTATGTAACAATTCATTACATACTGATTCATTATGTAACAATTCATTACATACTGATTCAAAATGTAACCATTTATTATATATTGATTCATTATGTAACAATTCATTACACACTGATTTATTATGTAACCATTCATTACACACCGATTCATTATGTAACAATTCATTACACACTGATTCATTATGTAAGAATTCATTACATACTGATTCATTATGTAACAACTCATTACAAACTGATTTATTAAGTAACAATTCATTATGTAACAATTCATTACATACTGATTCAAAATGTAACCATTCATTATATATTGATTCATTATGTAACAATTCATTACACACTGACTTATTATCTAACCATTAATTACATACTGATTCAAAATGTAACCATTCATTATATATTGATTCATTATCTAACAATTCATTACAGACTGAATAATTATGTAACAATTCATTACATACTGATTCAAAATGTAACCATTCATTATAAATTGATTAATTATGTAACATTTCATTACATACTGATTTATTATGTAACAATTCATTACATACTGATTCATCGTGTAACAATTCATTACATACTGATTTATTATGTAACAATTCATTACATACTGATTCATTATGTAACAATTCATTACATACTGATTCATTATGTAACAATTCATTACATACTGATTCATTATGTAACAATTCATTACAAACTGATTCATTATGTAACAATTCATTACATACTGATTCATCATGTAACAATTCATTACATACTGATTCAAAATGTAACCATTCATCATATATTGATTCATTATGTAACAATTCATTACACACTAATTTATTATGTAACCATTCATTACACACTGAATCATTATGTAACAATTCAGTACATACTGATTCATTATGTAACAATTCATTACATACTGATTCATTATGTAACAATTAATTACATACTGATTCAAAATGTAACCATTTATTATATATTGATTCATTATGTAACAATTCATTACACACTGATTTATTATGTAACCATTCATTATACACCGATTCATTATGTAACAATTCATTACACACTGATTCATTATGTAACAATTCATTATATACTGATTCATTATGTAACAACTCATTACACACTGATTTATTATGTAACAATTCATTATGTAACAATTCATTACATACTGATTCAAAATGTAACCCTTCATTATATATTGATTCATTATGTAACAATTCATTACACACTGATTTATTATGTAACCATTAATTACATACTGATTCAAAATGTAACCATTCATTATATATTGATTCATCATGTAACAATTCATTACATACTGATTCATTATGTAACAATTCATTACACACTGATTCAAAATGTAACCATTCATTATATATTTATTCATTATGTAACAATTCATTACACACTGATTTATTATGTAACCATTCATTACACACTGATTCATTATGTACCAATTCATTACACACTGATTTATTATGTAACAATTCATTACACACTTATTTATTATGTAACAATTCATGACATACTGAACCATTATGTAACAATTCATTACATACTGATTCATTATGTAACAATTCATTATAGACTGATTTATAATGTAACAATTCATTACACACTGATTCATTATGTAACAATTCATTACATACTGATTCATTATGTAACAATTCATTACATACTGATTCATTATGTAACAATTCCTTACATACTGATTCATTATGTAACAATTCATTACATACTGATTCAAAATGTAACCATTCATTATAAATTGATTAATTATGTAACAATTCATTACATACTGATTAATTATGTAACAATTCATTACATACTGATTCATCGTGTAACAATTCATTACATACTGATTTATTATGTAACAATTCATTACACACTGATTTATTATGTAACAATTCATTACATACTGATTCATTATGTAACAATTCATTACATACTGATTCATTATGTAACAATTCTTTACAAACTGATTCATTATGTAACAATTCATTACATACTGATTCATTATGTAACAATTCATTACATACTGATTCAAAATGTAACCATTCATCATATATTGATTCATTATGTAACAATTCATTACACACTAATCTATTATGTAACCATTCATTACACACTGAATCATTATGTAACAATTCAGTACATACTGATTCATTATGTAACAATTCATTACATACTGATTCATTATGTAACAATTAATTACATACTGATTCAAAATGTAACCATTTATTATATATTGATTCATTATGTAACAATTCATTACACACTGATTTATTATGTAACCATTCATTATACACCGATTCATTATGTAACAATTCATTACACACTGATTCATTATGTAACAATTCATTATATACTGATTCATTATGTAACAACTCATTACACACTGATTTATTATGTAACAATTCATTATGTAACAATTCATTACATACTGATTCAAAATGTAACCCTTCATTATATATTGATTCATTATGTAACAATTCATTACACACTGATTTATTATGTAACCATTAATTACATACTGATTCAAAATGTAACCATTCATTATATATTGATTCATCATGTAACAATTCATTACATACTGATTCATTATGTAACAATTCATTACACACTGATTCAAAATGTAACCATTCATTATATATTTATTCATTATGTAACAATTCATTACACACTGATTTATTATGTAACCATTCATTACACACTGATTCATTATGTACCAATTCATTACACACTGATTTATTATGTAACAATTCATTACACACTTATTTATTATGTAACAATTCATGACATACTGAACCATTATGTAACAATTCATTACATACTGATTCATTATGTAACAATTCATTATAGACTGATTTATAATGTAACAATTCATTACACACTGATTCATTATGTAACAATTCATTACATACTGATTCATTATGTAACAATTCATTACATACTGATTCATTATGTAACAATTCCTTACATACTGATTCATTATGTAACAATTCATTACATACTGATTCAAAATGTAACCATTCATTATAAATTGATTAATTATGTAACAATTCATTACATACTGATTAATTATGTAACAATTCATTACATACTGATTCATCGTGTAACAATTCATTACATACTGATTTATTATGTAACAATTCATTACACACTGATTTATTATGTAACAATTCATTACATACTGATTCATTATGTAACAATTCATTACATACTGATTCATTATGTAACAATTCTTTACAAACTGATTCATTATGTAACAATTCATTACATACTGATTCATTATGTAACAATTCATTACATACTGATTCAAAATGTAACCATTCATCATATATTGATTCATTATGTAACAATTCATTACACACTAATCTATTATGTAACCATTCATTACACACTGAATCATTATGTAACAATTCAGTACATACTGATTCATTATGTAACAATTCATTACATACTGATTCATTATGTAACAATTAATTACATACTGATTCAAAATGTAACCATTTATTATATATTGATTCATTATGTAACAATTCATTACACACTGATTTATTATGTAACCATTCATTATATACTGATTCATTATGTAACAACTCATTACACACTGATTTATTATGTAACAATTCATTATGTAACAATTCATTACATACTGATTCAAAATGTAACCATTCATTATATATTGATTCATTATGTAACAATTCATTACACACTGATTTATTATGTAACCATTAATTACATACTGATTCAAAATGTAACCATTCATTATATATTGATTCATTATGTAACAATTCATTACATACTGATTCATTATGTAACAATTCATTACATACTTATTCAAAATGTAACCATTCATTATATATTTATTCATTATTTAACAATTCATTACACACTGATTTATTATGTAACCATTCATTACACACTGATTCATTATGTACCAATTCATTACACACTGATTTATTATGTAACAATTCATTACACACTGATTCATTATGTAACAATTCATTACACACTGATTCATTATGTAACAATTCATTACATACTGATTCATTATGTAAGAATTCATTACATACTGATTCATTATGTAACAACTCATTACACACTGATTTATTAAGTAACAATTCATTATGTAACAATTCATTACATACTGATTCAAAATGTAACCATTCATTATATATTGATTCATTATGTAACAATTCATTACACACTGATTTATTATGTAACCATTAATTACATACTGATTCAAAATGTAACCATTCATTATATATTGATTCATTATGTAACAATTCATTACAGACTGAATAATTATGTAACAATTCATTACATACTGATTCAAAATGTAACCATTCATTATAAATTGATTAATTATGTAACAATTCATTACATACTGATTTATTATGTAACAATTCATTACATACTGATTCATCGTGTAACAATTCATTACATACTGATTTATTATGTAACAATTTATTACACACTGATTCATTATGTAACAATTCTTTACATACTGATTCATTATGTAACAATTCATTACATACTGATTCATTATGTAACAATTCATTACAAACTGATTCATTATGTAACAATTCATTACATACTGATTCATCATGTAACAATTCATTACATACTGATTCAAAATGTAACCATTCATCATATATTGATTCATTATGTAACAATTCATTACACACTAATTTATTATGTAACCATTCATTACACACTGAATCATTATGTAACAATTCAGTACATACTGATTCATTATGTAACAATTCATTACATACTGATTCATTATGTAACAATTACATACTCATTCAAAATGTAACCATTTATTATATATTGATTCATTATGTAACAATTCATTACACACTGATTTATTATGTAACCATTCATTATACACCGATTCATTATGTAACAATTAATTACACACTGATTCATTATGTAACAATTCATTATATACTGATTCATTATGTAACAACTCATTACACACTGATTTATTATGTAACAATTAATTATGTAACAATTCATTACATACTGATTCAAAATGTAACCATTCATTATATATTGATTCATTATGTAACAATTCATTACACACTGATTTATTATGTAACCATTAATTACATACTGATTCAAAATGTAACCATTCATTATATATTGATTCATCATGTAACAATTCATTACATACTGATTCATTATGTAACAATTCATTACATACTGATTCAAAATGTAACAATTCATTATATATTTATTCATTATGTAACAATTCATTACACACTGATTTATTATGTAACCATTCATTACACACTGATTCATTATGTACCAATTCATTACACACTGATTTATTATGTAACAATTCATTACACACTTATTTATTATGTAACAATTCATGACATACTGAACCATTATGTAACAATTCATTACATACTGATTCATAATGTAACAATTCATGATAGACTGATTTATAATGTAACAATTCATTACACACTGATTCATTATGTAACAATTCATTACATACTGATTCATTATGTAACAATTCATTACATACTGATTCATTATGAAACAATTCATTACATACTGATTCATTATGTAACAATTCATTACATACTGATTCAAAATGTAACCATTCATTACATACTGATTCAAAATGTAACCATTCATCATATATTGATTCATTATGTAACAATTCATTACACACTAATTTATTATGTAACCATTCATTACACACTGAATCATTATGTAACAATTCAGTACATACTGATTCATTATGTAACAATTCATTACATACTGATTCATTATGTAACAATTACATACTCATTCAAAATGTAACCATTTATTATATATTGATTCATTATGTAACAATTCATTACACACTGATTTATTATGTAACCATTCATTATACACCGATTCATTATGTAACAATTAATTACACACTGATTCATTATGTAACAATTCATTATATACTGATTCATTATGTAACAACTCATTACACACTGATTTATTATGTAACAATTAATTATGTAACAATTCATTACATACTGATTCAAAATGTAACCATTCATTATATATTGATTCATTATGTAACAATTCATTACACACTGATTTATTATGTAACCATTAATTACATACTGATTCAAAATGTAACCATTCATTATATATTGATTCATCATGTAACAATTCATTACATACTGATTCATTATGTAACAATTCATTACATACTGATTCAAAATGTAACAATTCATTATATATTTATTCATTATGTAACAATTCATTACACACTGATTTATTATGTAACCATTCATTACACACTGATTCATTATGTACCAATTCATTACACACTGATTTATTATGTAACAATTCATTACACACTTATTTATTATGTAACAATTCATGACATACTGAACCATTATGTAACAATTCATTACATACTGATTCATTATGTAACAATTCATGATAGACTGATTTATAATGTAACAATTCATTACACACTGATTCATTATGTAACAATTCATTACATACTGATTCATTATGTAACAATTCATTACATACTGATTCATTATGAAACAATTCATTACATACTGATTCATTATGTAACAATTCATTACATACTGATTCAAAATGTAACCATTCATTACATACTGATTCAAAATGTAACCATTCATCATATATTGATTCATTATGTAACAATTCATTACACACTAATCTATTATGTAACCATTCATTACACACTGAATCATTATGTAACAATTCAGTACATACTGATTCATTATGTAACAATTCATTACATACTGATTCATTATGTAACAATTAATTACATACTGATTCAAAATGTAACCATTTATTATATATTGATTCATTATGTAACAATTCATTACACACTGATTTATTATGTAACCATTCATTATACACCGATTCATTATGTAACAATTCATTACACACTGATTCATTATGTAACAATTCATTATATACTGATTCATTATGTAACAACTCATTACACACTGATTTATTATGTAACAATTCATTATGTAACAATTCATTACATACTGATTCAAAATGTAACCATTCATTATATATTGATTCATTATGTAACAATTCATTACACACTGATTTATTATGTAACCATTAATTACATACTGATTCAAAATGTAACCATTCATTATATATTGATTCATTATGTAACAATTCATTACATACTGATTCATTATGTAACAATTCATTACATACTGATTCAAAATGTAACCATTCATTATATATATATTCATTATTTAACAATTCATTACACACTGATTTATTATGTAACCTTTCATTACACACTGATTCATTATGTACCAATTCATTACACACTGATTTATTATGTAACAATTCATTACACACTGATTCATTATGTAACAATTCATTACATACTGATTCATTATGTAACAATTCATTACATACTGATTCAAAATGTAACCATTCATTATATATTGATTCATTATGTAACGATTCATTACACACTTACTTATTATGTAACAATTCATGACATACTGAACCATTATGTAACAATTCATTACATACTGATTCATTATGTAACAATTCATTATACACTGATTTATAATGTAACAATTCATTACACACTGATTCATTATGTAACAATTCATTACATACTGATTCATTATGTAACAATTCATTACATACTGATTCATTATGTGACAATTCATTACACACTGATTCATTATGTAACAATTCATTACATACTGATTTATTATGTAACAATTCATTACACACTGATTCATTATGTAACAATTCATTACATACTGATTCATTATGTAACAATTCAGGACATACTGATTCATTATGTAACAATTCAGGACATACTGATTCATTATGTAACAATTCATTACATACTGATTCATTATGTAACAATTCATTACATACTGATTCAAAATGTAACCATTTATTATATATTGATTCATTATGTAACAATTCATTACACACTAATTTATCATGTAACCATTCATTACACACTGAATCATTATGTAACAATTCAGTACATACTGATTCATTATGTAACAATTCATTACATACTGATTCATTATGTAACAATTAATTACATACTGATTCAAAATGTAACCATTTATTATATATTGATTCATTATGTAACAATTCATTACACACTGATTTATTATGTAACCATTCATTATACACCGATTTATTATGTAACAATTCATTACACACTGATTCATTATGTAACAATTCATTATATACTGATTCATTATGTAACAACTCATTACACACTGATTTATTATGTAACAATTCATTATGTAACAATTCATTACATACTGATTCAAAATGTAACCATTCATTATATATTGATTCATTATGTAACAATTCATTACACACTGATTTATTATGTAACCATTAATTACATACTGATTCAAAATGTAACCATTCATTATATATTGATTCATTATGTAACAATTCATTACATACTGATTCATTATGTAACAATTCATTACATACTGATTCAAAATGTAACCATTTATTATATATTGATTCATTATGTAACAATTCATTACACACTAATTTATCATGTAACCATTCATTACACACTGAATCATTATGTAACAATTCAGTACATACTGATTCATTATGTAACAATTCATTACATACTGATTCATTATGTAACAATTAATTACATACTGATTCAAAATGTAACCATTTATTATATATTGATTCATTATGTAACAATTCATTACACACTGATTTATTATGTAACCATTCATTATACACCGATTTATTATGTAACAATTCATTACACACTGATTCATTATGTAACAATTCATTATATACTGATTCATTATGTAACAACTCATTACACACTGATTTATTATGTAACAATTCATTATGTAACAATTCATTACATACTGATTCATCATGTAACAATTCATTACATACTGATTCATTATGTAACAATTCATTACATACTCATTCAAAATGTAAGCATTCATTATATATTTATTCATTATGTAACAATTCATTACACACATATTTATTATGTAACCATTCATTACACACTGATTCATTATGTACCAATTCATTACACACTGATTTATTATGTAACAATTCATTACACACTTATTTATTATGTAACAATTCATGACATACTGAACCATTATGTAACAATTCATTACATACTGATTCATTATGTAACAATTCATTATATACTGATTCATTATGTAACAACTCATTACACACTGATTTATTATGTAACAATTCATTATGTAACAATTCATTACATACTGATTCAAAATGTAACCATTCATTATATATTGATTCATTATGTAACAATTCATTACACACTGATTTATTATGTAACCATTAATTACATACTGATTCAAAATGTAACCATTCATTATATATTGATTCATCATGTAACAATTCATTACATACTGATTCATTATGTAACAATTCATTACATACTCTTTCAAAATGTAAGCATTCATTATATATTTATTCATTATGTAACAATTCATTACACACTGATTTATTATGTAACAATTCATTACACACTGATTCATTATGTACCAATTCATTACACACTGATTTATTATGTAACAATTCATTACACACTTATTTATTATGTAACAATTCATGACATACTGAACCATTATGTAACAATTCATTACATACTGATTCATTATGTAACAATTCATTATAGACTGATTTATAATGTAACAATTCATTACACACTGATTCATTATGTAACAATTCATTACATACTGATTCATTATGTAACAATTCATTACATACTGATTCATTATGTAACAATTCATTACATACTGATTTATTATGTAACAATTCATTACATACTGATTCAAAATGTAACCATTCATTATAAATTGATTAATTATGTAACAATTCATTACATACTGATTAATTATGTAACAATTCATTACATACTGATTCATCGTGTAACAATTCATTACATACTGATTTATTATGTAACCATTCATTACACACTGAATCATTATGTAACAATTCAGTACATACTGATTCATTATGTAACAATTCATTACATACTGATTCATTATGTAACAATTAATTACATACTGATTCAAAATGTAACCATTTATTATATATTGATTCATTCTGTAACAATTCATTACACACTGATTTATTATGTAACCATTCATTATACACCGATTCATTATGTAACAATTCATTACACACTGATTCATTATGTAACAATTCATTATATACTGATTCATTATGTAACAACTCATTACACACTGATTTATTATGTAACAATTCATTATGTAACAATTCATTACATACTGATTCAAAATGTAACCATTCATTATATATTGATTCATTATGTAACAATTCATTACACACTGATTTATTATGTAACCATTAATTACATACTGATTCAAAATGTAACCATTCATTATATATTGATTCATTATGTAACAATTCATTACATACTGATTCATTATGTAACAATTCATTACATACTGATTCAAAATGTAACCATTCATTATATAGTTATTCATTATTTAACAATTCATTACACACTGATTTATTATGTAACCATTCATTACACCCTGATTCATTATGTACCAATTCATTACACACTGATTTATTATGTAACAATTCATTACACACTGATTCATTATGTAACAATTCATTACATACTGATTCATTATGTAACAATTCATTACATACTGATTCAAAATGTAACCATTCATTATATATTGATTCATTATGTAACGATTCATTACACACTTATTTATTATGTAACAATTCATGACATACTGAACCATTATGTAACAATTCATGACATACTGAACCATTATGTAACAATTCATTACATACTGATTCATTATGTAACAATTCATTATACAGATTTATAATGTAACAATTCATTACACACTGATTCATTATGTAACAATTCATTACATACTGATTCATTATGTAACAATTCATTACATACTGATTCATTATGTGACAATTCATTACACACTGATTCATTATGTAACAATTCATTACGTACTGATTTATTATGTAACAATTCATTACACACTGATTCATTATGTAACAATTCATTACATACTGATTCATTATGTAACAATTCAGGACATACTGATTCATTATGTAACAATTCAGGACATACTGATTCATTATGTAACAATTCATTACATACTGATTCATTATGTAACAATTCATTACATACTGATTCAAAATGTAACCATTTATTATATATTGATTCATTATGTAACAATTCATTACACACTGATTTATTATGTAACCATTCATTACACACCGATTCATTATGTAACAATTCATTACACACTGATTCATTATGTAAGAATTCATTACATACTGATTCATTATGTAACAACTCATTACACACTGATTTATTAAGTAACAATTCATTATGTAACAATTCATTACACACTGATTCAAAATGTAACCATTCATTATATATTGATTCATTATGTAACAATTCATTACACACTCATTTATTATGTAACCATTAATTACATACTGATTCAAAATGTAACCATTCATTATATATTGATTCATTAATAACAATTCATTACAGACTGAATAATTATGTAACAATTCATTACATACTGATTCAAAATGTAACCATTCATTATATATTGATTCATTTTGTAACAATTCATTACACACTGATTTATTATGTAACCATTCATTACACACTGATTCATTATGTAACAATTCATTACACACTGATTTATTATGTAACAATTCATTACATACTGATTCATTGTGTAACAATTCATTACATACTGATTCAAAATGTAACCATTCATTATATATTGATTCATTATGTAACAATTCATTACACACTGATTTATTATGTAACCATTCATTACACACTGATTCATTGTGTAACAATTCATTACACACTGATTCATTATGTAACAATTCATTACATACTGATTCAAAATGTACCCATTCATTATATATTGATTCATTATGTAACGATTAATTACACACTTATTTATTATGTAACAATTCATGACATACTGAACCATTATGTAACAATTCATTACATACTGATTCATTATGTAACAATTCATTATACACTGATTTATAATGTAACAATTCATTAAACACTGATTCATTATGTAACAATTCATTACATACTGATTCATTATGTAACAATTCATTACATACTGAATCAAAATGTAACCATTCATTATATATTGATTCATTATGTAACAATTCATTACACACTGATTTATTATGTAACAATTCATTACATACTAATTTATTATGTAACAATTCATTACATACTGATTCATTATGTACCAATTCATTACACACTGATTTATTATGTAACAATTCATTACACACTGATTCATTATGTAACAATTCATTACATACTGATTCATTATGTAACAATTCATTACATACTGATTCAAAATGTAACCATTCATTATATATTGATTCATTATGTAACGATTCATTACACACTTATTTATTATGTAACAATTCATGACATACTGAACCATTATGTAACAATTCATTACATACTGATTCATTATGTAACAATTCATTATACAGATTTATAATGTAACAATTCATTACACACTGATTCATTATGTAACAATTCATTACATACTGATTCATTATGTAACAATTCATTACATACTGATTCATTATGTGACAATTCATTACACACTGATTCATTATGTAACAATTCATTACGTACTGATTTATTATGTAACAATTCATTACACACTGATTCATTATGTAACAATTCATTACATACTGATTCATTATGTAACAATTCAGGACATACTGATTCATTATGTAACAATTCAGGACATACTGATTCATTATGTAACAATTCATTACATACTGATTCATTATGTAACAATTCATTATATACTGATTCAAAATGTAACCATTTATTATATATTGATTCATTATGTAACAATTCATTACACACCGATTCATTATGTAACAATTCATTACACACTGATTCATTATGTAAGAATTCATTACATACTGATTCATTATGTAACAACTCATTACACACTGATTTATTAAGTAACAATTCATTATGTAACAATTCATTACATACTGATTCAAAATGTAACCATTCATTATATATTGATTCATTATGTAACAATTCATTACACACTCATTTATTATGTAACCATTAATTACATACTGATTCAAAATGTAACCATTCATTATATATTGATTCATTATGTAACAATTCATTACAGACTGAATAATTATGTAACAATTCATTACATACTGATTCAAAATGTAACCATTCATTATATATTGATTCATTATGTAACAATTCATTACACACTGATTTATTATGTAACCATTCATTACACACTGATTCATTATGTAACAATTCATTACACACTGATTTATTATGTAACAATTCATTACATACTGATTCATTATGTAACAATTCATTACATACTGATTCAAAATGTAACCATTCATTATATATTGATTCATTATGTAACAATTCATTACACACTGATTTATTATGTAACCATTCATTACACACTGATTCATTGTGTAACAATTCATTACACACTGATTCATTATGTAACAATTCATTACATACTGATTCAAAATGTACCCATTCATTATATATTGATTCATTATGTAACGATTAATTACACACTTATTTATTATGTAACAATTCATGACATACTGAACCATTATGTAACAATTCATTACATACTGATTCATTATGTAACAATTCATTATACACTGATTTATAATGTAACAATTCATTAAACACTGATTCATTATGTAACAATTCATTACATACTGATTCATTATGTAACAATTCATTACATACTGAATCAAAATGTAACCATTCATTATATATTGATTCATTATGTAACAATTCATTACACACTGATTTATTATGTAACAATTCATTACATACTAATTTATTATGTAACAATTCATTACATACTGATTCATTATGTAACAATTCATTACATACTGTTTCATTATGTAACAATTCATTACATACTGATTCATCATGTAACAATTCATTAGATACTGATTCATTATGTAACAATTCATTACATACTGATTCATTATGTAACAGTTCATTACACACTGATTTATTAAGTAACAATTCATTACATACTGATTTATTATGTAACAATTCATTACATACTGATTTATTATGTAACCATTCATTACACACCGATTCATTATGTAACAATTCATTACACACTGATTCATTATGTAACAATTCATTACATACTGATTCATTATGTAACAGTTCATTACACACTGATTTATTAAGTAACAATTCATTACATACTGATTTATTATGTAACAATTCATTACATACTGATTCATTATATAACAATTCATTACACACTGATTCATTATGTAACAATTCATTACATACTGATTCATTATGTAACAATTCATTACATACTGATTCATTATGTAACAATTCATTACATACTGATTCATCGTGTAACAATTCATTACATGCTGATTCATCATGTAACCATTCATTATATATTGATTCATAATGTAACAATTCATTACACACTGATTTATTATGTAACAATTCATTACATACTGATTCATTATGTAACAATTCATTACATACTGATTCATTATGTAACAATTCATTACATACTGATTCATTATGTAACAATTCATTACATACTGATTCATTATGTAACAATTCATTACATACTGATTCAAAATGTAACCATTCATTATATAATGATTCATTATGTAACAATTCATTATACAGATTTATAATGTAACAATTCATTACACACTGATTCATTATGTAACAATTCATTACATACTGATTCATTATGTAACAATTCATTACATACTGATTCATTATGTGACAATTCATTACACACTGATTCATTATGTAACAATTCATTACGTACTGATTTATTATGTAACAATTCATTACACACTGATTCATTATGTAACAATTCATTACATACTGATTCATTATGTAACAATTCAGGACATACTGATTCATTATGTAACAATTCAGGACATACTGATTCATTATGTAACAATTCATTACATACTGATTCATTATGTAACAATTCATTACATACTGATTCAAAATGTAACCATTTATTATATATTGATTCATTATGTAACAATTCATTACACACTGATTTATTATGTAACCATTCATTACACACCGATTCATTATGTAACAATTCATTACACACTGATTCATTATGTAAGAATTCATTACATACTGATTCATTATGTAACAACTCATTACACACTGATTTATTAAGTAACAATTCATTATGTAACAATTCATTACATACTGATTCAAAATGTAACCATTCATTATATATTGATTCATTATGTAACAATTCATTACACACTGATTTATTATGTAACCATTAATTACATACTGATTCAAAATGTAACCATTCATTATATATTGATTCATTATGTAACAATTCATTACATACTGATTCATTATGTAACAATTCATTACATACTGATTCAAAATGTAACCATTCATTATATAGTTATTCATTATTTAACAATTCATTACACACTGATTTATTATGTAACCATTCATTACACCCTGATTCATTATGTACCAATTCATTACACACTGATTTATTATGTAACAATTCATTACACACTGATTCATTATGTAACAATTCATTACATACTGATTCATTATGTAACAATTCATTACATACTGATTCAAAATGTAACCATTCATTATATATTGATTCATTATGTAACGATTCATTACACACTTATTTATTATGTAACAATTCATGACATACTGAACCATTATGTAACAATTCATTACATACTGATTCATTATGTAACAATTCATTATACAGATTTATAATGTAACAATTCATTACACACTGATTCATTATGTAACAATTCATTACATACTGATTCATTATGTAACAATTCATTACATACTGATTCATTATGTGACAATTCATTACACACTGATTCATTATGTAACAATTCATTACGTACTGATTTATTATGTAACAATTCATTACACACTGATTCATTATGTAACAATTCATTACATACTGATTCATTATGTAACAATTCAGGACATACTGATTCATTATGTAACAATTCAGGACATACTGATTCATTATGTAACAATTCATTACATACTGATTCATTATGTAACAATTCATTACATACTGATTCAAAATGTAACCATTTATTATATATTGATTCATTATGTAACAATTCATTACACACTGATTTATTATGTAACCATTCATTACACACCGATTCATTATGTAACAATTCATTACACACTGATTCATTATGTAAGAATTCATTACATACTGATTCATTATGTAACAACTCATTACACACTGATTTATTAAGTAACAATTCATTATGTAACAATTCATTACATACTGATTCAAAATGTAACCATTCATTATATATTGATTCATTATGTAACAATTCATTACACACTCATTTATTATGTAACCATTAATTACATACTGATTCAAAATGTAACCATTCATTATATATTGATTCATTAATAACAATTCATTACAGACTGAATAATTATGTAACAATTCATTACATACTGATTCAAAATGTAACCATTCATTATATATTGATTCATTATGTAACAATTCATTACACACTGATTTATTATGTAACCATTCATTACACACTGATTCATTATGTAACAATTCATTACACACTGATTTATTATGTAACAATTCATTACATACTGATTCATTGTGTAACAATTCATTACATACTGATTCAAAATGTAACCATTCATTATATATTGATTCATTATGTAACAATTCATTACACACTGATTTATTATGTAACCATTCATTACACACTGATTCATTGTGTAACAATTCATTACACACTGATTCATTATGTAACAATTCATTACATACTGATTCAAAATGTACCCATTCATTATATATTGATTCATTATGTAACGATTAATTACACACTTATTTATTATGTAACAATTCATGACATACTGAACCATTATGTAACAATTCATTACATACTGATTCATTATGTAACAATTCATTATACACTGATTTATAATGTAACAATTCATTAAACACTGATTCATTATGTAACAATTCATTACATACTGATTCATTATGTAACAATTCATTACATACTGAATCAAAATGTAACCATTCATTATATATTGATTCATTATGTAACAATTCATTACACACTGATTTATTATGTAACAATTCATTACATACTAATTTATTATGTAACAATTCATTACATACTGATTCATTATGTACCAATTCATTACACACTGATTTATTATGTAACAATTCATTACACACTGATTCATTATGTAACAATTCATTACATACTGATTCATTATGTAACAATTCATTACATACTGATTCAAAATGTAACCATTCATTATATATTGATTCATTATGTAACGATTCATTACACACTTATTTATTATGTAACAATTCATGACATACTGAACCATTATGTAACAATTCATTACATACTGATTCATTATGTAACAATTCATTATACAGATTTATAATGTAACAATTCATTACACACTGATTCATTATGTAACAATTCATTACATACTGATTCATTATGTAACAATTCATTACATACTGATTCATTATGTGACAATTCATTACACACTGATTCATTATGTAACAATTCATTACGTACTGATTTATTATGTAACAATTCATTACACACTGATTCATTATGTAACAATTCATTACATACTGATTCATTATGTAACAATTCAGGACATACTGATTCATTATGTAACAATTCAGGACATACTGATTCATTATGTAACAATTCATTACATACTGATTCATTATGTAACAATTCATTATATACTGATTCAAAATGTAACCATTTATTATATATTGATTCATTATGTAACAATTCATTACACACCGATTCATTATGTAACAATTCATTACACACTGATTCATTATGTAAGAATTCATTACATACTGATTCATTATGTAACAACTCATTACACACTGATTTATTAAGTAACAATTCATTATGTAACAATTCATTACATACTGATTCAAAATGTAACCATTCATTATATATTGATTCATTATGTAACAATTCATTACACACTCATTTATTATGTAACCATTAATTACATACTGATTCAAAATGTAACCATTCATTATATATTGATTCATTATGTAACAATTCATTACAGACTGAATAATTATGTAACAATTCATTACATACTGATTCAAAATGTAACCATTCATTATATATTGATTCATTATGTAACAATTCATTACACACTGATTTATTATGTAACCATTCATTACACACTGATTCATTATGTAACAATTCATTACACACTGATTTATTATGTAACAATTCATTACATACTGATTCATTATGTAACAATTCATTACATACTGATTCAAAATGTAACCATTCATTATATATTGATTCATTATGTAACAATTCATTACACACTGATTTATTATGTAACCATTCATTACACACTGATTCATTGTGTAACAATTCATTACACACTGATTCATTATGTAACAATTCATTACATACTGATTCAAAATGTACCCATTCATTATATATTGATTCATTATGTAACGATTAATTACACACTTATTTATTATGTAACAATTCATGACATACTGAACCATTATGTAACAATTCATTACATACTGATTCATTATGTAACAATTCATTATACACTGATTTATAATGTAACAATTCATTAAACACTGATTCATTATGTAACAATTCATTACATACTGATTCATTATGTAACAATTCATTACATACTGAATCAAAATGTAACCATTCATTATATATTGATTCATTATGTAACAATTCATTACACACTGATTTATTATGTAACAATTCATTACATACTAATTTATTATGTAACAATTCATTACATACTGATTCATTATGTAACAATTCATTACATACTGTTTCATTATGTAACAATTCATTACATACTGATTCATCATGTAACAATTCATTAGATACTGATTCATTATGTAACAATTCATTACATACTGATTCATTATGTAACAGTTCATTACACACTGATTTATTAAGTAACAATTCATTACATACTGATTTATTATGTAACAATTCATTACATACTGATTTATTATGTAACCATTCATTACACACCGATTCATTATGTAACAATTCATTACATACTGATTCATTATGTAACAATTCATTACATACTGATTCATTATGTAACAATTCATTACATACTGATTCAAAATGTAACCATTCATTATATAATGATTCATTATGTAACAATTCATTATACAGATTTATAATGTAACAATTCATTACACACTGATTCATTATGTAACAATTCATTACATACTGATTCATTATGTAACAATTCATTACATACTGATTCATTATGTGACAATTCATTACACACTGATTCATTATATAACAATTCATTACGTACTGATTTATTATGTAACAATTCATTACACACTGATTCATTATGTAACAATTCATTACATACTGATTCATTATGTAACAATTCAGGACATACTGATTCATTATGTAACAATTCAGGACATACTGATTCATTATGTAACAATTCATTACATACTGATTCATTATGTAACAATTCATTACATACTGATTCAAAATGTAACCATTTATTATATATTGATTCATTATGTAACAATTCATTACACACTGATTTATTATGTAACCATTCATTACACACCGATTCATTATGTAACAATTCATTACACACTGATTCATTATGTAAGAATTCATTACATACTGATTCATTATGTAACAACTCATTACACACTGATTTATTAAGTAACAATTCATTATGTAACAATTCATTACATACTGATTCAAAATGTAACCATTCATTATATATTGATTCATTATGTAACAATTCATTACACACTCATTTATTATGTAACCATTAATTACATACTGATTCAAAATGTAACCATTCATTATATATTGATTCATTATGTAACAATTCATTACAGACTAAATAATTATGTAACAATTCATTACATACTGATTCAAAATGTAACCATTCATTATATATTGATTCATTATGTAACAATTCATTACACACTGATTTATTATGTAACCATTCATTACACACTGATTCATTATGTAACAATTCATTACACACTGATTTATTATGTAACAATTCATTACATACTGATTCATTATGTAACAATTCATTACATACTGATTCAAAATGTAACCATTCATTATATATTGATTCATTATGTAACAATTCATTACACACTGATTTATTATGTAACCATTCATTACACACTGATTCATTGTGTAACAATTCATTACACACTGATTCATTATGTAACAATTCATTACATACTGATTCATTATGTAACAATTCATTACATACTGAATTAAAATGTAACCATTCATTATATATTGATTCATTATGTAACAATTCATTACACACTGATTTATTATGTAACAATTCATTACATACTAATTTATTATGTAAAAATTCATTATACACTGATTCATTATGTAACAATTCATTACACACTGATTCATTATGTAACAATTCATTACATACTGTTTCATTATGTAACAATTCATTACATACTGATTCATCATGTAACAATTCATTACATACTGATTCAAAATGTAACCATTTTTTTATATATTGATTCATTATGTAACAATTCATTTCACACTGATTTATTATGTAACCATTCATTACACACCGATTCATTATGTAACAATTCATTACACACTGATTCATTATGTAACAATTCATTACATACTGATTCAAAATGTAACCATTCATTATATATTGATTCATTATGTAACGATTAATTACACTTATTTATTATGTAACAATTCATGACATACTGAACCATTATGTAACAATTCATTACATACTGATTCATTATGTAACAATTCATTATACCGTGACTTATAATGTAACAATTCATTACACACTGATTCATTATGTAACAATTCATTACATACTGATTCATTATGTAACAATTCATTACATACTGAATCAAAATGTAACCATTCATTATATATTGATTCATTATGTAACAATTCATTACACACTGATTTATTATGTAACAATTCATTACATACTAATTTATTATGTAACAATTCATTACATACTGATTCATTATGTAACAATTCATTACATACTGTTTCA
Source organism: Telmatherina bonti (assembly GCF_933228915.1). Lineage (NCBI taxonomy): Eukaryota > Metazoa > Chordata > Actinopteri > Atheriniformes > Telmatherinidae > Telmatherina > Telmatherina bonti. The sequence goes on from NC_136620.1 coordinate 4,378,113, forward strand.
TTATGTAACAATTCATTACATACTGTTTCATTATGTAACAATTCATTACATACTGATTCATCATGTAACAATTCATTACATACTGATTCAAAATGTAACCATTTATTATATATTGATTCATTATGTAACAATTCATTTCACACTGATTTATTATGTAACCATTCATTACACACCGATTCATTATGTAACAATTCATTACATACTGATTCATTATGTAACAATTCATCACATACTGATTCATTATGTAACAATTCATTATACCGTGACTTATAATGTAACAATTCATTACACACTGATTCATTATGTAACAATTCATTACATACTGATTCATTATGTAACAATTCATTACATACTGAATCAAAATGTAACCATTCATTATATATTGATTCATTATGTAACAATTCATTACACACTGATTTATTATGTAACAATTCATTACATACTGATTCATTATGTAACAATTCATTACATACTGTTTCATTATGTAACAATTCATTACATACTGTTTCATTATGTAACAATTCATTACATACTGATTCATCATGTAACAATTCATTACATACTGATTCAAAATGTAACCATTTATTATATATTGATTCATTATGTAACAATTCATTTCACACTGATTTATTATGTAACCATTCATTACACACCGATTCATTATGTAACAATTCATTACACACTGATTCATTATGTAACAATTCATTACATACTGATTCATTATGTAACAATTCATTACACACTGATTTATTAAGTAACAATTCATTACATACTGATTCATTATATAACAATTCATTACACACTGATTCATTATGTAACAATTCATTACATACTGATTCATTATGTAACAATTCATCACATACTGATTCATTGTGTAACAATTCATTACATACTGATTCATTATGTAACAATTCATTACACACTGATTTATTAAGTAACAATTCATTACATACTGATTTATTATGTAACAATTCATTACATACTGATTCATTATGTAACAATTCATTACACACTGATTCATTATGTAACAATTCATTACACACTGATTCATTATGTAACAATTCATTACATACTGATTCATTATGTAACAATTCATTACATACTGAATCAAAATGTAACCATTCATTATATATTGATTCATTATGTAACAATTCATTACACACTGATTTATTATGTAACAATTCATTACATACTAATTTATTATGTAACAATTCATTACATACTGATTCATTATGTAACAATTCATTACATACTGTTTCATTATGTAACAATTCATTACATACTGATTCATCATGTAACAATTCATTACATACTGATTCAAAATGTAACCATTTATTATATATTGATTCATTATGTAACAATTCATTTCACACTGATTTATTATGTAACCATTCATTACACACCGATTCATTATGTAACAATTCATTACACACTGATTCATTATGTAACAATTCATTACATACTGATTCATTATGTAACAATTCATTACACACTGATTTATTAAGTAACAATTCATTACATACTGATTCATTATATAACAATTCATTACACACTGATTCATTATGTAACAATTCATTACATACTGATTCATTATGTAACAATTCATCACATACTAATTCATTGTGTAACAATTCATTACATACTGATTCATTATGTAACAATTCATTACACACTGATTTATTAAGTAACAATTCATTACATACTGATTTATTATGTAACAATTCATTACATACTGATTCATTATATAACAATTCATTACACACTGATTCATTATGTAACAATTCATTACATACTGATTCATTATGTAACAATTCATCACATACTGATTCATTGTGTAACAATTCATTACATACTGATTCAAAATGTAACCATTCATTATAAATTGATTAATTATGTAACAATTCATTACATACTGATTAATTATGTAACGATTCATTACATACTGATTCATCGTGTAACAATTCATTACATGCTGATTCATCATGTAACAATTCATTACATACTGATTCAAAATGTAACCATTCATTATATATTGATTCATTATGTAACAATTCATTACACACTAATTTATTATGTAACCATTCATTACACACTGAATCATTATGTAACAATTCATTACACACTGAATCATTATGTAACAATTCATTACACACTGATTTATTATGTAACAATTCATTACATACTGATTTATTATGTAACAATTCATTACACACTGATTCATCATGTAACAATTCATTACATACTGATTCATCATGTAACAATTCATTACATATTGATTCATTATGTAACAATTCATTACATACTGATTTATTATGTAACAATTCATTACATACTGATTTATTATGTAACAATTCATTACACACTGATTCATCATGTAACAATTCATTACATACTGATTCATCATGTAACAATTCATTACATATTGATTCATTATGTAACAATTCATTACATACTGATTTATTATGTAACAATTCATTACACACTGATTCATTATGTAACACTTCATTACATACTGATTCATTGTGTAACAATTCATTACATACTGATTCATTATGTAACAATTCATTACATACTGATTCAAAATGTAACCATTCATTATATATTGATTCATTATGTAACAATTCATTACACACTGATTTATTATGTAACCATTAATTACATTATGATTCAAAATGTAACCATTCATTATATATTGATTCATTATGTAACAATTCATTACACACTTATTTATTATGTAACAATTCATGACATACTGATTCATTATGTAACAATCCATTACATCCTGATTCATTATGTAACAATTCATTACACACTGATTCATTATGTAACAATTCATTACATACTGATTCATTATGTAACAATTCATTAAATACTGATTCAAAATGTAACCATTCATTATATATTGATTCATTATGTACCGATTAATTACACACGTATTTATTATGTAACAATTCATGACATACTGAACCATTATGTAACAATTCATTACATACTGATTCATTATGTAACAATTCATTATACACTGATTTGTAATGTAACAATTCATTACACACTGATTCATTATGTAACAATTCATTACATACTGATTCATTATGTAACAATTCATTACATACTGAATTAAAATGTAACCATTCATTATATATTGATTCATTATGTAACAATTCATTACACACTGATTTATTATGTAACAATTCATTACATACTAATTTATTATGTAAAAATTCATTATACACTGATTCATTATGTAACAATTCATTACATACTGATTCATTATGTAACAATTCATTACATACTGTTTCATTATGTAACAATTCATTACATACTGATTCATCATGTAACAATTCATTACATACTGATTCAAAATGTAACCATTTATTATATATTGATTCATTATGTAACAATTCATTTCACACTGATTTATTATGTAACCATTCATTACACACCGATTCATTATGTAACAATTCATTACACACTGATTCATTATGTAACAATTCATTACATACTGATTCAAAATGTAACCATTCATTATATATTGATTCATTATGTAACAATTAATTACACTTATTTATTATGTAACAATTCATGACATACTGAACCATTATGTAACAATTCATTACATACTGATTCATTATGTAACAATTCATTATACACTGACTTATAATGTAACAATTCATTACACACTGATTCATTATGTAACAATTCATTACATACTGATTCATTATGTAACAATTCATTACATACTGTTTCATTATGTAACAATTCATTACATACTGATTCATCATGTAACAATTCATTACATACTGATTCAAAATGTAACCATTTATTATATATTGATTCATTATGTAACAATTCATTTCACACTGATTTATTATGTAACCATTCATTACACACCGATTCATTATGTAACAATTCATTACACACTGATTCATTATGTAACAATTCATTACATACTGATTCATTATGTAACAATTCATTACACACTGATTTATTAAGTAACAATTCATTACATACTGATTCATTATGTAACAATTCATTACATACTGATTCATTATATAACCATTCATTACACACTGATTCATTATGTAACAATTCATTACATACTGATTTATTATGTAACAATTCATCACATACTGATTCATTGTGTAACAATTCATTACATACTGATTCATTATGTAACAATTCATTACACACTGATTTATTAAGTAACAATTCATTACATACTGATTTATTATGTAACAATTCATTACATACTGATTCATTATATAACAATTCATTACACACTGATTCATTATGTAACAATTCATTACATACTGATTCATTATGTAACAATTCATCACATACTGATTCATTGTGTAACAATTCATTACATACTGATTCAAAATGTAACCATTCATTATAAATTGATTAATTATGTAACAATTCATTACATACTGATTAATTATGTAACAATTCATTACATACTGATTCATCGTGTAACAATTCATTACATGCTGATTCATCATGTAACAATTCATTACATACTGATTCAAAATGTAACCATTCATTATATATTGATTCATTATGTAACAATTCATTACACACTAATTTATTATGTAACCATTCATTACACACTGAATCATTATGTAACAATTCATTACACACTGATTCATTATGTAACAATTCATTACACACTGATTTATTATGTAACAATTCATTACATACTGATTTATTATGTAACAATTCATTACACACTGATTCATCATGTAACAATTCATTACATACTGATTCATCATGTAACAATTCATTACATATTGATTCATTATGTAACAATTCATTACATACTGATTTATTATGTAACAATTCATTACATACTGATTCATTATATAACAATTCATTACACACTGATTCATTATGTAACAATTCATTACATACTGATTCATTATGTAACAATTCATCACATACTGATTCATTGTGTAACAATTCATTACATACTGATTCATTATGTAACAATTCATTACACACTGATTTATTAAGTAACAATTCATTACATACTGATTTATTATGTAACAATTCATTACATACTGATTCATTATATAACAATTCATTACACACTGATTCATTATGTAACAATTCATTACATACTGATTCATTATGTAACAATTCATCACATACTGATTCATTGTGTAACAATTCATTACATACTGATTCAAAATGTAACCATTCATTATAAATTGATTAATTATGTAACAATTCATTACATACTGATTAATTATGTAACGATTCATTACATACTGATTCATCGTGTAACAATTCATTACATGCTGATTCATCATGTAACAATTCATTACATACTGATTCAAAATGTAACCATTCATTATATATTGATTCATTATGTAACAATTCATTACACACTAATTTATTATGTAACCATTCATTACACACTGAATCATTATGTAACAATTCATTACACACTGATTCATTATGTAACAATTCATTACACACTGATTTATTATGTAACAATTCATTACATACTGATTTATTATGTAACAATTCATTACACACTGATTCATCATGTAACAATTCATTACATACTGATTCATCATGTAACAATTCATTACATATTGATTCATTATGTAACAATTCATTACATACTGATTTATTATGTAACAATTCATTACATACTGATTCATTATATAACAATTCATTACACACTGATTCATTATGTAACACTTCATTACATACTGATTCATTGTGTAACAATTCATTACATACTGATTCATTATGTAACAATTCATTACATACTGATTCAAAATGTAACCATTCATTATATATTGATTCATTATGTAACAATTCATTACACACTGATTTATTATGTAACCATTAATTACATACTGATTCAAAATGTAACCATTCATTATATATTGATTCATTATGTAACAATTCATTACACACTTATTTATTATGTAACAATTCATGACATACTGATTCATTATGTAACAATCCATTACATCCTGATTCATTATGTAACAATTCATTACACACTGATTCATTATGTAACAATTCATTACATACTGATTCATTATGTAACAATTCATTACATACTGATTCAAAATGTAACCATTCATTATATATTGATTCATTATGTACCGATTAATTACACACGTATTTATTATGTAACAATTCATGACATACTGAACCATTATGTAACAATTCATTACATACTGATTCATTATGTAACAATTCATTATACACTGATTTGTAATGTAACAATTCATTACACACTGATTCATTATGTAACAATTCATTACATACTGATTCATTATGTAACAATTCATTACATACTGAATTAAAATGTAACCATTCATTATATATTGATTCATTATGTAACAATTCATTACACACTGATTTATTATGTAACAATTCATTACATACTAATTTATTATGTAAAAATTCATTATACACTGATTCATTATGTAACAATTCATTACATACTGATTCATTATGTAACAATTCATTACATACTGTTTCATTATGTAACAATTCATTACATACTGATTCATCATGTAACCATTTATTATATATTGATTCATTATGTAACAATTCATTTCACACTGATTTATTATGTAACCATTCATTACACACCGATTCATTATGTAACAATTCATTACACACTGATTCATTATGTAACAATTCATTACATACTGATTCAAAATGTAACCATTCATTATATATTGATTCATTATGTAACGATTAATTACACTTATTTATTATGTAACAATTCATGACATACTGAACCATTATGTAACAATTCATTACATACTGATTCATTATGTAACAATTCGTTATACACTGACTTATAATGTAACAATTCATTACACACTGATTCATTATGTAACAATTCATTACATACTGATTCATTATGTAACAATTCATTACATACTGAATCAAAATGTAACCATTCATTATATATTGATTCATTATGTAACAATTCATTACACACTGATTTATTATGTAACAATTCATTACATACTAATTTATTATGTAACAATTCATTACATACTGATTCATTATGTAACAATTCATTACATACTGTTTCATTATGTAACAATTCATTACATACTGATTCATCATGTAACAATTCATTACATACTGATTCAAAATGTAACCATTTATTATATATTGATTCATTATGTAACAATTCATTTCACACTGATTTATTATGTAACCATTCATTACACACCGATTCATTATGTAACAATTCATTACACACTGATTCATTATGTAACAATTCATTACATACTGATTCATTATGTAACAATTCATTACACACTGATTTATTAAGTAACAATTCATTACATACTGATTCATTATGTAACAATTCATTACATACTGATTCATTATATAACCATTCATTACACACTGATTCATTATGTAACAATTCATTACATACTGATTTATTATGTAACAATTCATCACATACTGATTCATTGTGTAACAATTCATTACATACTGATTCATTATGTAACAATTCATTACACACTGATTTATTAAGTAACAATTCATTACATACTGATTTATTATGTAACAATTCATTACATACTGATTCATTATATAACAATTCATTACACACTGATTCATTATGTAACAATTCATTACATACTGATTCATTATGTAACAATTCATCACATACTGATTCATTGTGTAACAATTCATTACATACTGATTCAAAATGTAACCATTCATTATAAATTGATTAATTATGTAACAATTCATTACATACTGATTAATTATGTAACAATTCATTACATACTGATTCATCGTGTAACAATTCATTACATGCTGATTCATCATGTAACAATTCATTACATACTGATTCAAAATGTAACCATTCATTATATATTGATTCATTATGTAACAATTCATTACACACTAATTTATTATGTAACCATTCATTACACACTGAATCATTATGTAACAATTCATTACACACTGATTCATTATGTAACAATTCATTACACACTGATTTATTATGTAACAATTCATTACATACTGATTTATTATGTAACAATTCATTACACACTGATTCATCATGTAACAATTCATTACATACTGATTCATCATGTAACAATTCATTACATATTGATTCATTATGTAACAATTCATTACATACTGATTTATTATGTAACAATTCATTACATACTGATTCATTATATAACAATTCATTACACACTGATTCATTATGTAACACTTCATTACATACTGATTCATTGTGTAACAATTCATTACATACTGATTCATTATGTAACAATTCATTACATACTGATTCAAAATGTAACCATTCATTATATATTGATTCATTATGTAACAATTCATTACACACTAATTTATTATGTAACCATTCATTACACACTGAATCATTATGTAACAATTCATTACACACTGATTCATTATGTAACAATTCATTACACACTGATTTATTATGTAACAATTCATTACATACTGATTTATTATGTAACAATTCATTACACACTGATTCATCATGTAACAATTCATTACATACTGATTCATCATGTCACAATTCATTACATATTGATTCATTATGTAACAATTCATTACATACTGATTTATTATGTAACAATTCATTACATACTGATTCATTATATAACAATTCATTACACACTGATTCATTATGTAACACTTCATTACATACTGATTCATTGTGTAACAATTCATTACATACTGATTCATTATGTAACAATTCATTACATACTGATTCAAAATGTAACCATTCATTATATATTGATTCATTATGTAACAATTCATTACACACTGATTTATTATGTAACCATTAATTACATACTGATTCAAAATGTAACCATTCATTATATATTGATTCATTATGTAACAATTCATTACACACTTATTTATTATGTAACAATTCATGACATACTGATTCATTATGTAACAATCCATTACATCCTGATTCATTATGTAACAATTCATTACACACTGATTCATTATGTAACAATTCATTACATACTGATTCATTATGTAACAATTCATTACATACTGATTCAAAATGTAACCATTCATTATATATTGATTCATTATGTACCGATTAATTACACACGTATTTATTATGTAACAATTCATGACATACTGAACCATTATGTAACAATTCATTACATACTGATTCATTATGTAACAATTCATTATACACTGATTTGTAATGTAACAATTCATTACACACTGATTCATTATGTAACAATTCATTACATACTGATTCATTATGTAACAATTCATTACATACTGAATTAAAATGTAACCATTCATTATATATTGATTCATTATGTAACAATTCATTACACACTGATTTATTATGTAACAATTCATTACATACTAATTTATTATGTAAAAATTCATTATACACTGATTCATTATGTAACAATTCATTACATACTGATTCATTATGTAACAATTCATTACATACTGTTTCATTATGTAACAATTCATTACATACTGATTCATCATGTAACCATTTATTATATATTGATTCATTATGTAACAATTCATTTCACACTGATTTATTATGTAACCATTCATTACACACCGATTCATTATGTAACAATTCATTACACACTGATTCATTATGTAACAATTCATTACATACTGATTCAAAATGTAACCATTCATTATATATTGATTCATTATGTAACGATTAATTACACTTATTTATTATGTAACAATTCATGACATACTGAACCATTATGTAACAATTCATTACATACTGATTCATTATGTAACAATTCGTTATACACTGACTTATAATGTAACAATTCATTACACACTGATTCATTATGTAACAATTCATTACATACTGATTCATTATGTAACAATTCATTACATACTGAATCAAAATGTAACCATTCATTATATATTGATTCATTATGTAACAATTCATTACACACTGATTTATTATGTAACAATTCATTACATACTAATTTATTATGTAACAATTCATTACATACTGATTCATTATGTAACAATTCATTACATACTGTTTCATTATGTAACAATTCATTACATACTGATTCATCATGTAACAATTCATTACATACTGATTCAAAATGTAACCATTTATTATATATTGATTCATTATGTAACAATTCATTTCACACTGATTTATTATGTAACCATTCATTACACACCGATTCATTATGTAACAATTCATTACACACTGATTCATTATGTAACAATTCATTACATACTGATTCATTATGTAACAATTCATTACACACTGATTTATTAAGTAACAATTCATTACATACTGATTCATTATGTAACAATTCATTACATACTGATTCATTATATAACCATTCATTACACACTGATTCATTATGTAACAATTCATTACATACTGATTTATTATGTAACAATTCATCACATACTGATTCATTGTGTAACAATTCATTACATACTGATTCATTATGTAACAATTCATTACACACTGATTTATTAAGTAACAATTCATTACATACTGATTTATTATGTAACAATTCATTACATACTGATTCATTATATAACAATTCATTACACACTGATTCATTATGTAACAATTCATTACATACTGATTCATTATGTAACAATTCATCACATACTGATTCATTGTGTAACAATTCATTACATACTGATTCAAAATGTAACCATTCATTATAAATTGATTAATTATGTAACAATTCATTACATACTGATTAATTATGTAACAATTCATTACATACTGATTCATCGTGTAACAATTCATTACATGCTGATTCATCATGTAACAATTCATTACATACTGATTCAAAATGTAACCATTCATTATATATTGATTCATTATGTAACAATTCATTACACACTAATTTATTATGTAACCATTCATTACACACTGAATCATTATGTAACAATTCATTACACACTGATTCATTATGTAACAATTCATTACACACTGATTTATTATGTAACAGTTCATTACATACTGATTTATTATGTAACAATTCATTACACACTGATTCATCATGTAACAATTCATTACATACTGATTCATCATGTAACAATTCATTACATATTGATTCATTATGTAACAATTCATTACATACTGATTTATTATGTAACAATTCATTACATACTGATTCATTATATAACAATTCATTACACACTGATTCATTATGTAACACTTCATTACATACTGATTCATTGTGTAACAATTCATTACATACTGATTCATTATGTAACAATTCATTACATACTGATTCAAAATGTAACCATTCATTATATATTGATTCATTATGTAACAATTCATTACACACTGATTTATTATGTAACCATTAATTACATACTGATTCAAAATGTAACCATTCATTATATATTGATTCATTATGTAACAATTCATTACACACTGATTTATTATGTAACAATTCATTACATACTGATTCATTATGTAACAATTCATTACATACTGATTCATTATGTAACAATTCATTACATACTGATTTATTATGTAACAATTCATTACACACTGATTCATTATGTAACCATTCATTACATACTGATTCATTATGTAACAATTCATTACATACTGATTCATTATGTAACAATTCATTACAAACTGATTCAAAATGTAACCATTCATTATATATTGATTCATTATGTAACAATTCATTACACACTGATTTATTATGTAACAATTCATTACATACTGATTCATTATGTAACAATTCATTACATACTGATTCATTATGTAACAATTCATTACATACTGATTTATTATGTAACAATTCATTACATACTGATTCATTATGTAACAATTCATTACATACTGATTCATTATGTAACAATTCATTACATACTGGTTCATTATGTAACAATTCCTTACATACTGATTCATCATGTAACAATTCATTACATACTGATTCAAAATTTAACCATTCATTATATTTTGATTCATTATGTAACAATTCATTACACACTGATTTATTATGTAACCATTCATTACACACTGATTTATTATCTAACAATTCATTACATACTGATTTATTATGTAAAAATTCATTACACACTGATTCATTATGTAACAATTCATTACATACTGATTCAAAATGTAACCATTCATTATATATTGATTCATTATGTAACAATTCATTACACACTGATTTATTATGTAACCATTCATTACATACTGATTCATTATGTAACAATTCATTACATACTGATTCATCATGTAACAATTCATTACATATTGATTCATTATGTAACAATTCATTACATACTGATTTATTATGTAACAATTCATTACATACTGATTCATTATATAACAATTCATTACACACTGATTCATTATGTAACACTTCATTACATACTGATTCATTGTGTAACAATTCATTACATACTGATTCATTATGTAACAATTCATTACATACTGATTCAAAATGTAACCATTCATTATATATTGATTCATTATGTAACAATTCATTACACACTGATTTATTATGTAACCATTAATTACATACTGATTCAAAATGTAACCATTCATTATATATTGATTCATTATGTAACAATTCATTACACACTGATTTATTATGTAAAAATTCATTACATACTGATTCATTATGTAACAATTCATTACATACTGATTCATTATGTAACAATTCATTACATACTGATTTATTATGTAACAATTCATTACACACTGATTCATTATGTAACCATTCATTACATACTGATTCATTATGTAACAATTCATTACATACTGATTCATTATGTAACAATTCATTACAAACTGATTCAAAATGTAACCATTCATTATATATTGATTCATTATGTAACAATTCATTACACACTGATTTATTATGTAACAATTCATTACATACTGATTCATTATGTAACAATTCATTACATACTGATTCATTATGTAACAATTCATTACATACTGATTTATTATGTAACAATTCATTACATACTTATTCATTATGTAACAATTCATTACATACTGATTCATTATGTAACAATTCATTACATACTGGTTCATTATGTAACAATTCCTTACATACTGATTCATCATGTAACAATTCATTACATACTGATTCAAAATTTAACCATTCATTATATTTTGATTCATTATGTAACAATTCATTACACACTGATTTATTATGTAACCATTCATTACACACTGATTTATTATCTAACAATTCATTACATACTGATTTATTATGTAAAAATTCATTACACACTGATTCATTATGTAACAATTCATTACATACTGATTCAAAATGTAACCATTCATTATATATTGATTCATTATGTAACAATTCATTACACACTGATTTATTATGTAACCATTCATTACATACTGATTCATTATGTAACAATTCATTACATACTGATTCATTATGTAACAATTCATTACATACTTATTCATTATATAACAATTCATTACATACTGATTCATTATGTAACAATTCATTACACACTGATTCATTATGGAACAATTCATTACACACTGATTCATTATGGAACAATTCATTACACACTGATTTATTATGGAACAATTCATTATATACTGATTAATTATGGAACAATTCATTACACACTGATTCATTATGTAACAATTCATTACACACTGATTCGTCATGTAAAAATTCATTACACACTGATTCATTATGTAACAATTCATTACATACTGATTCAAAATGTAACCATTCATTATATATTGATTCATTATGTATCAATTCATAACATACTGATTCACGGCGTGGAGGCGGACTTGCGCTCCTCTACAAGGACTACTTTCCGTGCAGAGAAGTGAAGCTGGATCCATTCAACTCATTCGAGCTTCAAATGACTAAGGTTGGAAACACTGACTCTTTTTATTGTGTTTTAATTTACCGACCTCCTGGTCCTGCACGTGAGTTTTTAAATGATTTTTCTGAACTCTTATTCTTGATCATTAAACTTGATAGAGTATTGATTCTTGGAGATTTTAATTTCCATGTAAATGACTCATCTTGTTCTGTAGCATCTGAGTTTTTAGCACTTACCGACTCATTCCTCTTAAAGCAACATGTGTCCGGCTCAACACATAAAAATGGAAATACGTTAGATTTAGTCTTCTCCTTTGGCCTGGAGGTTGACTGCCTAAATGTGGTCGATGTTCTTGTGTCTGATCAATGTTGTGTGTATTTTAACTTGTCTTTAAAAGTGGAAACTTGCACTCAAAATGTGGTGTATCAAAAGCGCTTCATAAATGAAATTGTTGTTGCAAACTTTTCTGAATTATTTCAGCCCTGTTTTGAGGGGGTTGGTAATGATGCAGACGCTTTTGTAAATGCCTTCAATGACCACTGTGAGACAGTGCTGAATGTGGTAGCACCTGTAAAGCTCAAAATGAATTCTCTCAAAACATCTCAGCCATGGTTGAATGATGAAATTTCTTTATTTAGGAGAACTTGTCGTAAGGTGGAATGTCTGTGGAAATCCACAAAATTAGAGGTACACAGATTGCACCTAAAAGAGCTGATTGTGTCTCTTAATGAAATGATAAAACAGGCGAGATCTACTTATTTTGTTTATCTTGTGAATTCAAATAAGAGAAGCCCCAAGGTTGTCTTTGATACAATCCATAAAATTGTTTCGCCTTCCTCCCCATCAGTGCCTGTTTACAGTATTGATGATTGTAACAAATTTTTGAGGCACTTTGTCAAAAAAGTGGAGGACATCAGGACAAATGTGACTCCTCCTGATGTCACCACTACTTGTGTCTCTTCTTCTGTCTGTTCTTGGTCTGTGTTTTCTAATGTGACACATGTAGACATTTTGGCATTGCTGGGGAAAATGAAACCTTCTTCTTGTCCTTTTGATGTCATTCCAACATCTTTGTTTTATAAGGTAACTGACCTTATTGTCCCACATGTTGTTGAACTGATCAATATTTCACTTTCCACTGGGTCTGTTCCAAACTTTTTTAAACAGGCAGTGATAAGTCCCATTTTAAAAAAGCACAACTTGGACCCTGCAGAGCCTGGTAATTTTAGGCCCATATCTAAATTACCCTTCCTTTCAAAAGTTGTGGAGAAGGTGGTGGCTGAGCAGCTGACCACTTTTCTATACACCAATGACATGTTGGACAAATTTCAATCTGGCTTTCGTAAGATGCACTCCACTGAGACCGCCCTACTTAAAGTGTCCAGTGACATCCGAATGGCTGCAGACTGGTGAATATTCTATTTTGATTCTTTTAGATTTGTCTGCAGCATTCGATACTGTAGATCACATCTTGTTGCTTCAGAGACTGAACAAAGAGTTTGGCATCTCTGGAACTGTCCTTAAGTGGTTGTCCTCCTATTTGACTGATAGGACATTCTCTGTGTGTTTGAATAACTTTATGTCTGAAGGTACTCCTTTGCTGTATGGTGTTCCTCAGGGGTCGGTTTTAGGCCCAATTTTGTTTCTGTTGTACATCACCCCTCTGAAGAAAATCATCAGCCTTTTTAAAAATGTGTCCTATCATCTTTATGCTGATGATATCCAATTGTACTTTTCATTCAAGGAATCAGAGTTGCATACACTTTCAGAGTTAATGGATTGTCTGTCAAGTGTAAAGATGTGGCTGACGGAAAATTGTCTTCAGCTAAATCCTCAAAAGACTGAAACTTTAATCATTGCCCCAGAGCAGAAAATTCCTTTAATTGCTGGCCATCTTGGTTCTCTTGCTTCATCAGTTCAGCCAAGCATAAGAAATCTTGGAGTTTGGTTTGATCAATCATTGTCCCTTGACAGCCATTCCAGACTCTTGGTAAAAAACTGTTTTTATCATTTGAGAAACATCGCAAAGCTGAGGCCAATTTTATCAAGGTCTGTTGTTGAATTGGTTATTCATGCTTTTATTTCGTCACGCTTGGACTATTGTAATTCCCTTTTTACTTGTTTTAACAAATCTGCTTTAAATCGTCTTCAGTTGGTTCTAAATGCTGCTGCGAGGCTTTTAACAGGATCTTGTAGGCGCGCACACATTACTCCAATTTTACACTCTCTGCACTGGCTCCCCATTAAATTCCGAATTGATTTTAAAATTTTGGTCTTGACGTTCAGAGCTTTGCATGGCCAGGTCCCCTCGTACATCTGTGAGTTGCTGAAACCCTACAGCTCCAGTCGGTCCCTTCGGTCCTCGGGCCAAAACCTCCTCATGGTCCCAAAGACCCGCTTTAAAACCAGAGGTGATTTGTCCTTTCAGGCAGTTGCTCCAAAACTGTGGAATGCCCTGCCTTTTTCCCTCCGTGAGATTGAAACTGTAGACTCTTTCAAAAAGCAGCTGAAGACGTATTTATTTACACAAGCTTTTAGTTGACTGTCTTCTGTTACAGATTTTTCAAATGTACATTTGTTTATTTTTGTGTTGTTGCTGTTCCCCTTTGCACTCTGTGAAGCACTTTGTGATTTTATTTCTGTGAAAGGTGCTATATAAATAAAATTTCTTCTTCTTCTTTATTATGTAACAATTCATAACATACTTATTTATTATATAACAATTCAATACATACTGATTCATTATGTAACAATTCATAACATACTTATTTATTATGTAACAATTCATTACATACTGATTCATTATGTAACAATTCATTACATACTGATTCATCATGTAACAATTCATTACATACTGATTTATTATGTAACAATTCATTACATACTGATTCATTATGTAACAATTCATTACACACTTATTTATTATGTAACAATTCATTACATACTGATTCATTATGTAACAATTCATTACATACTGATTCATCATGTAACAATTCATTACATACTGATTCAAAATTTAACCATTCATTATATATTGATTCATTATGTAACAATTCATTACACACTTATTTATTATATAACAATTCAATACATACTGATTCATTATGTAACAATTCATAACATACTTATTTATCATGTAACAATTCATTACATACTGATTCATTATGTAACAATTCATTACATACTGATTCATTATGTAACAATTCATTACATACTGATTTATTATGTAACAATTCATTACATACTGATTTATTATGTAACAATTCATTACACACTGATTCATTATGTAACAATTCATTACATACTGATTCATTATGTAACAATTCATTACATACTGATTCATCATGTAACAATTCATTACATACTGATTCAAAATTTAACCATTCATTATATATTGATTCATTATGTAACAATTCATTACACACTGATTTATTATGTAACCATTCATTACACACTGATTCATTATGTAACAATTCATTACACACTGATTTATTATCTAACAATTCATTACATACTGATTTATTATGTAAAAATTCATTACACACTGATTCATTATGTAACAATTCATTACATACTGATTCAAAATGTAACCATTCATTATATATTGATTCATTATGTAACAATTCATTACACACTGATTTATTATGTAACCATTCATTACATACTGATTCAAAATGTAACCATTCATTATATATTGATTCATTATGTAACAATTCATTACACACTGATTTATTATGTAACAATTCATTACATACTGATTCATTATGTAACAATTCATTACATACTGATTCATTATGTAACAATTCATTACATACTGGTTCATTATGTAACAATTCCTTACATACTGATTCATCATGTAACAATTCATTACATACTGATTCAAAATTTAACCATTCATTATATTTTGATTCATTATGTAACAATTCATTACACACTGATTTATTATCTAACAATTCATTACATACTGATTTATTATGTAAAAATTCATTACACACTGATTCATTATGTAACAATTCATTACATACTGATTCAAAATGTAACCATTCATTATATATTGATTCATTATGTAACAATTCATTACACACTGATTTATTATGTAACCATTCATTACATACTGATTCAAAATGTAACCATTCATTATATATTGATTCATTATGTAACAATTCATTACACACTGATTTATTATGTAACAATTCATTACATACTGATTCATTATGTAACAGTTCATTACATACTGATTCATTATGTAACAATTCATTACATACTGGTTCATTATGTAACAATTCCTTACATACTGATTCATTATGTAACAATTCATTACATACTGATTCATTATGTAACAATTCATTACATACTGATTCATTATGTAACAATTCATTACATACTTATTCATTATATAACAATTCATTACATACTGATTCATTATGTAACAATTCATTACACACTGATTCATTATGGAACAATTCATTACACACTGATTCATTATGGAACAATTCATTACACACTGATTTATTATGGAACAATTCATTATATACTGATTAATTATGGAACAATTCATTACATACTGATTCATTATGTAACAATTCATTACATACTTATTCATTATATAACAATTCATTACACACTGATTCATTATGTAACAATTCATTACACACTGATTCGTCATGTAAAAATTCATTACACACCACTTCATTATACACTGATTATTTACACACTGAGTCATAACACCCATATTATGTATGCACTAATTCATCATGGATAGTTTCTTTAAACATGACAGTAAACATTGTTCTAGCATTCTAACAATGTGTGCAGAAAATTTGAACAAAGAAACAGACTGAACATGTTTGTTATAAACTATCTGGTTGTTCACTGGCCCTGCGATGGACTGGCGAGCTGTCCAGGGTGTACCCCGCCTTTTGCCCAAAGACTGCTGTGATAGGCTCCAGCTTCCCCGCGACCCTTCATTGGATCAATGAGTTAGGATGATGAATGTATGAATGAATGAATGGTTGTTCACTGTTTCTTCTTTGCAGAGTGAAGATGATGATACGAGGAGCATCACAGCTTCGTCCATCACGGTGAGTGTGTCTGTGTGTCTGTGTGTGTGGACCCTGTTTGTTGAACAGCAGAGAGCCAACAGCTTTCACACAAACCAGAAACAAACAGAACTACTCCCCCCTTGCCGTTCCCATGACGATATCCCATAATCAGTGGCGAGGTGCTGCAGCGGCTGCTCATTGAGGCGACGGCCTCCTGCTGCGGTCTGGCTGGAAGTAGCAGGAAGCTGCCTGGAAGACGAGCTGTGGAGAAGTTGAGGATCTCTGAAGGAAAAGTGGAACATCCATCAGGAGATGTTTGAAGATAAGATGAAGAATTCCCGGGATGGACCAGAGTCATGTCCACACAGCAGACTGCTCCCAAAAGAACCAAAAAACTGGTAATTCCCAAAGCCCTGAACCAGGACTTGGGACTTCTGGTCTTCACATGATCCATCTACTGTTGGCTGAAGCCTAATCAGAAGGGTCTCCATGGAAACATAGCTTTCAAGAAGCCAGACAAAGCTGAGGTCACATGACCCAAACCCTGGTCTGAAGATCAGCGGAAGCAGGTCTGATGGAGGGACAGATCCTCCCCAGAACCAGGACCTGAATGGGTCTGATGGAGGACTGGATGCTCCCAAGAATCCAGGTTCTGACTCACATAATGGATGTACATAGGGATACCGATATCAGTATCGGCTCAATATCATGTGTGTACTCGTAATTGGTTTTAATAAAAGTGTACCGATACCACAACCGATACCACACTCGTCCAGCCAGCGCAGATGTGTTTGATGACATGCTTCGGACATGTTTTAAGGAAATAAATACCTTGAATGTTAAATGTGATGTTTTTTGTTACACTAAAGTGAGATCTTTGTTTTAAAATTGCATGTTTAGTTGTATTTAGGTAAAATGTGCCAAATAAAAAAAGAACTTGTTGAAATAGATCTGCAATGTTATTATATTTGTATTGGTGAGGTAACTTCAGAAAGGATGGGTCATTTATGACAACCTAGTGAAATCTTACAGTTATAACAGCAATAATTATGTTGACATAAACAGCTGTTTGTATTGGAAAATGTCGGTATTTGCAGATACTCATATTTTAGATATTGGTATTGGATTGGAACTCCGAGAAAGTGGGTCGGTGCGTCCCTAGATTTATATTTATGTTTAAACAGGTTTCAGTAAATCAGCTGTTTCCTTTTTTCATGGAAACTGAACATAATAAATACACTTTTGAATTAAATGTTAAGATAATTAAAAATAATTCAAATTTTTTGTTTAATTTCTCAGATTTGAGACTGAATCTTTGTCTGGTGATATAACGCTATGCTCCAAACAAAAAATGATCTCATTAAACACTCGTCTGGTAATTAGTTACCTTCATGAACTGGAGTCCCTTATCCTCAGATTATTGATCCATCTCATTGATCCTGCTGCTGTATAGAAATCTTCCATTTGAGGCGGAGTGTGAAGCCGAAGTTGGCCGCATTTCCTGACTCAGGGACAGGAAGTGGCCCGGCGCCCAGCAGCAGCAGCCGGCTGAAGGACAGCTTCCCTCTGTGCTCGCTCAGCAGCTGTAATTAACATGGAGGTATCAGGTGAAGAGCGAGGACGGCCCGGCAGGACTCTGATTAAAGGCCTGGTGGTTCTGCAGCACCCCGTTGCTCAGTAAACACCTCCAATGGCACCCCCCCCCCCCCCCCCCCACACACACACACACACACACACACAGCCCTGCCACCACTAGAGGACAATGAGGATTATGTCTGATGGAGATCAAGTGTGAACCTCAAACTTCCGTTGTCCGTTGTTCTTCATTGAAAGCAGTGGAATGGAAACGCAAACAGTTTCACCAACAGTAACCCCCCCCCCCCCCCAGTCTCTGTTCCACAGGGTTCAGCTGGATCCTCTGGAGAAGGACTGGATGAGGAGCTGCGCTCTGGGGAAGGTGGCGGCTCAGCGTCTGCTACTGGCTCAGGAACCTGGACTCGTGTTGAAGAAGGTCTGCTGACTCCTGATGACCCCCTCGTCTCACAGCAACATGTGGATCAAACACAAACTGTTCAATTCATCTTTATTCACACAGCACCAATTCACAACAAAGTCGTTTCCAGACAGCTTTACAGACGCAGGCCGACCCAATCCAATTCTCTGTAGTCCAGAAACGGACCATTCTGTAATCATATCGGTACAATTCATTAATACCCAAATCATCACTCAGCAGTTCATTATACACCAAATTTTTACACACCAATTCATCACACATATTTTCATCCATGTTCGTTGCACCCAGATTCAATATCTACGAATTCATTATTGATTCACAGGGCACCATTCATTCTCACAAAATATCACCATAACCATGAGTTAAAAACCATGATTTTACTGACTGACTCATTACACACCAATTCATTACACATCGATTCATTACAGACAATTCCATCCATCCATCCATCTTCTGCCGCTTATCCAGGGTGGCAGCAGCCTAAGCAGGGAAGCCCAGACTTCCCTCTCCCCAGCCACATTTGCCAAGTCTGCGGGGGGATCCCGAGGCGTTCCCAGGCCAGCCGAGAGATATAATCCCTCCAGCATGTCCTGGGTCTTCCCCGGGGTCTCCTCCCAGAGGGACGTGCCTGGAACACCTCACCAGGGAGGTCCAGGAGGCATCCTGACCAGATGCCTGAGCCACCTCAACTGGTTCCTCTCGATGTGGAGGAGCAGCGGCTCTACTCTGATCTCCTCCCGGATGACCGAGTTCCTCACCCTATCTCTAAGGGAGAGCCCGGCCACCCTGCGGAGGAAACTCATTTCAGCCGCCTGTATACGAGATCTCGTTCTTTCGGTCACGACCTACAGCTCATGGGTCCTTTGTTTCACTACTGTTTACTGGTTAATTGTATTTGCTCATACTTGTGTTAGTTTCTGCTTCCCTTCGGTTCAGTTTGGAGTTACATCATTAAAACTTCTTCGTTCTGCATTCTTGGCTCCTGTTCCTGCATTTGGGTCCTCACCTCCACCACAACCTGTGACAAAACCCGAACTAGGAAGGAAATCCACCATCAGAACCAGGAACAGGAGCAGTGTCAGATGGTCTTTGAGTCTGTTTGCATGCGAGCATCCAAGTTTTCCTCATGTTATGGTTGAAATTAAAAATGTTTCAGTCAATGCAAACAGATGAACATTGAAGACCAGATTTAATTAGGCATGTGGACTACACATTTTGCTGTGAGACCAAGTTCAGTATTTTCATTCAGTTCTTTTGCGTTTCTAATTGTTAATTTAAATGACCTGCGATAGACTGGCGAGCTGTCCAGGGTGTACCCTGCCTGTCGCCCAGGGCCAGCTGGGATAGGCTCCAGCTTCCCCGCGACCCTGAATTGGAATAAGCGGTTCGGAAAATGAATGAATGAATGAATGAATTTAAATGACGGACAAACTGATAAAAGCAAAAATTTTGTGTCTTTTATGCCGCATCAGGACTTCATCACTGTGAGTAACATACCTGGTTCACTCTGATCTGGATCAGCAAGTTTCAGGATCACCAGAAAACTACACAGCGATGTCCGAATGCTAAATGGAACAGACTCATTTTTATTTTAAATATTCAGCTCTATCAACATCTGAATGGTCGATCTCAGCGCTATGAAAGTAGATGTGGCAGCATTAACAGCTGAACAGGAATTTGTGCTCCTGGAGTTAGTTGGTAATGTGGAAGGCCATTTTCTTAGCATTAGCTACAAATGTGTGAGGCCACAGACTTAGTGTTAGCTGCTGATGTGGAAACCTACCGTCTTAACGTTAGCAGCTAATGTGTGAGGCCACAGACTTAGTGTTAGCTGCTGATGTGGAAACCTACCGTCTTAACGTGAGCAGCTATGGTGTGAGGCCACAGACTTAGTGTTAGCTGCTGATGTGGAAACCTACCGTCTTAACGTTAGCAGCTAATGTGTGAGGCCACAGACTTAGTGTTAGCTGCTGATGTGGAAACCTACCGTCTTAACGTTAGCAGCTAATGTGTGAGGCCACAGACTTAGTGTTAGCTGCTGATGTGGAAACCTACCGTCTTAACGTTAGCAGCTAATGTGTGAGGCCACAGACTTAGTGTTAGCTGCTGATGTGGAAACCTACCGTCTTAACGTTAGCAGCTAATGTGTGAGGCCACAGACTTAGTGTTAGCTGCTGATGTGGAAACCTACCGTCTTAACGTTAGCAGCTAATGTGTGAGGCCACAGACTTAGTGTTAGCTGCTGATGTGGAAACCTACCGTCTTAACGCTAGCAGCTAATGTGTGAGGCCACAGACTTAGTGTTAGCTGCTGATGTGGAAACCTACCGTCTTAACGTTAGCAGCTAATGTGTGAGGCCACAGACTTAGTGTTAGCTGCTAATGTGGAAACCTACCGTCTTAACGTTAGCAGCTAATGTGTGAGGCCACAGACTTAGTGTTAGCTGCTGATGTGGAAACCTACCGTCTTAACGTTAGCAGCTAATGTGTGAGGCCACAGACTTAGTGTTAGCTGCAGATGTGGAAACCTACCGTCTTAACGTTAGCAGCTCCTGTGTGAGGCCACAGACTTAGTGTTAGCTGCTGATGTGGAAAACTACCGTCTTAACGTTAGCAGCTAATGTGTGAGGCCACAGACTTAGTGTTAGCTGCTGATGTGGAAACCTACCGTCTTAACGTTAGCAGCTAATGTGTGAGGCCACAGACTTAGTGTTAGCTGCTGATGTGGAAACCTACCGTCTTAACGTTAGCAGCTAATGTGTGAGGCCACAGACTTAGTGTTAGCTGCTGATGTGGAAACCTACCGTCTTAACGTTAGCAGCTAATGTGTGAGGCCACAGACTTAGTGTTAGCTGCTGATGTGGAAACCTACCGTCTTAACGTTAGCAGCTAATGTGTGAGGCCACAGACTTAGTGTTAGCTGCTGATGTGGAAACCTACCGTCTTAACGCTAGCAGCTAATGTGTGAGGCCACAGACTTAGTGTTAGCTGCTGATGTGGAAACCTACCGTCTTAACGTTAGCAGCTAATGTGTGAGGCCACAGACTTAGTGTTAGCTGCTGATGTGGAAACCTACCGTCTTAACGTTAGCAGCTAATGTGTGAGGCCACAGACTTAGTGTTAGCTGCTGATGTGGAAACCTACCGTCTTAACGTTAGCAGCTAATGTGTGAGGCCACAGACTTAGTGTTAGCTGCTGATGTGGAAACCTACCGTCTTAACGTTAGCAGCTAATGTGTGAGGCCACAGACTTAGTGTTAGCTGCTGATGTGGAAACCTACCGTCTTAACGTTAGCAGCTAATGTGTGAGGCCACAGACTTAGTGTTAGCTGCTGATGTGGAAACCTACCGTCTTAACGCTAGCAGCTAATGTGTGAGGCCACAGACTTAGTGTTAGCTGCTGATGTGGAAACCTACCGTCTTAACGTTAGCAGCTAATGTGTGAGGCCACAGACTTAGTGTTAGCTGCTAATGTGGAAACCTACCGTCTTAACGTTAGCTGCTAATGTGTGAGGCCACAGACTTAGTGTTAGCTGCAGATGTGGAAACCTACCGTCTTAACGTTAGCAGCTAATGTGTGAGGCCACAGACTTAGTGTTAGCTGCAGATGTGGAAACCTACCGTCTTAATGTTAGCAGCTAATGTGTGAGGCCACAGACTTAGTGTTAGCTGCTGATGTGGAAACCTACCGTCTTAACGTTAGCAGCTAATGTGTGAGGCCACAGACTTAGTGTTTGCACATACTGGTTTGCTTTTTAAAAAATATTTCTGTTGAGGCAGAATTAGAAAATAATGTCATGATTTCAATAAAAATGTATTTTTACTTTTGTCACTTTCAGCTTATTTCCCAGGCAGCAGTTTTCTTCCTTCTTTTATGAGAGGGTATGAATACATTTGAGGACGACTATATATCTGTTAAATTACATATTAATTAATTTTCCAGCCAGTTGCAGTAGATGTATCTCTGATGTCCTCATCTATTTACATGTGTCCACTAGAATGGACATTCCACATTAAAGGGTTCATTCACTTAATTTTGCAAATAAAAATGCATTTAATTGTAATTTATTGCAGAAAATCATGTAATTATTTTCAATTAAAAATGTAAATATTGCAGAGCATTACTTATTATTTTATTACTTGATGAGCTAAAATATAAACAATGAATGTTTATAATTGGTGCAACTAAAACGGCTTTAATCACCTAAAAGTTCAGACTTTTTGCAGATGGATGGTGTTGTTGCTGATCCTCTCTGTTTATGTCTGTGCTCCTGACAACATGCTCTGCTGAAACCTCTGGAACATGAAGGGGGTGAGTTGTCTCCACACGCTGATCATCTGCACTCTCAGCCTCCTTGCTCTGTGTCTGATTCATGTTTAAATGTAAAATTTCATGGAGACCAGTGTCCTGTTTATAAACATTACACCCAGGGGTGTGGTCCGCGGTATACTGGATATACGGGGCATATGGGGTGTACACAGGTGTATACAGGGGTATACGGGGAAATACGGGGTATAAGGGGGTATACGGGGTATATGCAGGTATATGGGGGTATACGGGGTAAATGTTGGTATACGGGGGTATACGGGGGTATACGGAGTATACGCAGGTGTACTGGGTATACAGGGTATATCACATTTTTCTCATTTTTTTTCTTTAAAAATCATAATTACTAAAAATAAAAAATGAGTTGAAATCTCCTAACTTTAGGGGTGCTTCAACACCCCCAAAAATGGTCTCATGTCAGTCTGTGATAAGCAGCCGGACGCTGCAACACGCTGCAGGATTCATGCTCATTAGAGCCCATGTGGGCCCCGCAGCGAAGCAGCAAAGACATGTAATGATCTTGTAATTAGATGGTAATTAATGTGAGCAAACTGAGCCTGAAGGGGGGACGATAACGTCCTGTCTGCTGCTCCTGATTCGCCTCCGCAGCACATTTCACACATGGAAACATGATAGTCCTTGTTTCTTCAGCTTGATGGAGTCTCTGCTCGAGTCACAGATGTTCCTCAGGTTCATCGCCGAGACAAAGTGTGAGTCTGACAGTGTCCACATATGGCGGCCGGCGGGCCTAGAAAACCTCCACCGGTCTCACGTGGAGTCGTGAGCTTTCCATCCTGCAGGAGGACCTCACCATATGGCCTCACTGCTTCAGACACCCCAGCTGTAGTCAAGTATAGGTAGACGCCGCGTAGCACCCCGCTGCCTAGAGCTGACGTCTCATCGCACCGCCATCTTGGGTGGGTCTCCATGCGCCTCCAATGCATTTATCTGTAAGGTGCAGGTCCAACCACAACAATTACTTCACTAAGTTTTACTTGATTTTTCTCAAAGTTTGGTTTGTTATGACACAGATCACTGTAAAACCTTAAAAACTACGTGCTAAAATATTTTATAATGCTATTTCACTAAGACATAATTTAGCTGCAATATAAATAAATATATAAATGAATTTGATGCTAACATGTTTGATTGTTTATTGATATATTTGGATTTATCCATTTTTATCTGGTTAAATAAATTATTATTCAACCTTGTGAAATGTAATTTCACACGATCTGCTTTCAATATTTCGCCGGTTATTGCAATTGTATGCTGAACAAAATACGGAAATAGCTGCTGCTTTCTCTTGACTACGGTTGACTCTTTCTTTTATTTACATTTATTAATTTATCAATATAGAGATACAGTTGTACAAAGTCTGAAAATAAAGTACTGTATCATAACTGTGCAATTCAGAAGTTACCATGAACAAAAACAGACAAAAGAAAAGCGACATCAAATAAATGGAACCACATAAAACAGCAATGAGTGCCGGGCTCCCCCTTTCGGGGGAGTCATCCGGGAGGAGATCAGAGTAGAGCCACCGCTCCTGCTTATCTGTAACTGAGAGGCCAGAAGTAGTTGTAGAGCTGCTGTTGCAGACAGAGAAGCATCTACCTGGACGCTCCGCTCCAGAGACACGTTACGAGCAGGAATACACTCAGCTGCCATGTAAAACTCTCTTTATCATATTTTTACATAAACATCTCATAGGAGTATAATTTATCATTTGCACACACACACACACACACACACACACACACACACACACCACCAGAGTATTCCACTCCTTTTCATGCTTCACATCACCAAGAGAGAGGGAATGAAATTTCCACCTTCAGACGTGCTCTTCCCGCGGCTCTGCCTGCCCATCACTCAGAGCCGCTGCTCCCGCCCCGCGGTTGGCCAGCCACTGGCGGTTTGTGGCGGTCTGTCAGAGGACAGCAGCGCTCAGAGCCTGATGGTGGACCAAGTTTCATGCTGAGTCCATCGTGTTGGAAAACATGCAAATGTGTGACACAGAGACTCCATTTAACCAGTTAACTACACAGCTTAACCAGTTTAATCAGCAAAGAGGAGACAGTTTAACCAGGTGACCCATGAGACCCCAGTGGGACATACCGTCATCCTCATATGTATTCATACCCTCCCATTAAAGAAGGAGAAAAACTAAAGCCTGGGAAATAAGATGAAGCTGACTAAAGTCATAATAAATAAAAGTTTTCTAATTCTGGTTCAACAGAAAGATTTTTTTAAAAAGCAAACCAATATGATGAAATAATAAATGTTCCATCAGTCATAAACTAATCCTGTGATGTTTCCAGTCCAGTCAGGTGTTTTCTGTTCCTCCCAGTCAGACTTCGGCACCTGTTGACAGGTATTTTGTCTTCCAAACAGCGTTGCTGCTGAGAGTTGGGGTCGGGTCCTCGGCTTCGCTTGTTTGTGACGCGTGAGGAAGTTCTCTGACAGATACGCTGAGATCCAGGGATGCGTTTTCTGTACCTTTATCACCTTTCCCAAGCCATGACAGCACAACTAGGATGGATAAATGGACTGTTTTAACCAGGGGGATAAACAGACAGAAATGATGAATGAATGAATAGACAAACTTATGGCGACTACTCCACCCTAACTCTGTCATCTGCTTCCCAGCTGGGTGTGCGCCATCTGTGCATGCACACGCCCAATCACACACAAAGCACCACCACCACACACACCCCACACACTCCTCCTCATCTATGTCTAGAAAACCAATAAAAACCTTTTTCATGGGCTTGGTGGGTCAGCCTGGAGACCAGATTAGAAAGTTAACTGGGAGAGGTTTTAACCAGTTTACTAAATTAAATGAGCATTCCACCCAACAGCAGATGTAGAATAAAGAAGTCTCCACATTTTACCAAAAACTAAACAGTCACAGTAAAATTAATTAGCATAAAGAAATATTATTCATTCATTTATTAGTTTAAATGTGTTTTCTTTCATCAAAGAAAATAAACCTGCAGCCTGTAATGTCACTGCTTTCCCTTTGTGTGCATGTGTGTGCATGTGTGTGCGCACGTCTCAGCGAGCGTCCGAGGCATTCAGCAGGTGACGTCGGCTTCAGTTAGCACCTTTTAATGAAAAGTGGCGGTCGTCAGCATCAGGGACAATTCAGACCTCCATTAACCATCCACTGTGTGTGTGTGTGTGTGTGTAATACTGTATCTCTCTGATAGCGTCTTGCTACATTTTCCCTCCCATATGTTGGCTGAATGAGAAACATCAGTGGTAACTAGAAAAACACTCTTCTTGCAGAAGAGCAAATGTGAACGTCCTACTATGCAGACTGATATATTGCAAAACCATTTGGAGAAGCAGCACAACCATCCAACTTGAACTATCATGGTACCACATCAGGATTTGATCCAAGGAACATCTGAACAACAGCCTTTCCTTTAAGCACTCCACCAGCACGGCTCTCATGGAGATTTTGCAGAAGCATAAAAATCTTTCATCATTTAAATGGGAACGCTTTTTTTTTTTTTTTTAAACTTCCTGCATTGTGGAATCAGCAAAAGAGCTTAAGATTTAAATGAGTGAAGTAGCATATAAGATTTATTAGTTTGTTTTTGTCAGCATAAGCATTAGGAAAAGAAGTACAAGAATCTGATAAGATTTATCAAGATCCAGTACCTGGGTTTGAACCCACAACCTCCTAAATTAAATGCAATTCCTTTGACCACCACAGCTTCCCCTCACCCTGGGCAGGAGAGTTAATATTTTATCCACCAGGACAGGAATGCCTTTGCCACCAGTGTGTAATCAGCAGTATTGCAAAAAGATGTGAAAGGCTGAACTGCTGTCAAGAAGTCAAAGAGGTTTTGAATAGTTTGTAGAAACAACTACAATTCTGAAGTCAGTTGTTAAACTGCATTAATCATTGAAGAAAATTGTTGCAAAAACCATTGAAAATGCTTTGTAATCAGTTAAAGACTTTATTGTTCAATGTAAGCAACTTTGTTTCCTTTGAAGCATTTTGACAACAAAATGTTATTATTGAAATGTCACTTCGGCACACTTTATTTTTTAGTTTGAATTAACATTTTGCGTTAATTGTACATCTTTGAGACTGACATTATTTTATTTGGACTGACAGTTCACATTTTAACTGTTCAGCCTGCAGCTAAAGAACTTCCACAGAACAGTACGCAGCACTCTGTGTACAACAACTGGCATACCATCATGGTGTACAATGTTTGATGCTAGATTTAAACCCATGCCTTGTATACCCATGCGTACCTGTGTACCGGTCCACAAAATGCACCAATCCTGCCACTTCTGAAGGTCAATTTTTACTTTGAACACTTAATTTTAAGTGTTTAACTTCTGAAGTCTGACATTGCCAAAACTTTAACATATCCAGTTCAAAGCTGAAGTCAAAGCTCATCAATGGACCAGTATGCAGCACTCTGTGAGGATCAACTGGCATACCATGTGGTTGCACGATGTTCAAGACTGGACTTGAATCCTTGCCTTGTATACTAATACGTACCTGTGTACCGGTGCAGACAAATGGACCAATCGCTGAGCTGAATTCAGTTTCGTCCAATCACAGGAACGGATTTGAAAATATTGACAAAAACCTTGAATAACTTGAAAAGTCTACATGTCCCAGCACATATCTCCTGAATGGGCTGAATAGTTTAAAATTAAATGGGTTGAGCAGCACAAGAGATGTTTTAGCTTCAAGCCGGGCTTTTCTCAGCATAAGCTTCAACAGGAGAAGAAGCACAACTATAAGCCATGTTTTATCAAGATGCAAAATCAGGGTTTGAACCTACAACCTTCTGAACAAAAGATCATTCATTTTACCACTACTCCCCAACAGCCCTTCTTCTCTACCTGGCGGAAGCATTAAAATTTTTTGCCATTTGGATGGGAATACCATTTAAAGACTTTATTGTTCAACGTAAGCAACTTTGTTTCATTTGAAGCATTGTACCAAGTATTTTACATAGAACTGTCATTTATGCACGGTTTATTTTTTAATTTGAAGAAAACACTGTATTGAGCTCAGCTATAGGTCAGTTTTTGCATAATGAGCTGGAAATTACTTCAACAGGGTTCAGAACTCTGCACCAATTTCCAGTGGCCGGTACATGGCAGCCATATAAATACTGACAACTTCCGTTTTGGTACTGATCTGGCAGAGTTTCACAACAGTCATGTACACATAGAAATATTTCTCAATGTAAATCTACCCTGTGTTACTTAAAAACTAACAAGTTTTACATAAACTCATGGTGGAACTTCACTTTCATTGAACCTGTTTATATTCACAATGTGTCAAGTTAGATGATTGCTCCCAGCTGTGTTCTTCAACCAGCAGGGTCTGTTTGTTACTATATAAATTAGCATAGTTAGTAAAGGCTCAGAGTTTTTGCAATGTTTTTTTTTTCTTTAAAAAGTGGGCGTAACCTTGTAAAGTCAAGTCAACCCAGTGTTTCTATTTTGTCATTTTGCCACTTTATCCATTCAAATATTAAACCATTAACCTCATTCAGGAGATATGTTTGGCTTTTTCACATTTAAACTTTATAGGTTATTCATTTTTTGGTCAATTTTTCAAATCAGTCTTGTGATTGGAGAAAACAGAAATTCAACTCAGCAGTTGGTCCATTTTGTGCATAATGAGCTGCAGACTGCTTCATCAGGGTGCACGGCGACACAAGTGTATAGTGATGTACTAGACTCAGGTTCTCATCCCGCATCTTCTCAATGGTCAGTGTTTGAATATTATGAGGGACATTCAGAAGTATTTGCCTGGTGCTGTTGAATGATTACCTCCAGCTGTGTGTTGCACAGACTGCAAGTTGGAATATAAAAGGAGGCAAAATGCATCATCAGATGCAACAGATCATGTTGTAATTACACAACATTTTAAAAGACCACATAAGCAGATTGAAGTGATCGTTTACAGTGATTTCCACAACCAAACACAAATTTTTACTGCTGACTTTAAATTTATAGTTATATTTGAAGCCTATTATCAAGTCAAACTTATAGCTGGTTCAAAGGTCTTCACCAGTTCTCAGTATCTGGTACATTGTGGTCCTGACTTCAATTTTTTTTTCTGAAAAAAGTCAACTCAGTACCTCTCAATAGTTCCTATTAATATCGCCTAAAAAAGAAAAGTGTTCCTTTACATGGCAACGAGATGGCGCTCTAAGACCAAAATTGAAAAGAAACTCTGTGCTTTTCAGTCCATGGCGCTTTTCAGTTGACTAACAGGTTGATGGCAAAAAAAATAAATAAATAAATGCTACTGCAAGGGTGCTGCTAAATCTTCTGGTGTTGTAGTGGTTTCATGAAAGGGTTGTGGTTCGGAAGTTTACAGGTTTAAATCCTGATACTGCATCATGTAAAATAACAGCGCTTCTTCTCCAATAGGTTACACTCATGCTCAGAAAACCATAGTTTCAAGCTTCTACACTTGTTCTGCTACTTCACTAATTCAAATATTAAACTCTCCACCTCATTTTGATACTGTATATGTGCTTTTGCACTATTCATAACTATCTGTAGTTTCTTCACAGCAGTTTAGTTCAACCTTTCCCTTTTTTTGTGATTGGCATTTTTTTGTGTGCGGTGCAACCAGCAACGTCTGTTTGTTACTAACTAAATCAGCATAGTTAGTATCAGCTAAGGCTTTTTTAAATTGAGGTTTTCTGATATGGAGGGCCTGATATATCGAGTCAACTCTACCTCTTAGTAGTACCTATTAATAGCACCTGAAATTAACATTTACCTCATTGCCACTAGATGGCTCTAAGATCAGAAATTAAAAGAAACTGCACGCTTTTCAGTCTATGTACCCTCTCAACGAAAGGCAATTCATTTGCCACAGATCTTGCTCCACTAGGAGCAGGAGCGCTTTTGTACCATCGGTATGGGAATGCCTTTGCCACCTGGGTGTAATCAGCAGTATTGCATTAATCATTGAAGAAAATTGCAGAAAACCATTTAAAATTACCTGTTAATCTGTGCCATGTATATCAATGCGTACCTGTGTACCAGTGCACAAAATGGACCAATCACTGAGCTGCATTTTTTGTTTTGTCCAATCACATGAACGGATTTGAAAAATTGACAAAAACTAAAATTAACTTGGAAAATTTTAAATGCTACAAAGACCAAAAGTCATAGCACATATCTCCTGAATTGGCTGCAAAGTTTTATACTTATATGGTTGAAGTGAGGCAAAAGGTGTAGGACGAGTAGCGTTTCAAACATTTAACAAGAAATACAATGGAGACAAGGACCAAGACAAACCGGACACTGCGAACCGTTGCAGAGCTCCGAACCCCCATTGAAGTTGTTTTCAGCTCATTATGCAAAAACCGACCAAAAACTAGAAAGATTTGAATTATGGGCATTCACATTAATTAAATAGAACGACAACAGTGTTGGTTTAAATGAAGCAGGGAGGATGGGGTCTGTGTAGGGGGAGGGGATCAGACTAGGATCAAGCCTGACATCTGCCTGACCCAACGCTCAACTAGCTGCTGGGCTATGAAGGACTGGTAGAGTCCACAATGTTGAATACATAACAAAGTAAACACACTGGTTTGTGGAGTTTCTGTAACAGGTTTAAACTCCATGAAGTTAACAGACGAGAAACAACGAGAACAACCAAAACTTTTCTGTTCACGCTGGTAAAAATCTAATTTTTAGTTTCCTTTTGCTCCCCTGGACTTGTGGTTTCTCCTGGTTTCTCCTGGACCTGTCTGGACTCCTTGGACTTGTGGTTTCTCCTGGATTCTCCTGGACTTGTCTGGACTCCTTGGACTTGTGGTTTCTCCTGGATTCTCCTGGACCTACCCAGTTTGTAAGTCCAACAGTGTTTGTATTTGTGTGTGTATGTGA
The DNA here is from genome assembly GCF_933228915.1 of Telmatherina bonti. Classification (NCBI taxonomy): domain Eukaryota; kingdom Metazoa; phylum Chordata; class Actinopteri; order Atheriniformes; family Telmatherinidae; genus Telmatherina; species Telmatherina bonti. The sequence goes on from NC_136620.1 coordinate 4,411,217, forward strand.
TGGTGGACTCAGATAAAAATCAGAGTCTGTTACAGTCCCATGATGCATCTTAGGAATCGCTGCTGCTGGTTTAGTGTTCAGGATGTTGTGCAAACCTTGTGGTTCTGATTGGTCACGGTTCATTGATTATAACCCCTAACAATCAGTCTGTAAAACAGGCTGTCTGACAAACCTCTACTTTTCTGTCTTTCCTCCTCTTCCTTGTTTTTCTTCTTCTGTATTCCTTTGTTTTCTGTAGGAAGCACCTGACGGCTTGGATAGTCTTTACATTTTAAACTTTTAAAAATATATTTTCTCGTTTTCAACACATGAACAGATAAAATCAGTGTCTTCCATCTTCCATCAGTATTGTCTTCCGTCCCCGTCCCCTCGCCACTCTCCCACCTTGTAGCCCGCAGGAGCAGGTCAGACAAGGAGGTGGTCATTATTACAGAACACTGAAGCTCCTTTTAGTTTAGAAAATATATTTCATTGATCTATCATTTAGTAGGAAATGGAAAGGAAATTAAAAAAAGATTTTCTTTCTTAGTTTCTTTTCTTTCTTTTTAACACCAATTCGGCACCCCTTCCAGCAGTTGTATCACTCTAGGCCAGGGGCGGGTAACTCCAGTCTGCGAGGGCCGCAGTCCTGCAAGTGTTTGGAATTTACCTGCCGCAACACACCTGACTCAAATCAATGCGTAATCAGCAGACTTGTGTAGAGGTTGATGTCAAGCTTGATGTCAAGTATGCTATTTAAGGCTGATGGGTATCAGGATGACTTGCAACAGGGAAACTTCAAACACTTGCAGCACTGCGCCCCTTGAAGACTGGAGTTACCCAGCCCTGCTGTAGGCCACCACCTAGGTTGCCTATGCCCAGGGCCGGCCTTGATCACATCCCTCGGTTGTCCCTGTGGAGGGTGCTCCATGTGTATGGAGTACCGAACCCCCCTTGTACAAGCTGCCCCTGAAGGCCCCGTGTCAGAAATTGGTCCACGTTGCTGGCAGTAAGTTAGATTTGTTTCAGGTGAGGGTTGAAATCCTCCAGGCAGGGCACATAAACAGAATTTCCCTGATCAGCTGAGGTGTTGAGGGGCTCCAGTTTGGTGGAGAGATGTATAATCCAGGTGCCATAAAGTAGAAGTCCTGCCATGGTTTTGGATCTACCTGTGCCTTTAGGACAGGTGTTTTCACTGACAGGCTCGTCTACCTGCAGCAGAGCTGAGCTGGTTATATTCAGATGGTTTAGTGGCTGGTTGGAACAGCTGCTGGACAGGACTTCTACTTTATGGCACCTGGATTATACACCTGTGGTTTGGTGAACTCAGAATCAGGTCTCTGCTTTTTGCAGATGATGTGACTCTGTTGGCTTCATCAAGTCTCCTCCAGGAGCACCTGTACCTTAAACTTTGGTTCAGGGAAGGGTGGAGTATGGGTGCAGATCTGCAGTAATGTGGACTCTGCATCAGTCTGTCCTAATGAAGAAGAGTCTGAGCTGAAAGGAGAAGATCTGGATTTACTGTCCATCTGCGTTCCTACCCTCACCTATCATCACCAGCTGTAGAAGCCCAAAGAACAGGATGATTAATATAAGCAGCTTAGATAAGTGTCCTCAGGGTGCCTGGACTCTCTAAGAGACAGAAGCTCTGTTATCCAGTAGGAGGTAGGAATAGAAGTTCTGCTCCTTGTGAGGTAGTGCGTCCAATGATCAAAGATCAGAAGTAGACACAATCATCAGTCGTGGAATTTCCTTAAAGATGAACATGTTATTCTCCATCAGTTGTCCATGGTATAATCTCAAAGTTTAGCTGAAAATCTGTCAACAGTTTCACCTCTTTTTTCCCCTCTCTCTCTTGCAAGCTCCCAAAACTGATTACCTATACAACCCTTTAGTAACACATCTGATTTTATTCAGGCTAAACCATTTCCCTCACTATCCCCAGCAACCTTATTCTACACCAACATTAATAAACAAACCAAATTCCTAAACAAACATATTACACAAAAAGATACCAGTTCTAATACCCTGTTTCAAAATAAGCCCAAACTTAAAGAAAGAAACAACAAAATAAGGAAATCCTCCACTTGGTTTCTCCCAATGAATTAATCTGTTAAGTCACAACTCAACACCTATCCTGCAAGGTGGATTAAACAAAGAGATATGTTAAATAATAATACAATGAAAAATGCAACACAATACAAACACTACCAACCTGGGAACGTTGCATGGTAACATGGCAAAGGAAATAGAATAATTTTAAAGGGACAAATATGACACAAGGTAAATGGAAGGAAGTGGTGAACAGTTATGCCGGGCGGACACTGTGCGACTTCGAGGCGATTTCACCAGGATTTTGCTGTCGCAGACCGAGCTGCGTAATCGTGGAAACATGGTAGTGTCGGGATGTCCGTTCGGGAGGTCGTAAGCCGTACAGTGTGAGAACACTCATGAGGAAGGATTAATTGCTGCTACGTTCTAACGATGATGCTGCGACCTCCCGATCAAACTTCTGGCATGTCAGAAGTCCAAAGTGTGAGTGGTGATACGTCACGATTCTACATTCGCACCTGCGCAGAAGACACCGGTGGAGCTTTAAACAATGGCGGGCAACCCCAACTTCAGACGTGTGCGGTGGACACAGCTGCTAGAAGAGAGATTAGTAGAGCTATGGAGAGAAGACGAGCTTTTCTTTTGTTTTTCGTTTCAGTGCACACAACCGCAACAACTTGCTGCCTGCTCGCCATCTTGTTGTCAGGCAAGCTGTGGTTGTCATGGGAACTAGGAACCTTTGTTTTTCGTTGTTCACACTCGAGCACGTCGTGCCGTCACGCGCCGACTGACGCCGACAACTAGTCGTGGTTGTCAATAATCGTGGCAGACAGGAGTCGTACAGTATGAGTACACATGTCGTCGGGTCAGATAGAGTACGAGGGACAAACCAGTCGTGCAGTGGGAGCATTTCCCCGACAGTCAGATTTCTAGAATCGCACAGTGTCCGCCCAGCATTAGTCTCACCCACTTTGTCACACTCCTCCGAATCCCAAGGAGCCAGATGAGGTGGATCAGACAACAGGTCAGGATTTCTGATTGTGGCAAGTGTTCTGAGTATCCCTATTCTGTGAGGAGACAGTGGATGGACTGTGTCTCTCAGTGGAGAATGAATGGATGGACTTCAGGAAGAAAATCCTCCCATTGGGGAATCATCTAAACATCAACCTGAACTAATCCTGACCTGAGCTGCAGATCTAGACAGTGTTAGTAGTTCTGAAGTTCTGTGACATCATTAATGTTTAATGATCATGATCACATGACCCACATAGACGGCAGCATTCTGTCATACGTAGTCTTGTTCAGGTGGCCACGTCTGCTCCCGAGCCTCTGGATGATTCCAGATGAACATGACTCAACCAGCAGAAAGTGCATGTTGGGCTCCTCATGTCCTTCACACTCACGTAGTCTGATTCAAACACATTAACAAACACAATTAGTGGCGCCATTTAATTCAACACAGTGGCGATGGGATAACCGTCCTTGATTGTGTCTGTTTAGAAAAGAAAAAAATCCCACTGGGCCAAATTAAAGCTCACATTACTGCAGAGCAGTTTGTGTGTCTGCAGCTCGCAGCTAAATCTGTTTAAAGTAATTAACCGTGAATTCACTTCAAAGCAGGACTTTATTCAAATGAGCTGCATTTCTCCCTCTGTCCCTGAGACAATACAACATTTTAACAGCAGATCAGATTTAGGCCAAAGAAAACAACATTTCCTTCAGCTCAGACACAAATATTCACAAGTTTCATACATGCCGTTGGCTCCAGGAAAGACTTACTTATCAACCCGCTGAATTAAGACAGAATAAAAATGAAACGTAGACAAGCTGGTTTCATTAACTCCCCAATGCACCGAAAACAGAATGATAAAAGCATTTTCATTTACATATTATTATGAAAACAGAGCATCCTTTTAGTTTAATTCCACCTCGTCATGTCCAGCTGTGTGACAGCAGAATGAAGAACCAATAGCTGCATTGTGCCAAACATGTCAGCTTCTTTAGGAGGAGATATATAGATTAAATAAAAGAGATGAAACTTTGTGGATAAAACACCTGAGTTATTTCAAAAGTATTAGTCTTTATTTTTTAATTGGTTTGTTGCTAAATTACATATTAATGCTGAGGGGGGGAAAGGACCTGAGGGGGGAAACGGACAGAAAAATACAAAACTAACAACAATCAGCATAAAATCAAAACCAGAACAAAAAATAAAAAACACAGCTGAGAAATAGAAAACAGTAGGCAGCCTCTGTATGGAAAAAGCAGATACCCATCAGGAGCGCCTTCAAGTTGTACATGAAATGCCATTCTTTACCGTTCTTTATGCCTGACCTATTTTATCAATTAGACCTATTAATACAATAAAAACTGGAAAAGTGCTCTTCGTGAAGAAGAGCAAATGTGAATGCCCTTCTATGTTGAATGATTGATATGCAGTTGCATAACCATTTGGAGAAGCAGCACAACTATGCAACTTAATTTATCACAGTAATACATCAGAAGCAACAAACATCTGAACAAGAGCCCATTTCTTTACCCACTACACCAGCACAGCGCTCCGCTGTACTTTGGCAGAATCATCAAAATTTTTTATCATTGGAATGGGAATGTTGTTTTTTTTTATATAATTCCTGCAATGTGGAATCGGCAAAAGAGCAAAAGATTTAAATGTATAAAGTAGCACAGAAGATCTATTAGACATAGATCAGCATAAGGAGAAGAATTACAACCATCTGATATGACTTGCAAAAATCCAGCACCAGGTTTTGAACTCACAACCTGCTGAAGGAGAGGCAATTCATTTTACCACTATGCTGCTACAATCGTTCTTCTCTACCTGGCAGGAGGGCTAATATTTTTTGCCATTGGTATGGGATTGCCTTTGCCACCAGTGTGTGATCCGCAGAATTGCCAAAAGATGTGAAAGGTTGAACTGCTGTCAAGACGCCAAAGATTATTTGAAATAATTTGTAAATACAGCTAAAATTCTGAAGTCAGTAGTTAAACTACATCAATCATTGCAGAAAACCATTTAGAACTGCTTGTGTAATCCGTTAGAGACTTTATTGTTCAACGTGAGAAATGTTGTTTCATTTGAAGCCCTTTAACAACGAAACTAATATTTTACTGTCATTTCTGTAGTTTATTTACTTTTTATCTTAAATTAATCCTTCATATTAATTGCACAACTTTTGAGGACAGACATTGCACTGGATCTATCTTAGTTGTGCAGACAGCCCACACTTTAATTGAACAAAGAAAAACAAAGCTCTTTGATCAGATCAGTCCACAGCACTGTGTGCAAAACTGACATACCATTACAGTGTACAATGTTCATGACTGGATTTGAACCCGCCCAATGTACACTAATGTGTACCTGTGTAGAAAATGGATCACTTGCTGAGCTGCGTTTTCTGTTTTGTCCAATCACAGGAACAGATTTTTAAAATTGAGAAAAACTTGAATAACTTGGAAAAGTTCAAATGTTACAAAGACCAAAAGTCATAGCACAAATTTCCTGAATTGGCTGAAGAGTTTGATGCTTGAATGGTTAAACTGAAACGAAAGGTGTAGCGTTTCAAACATTGTGCAGGAAAAACAACTTTGTTCCATTTGAAGCATTTTAACAATAAAAAGTTAATATGTAACTGTAATTTCCCAGAGTTTTTTTTTTTTTTTTAACTTCAATCAACATATTGTTTTAGTTGCACATCTCTTCAAAACAGGTCTTGCACATAGTTGTATTACATGTGCAGACAATCCACACTTTAACTGCAAAGTTTGCAGTGAAATCTAAGAACCTTGATGGAACAGCATGCAGTATGCTATGTACACCATCTACCATATCTCCATCCCTTGTACACCAATGCGTTCTTATGTACCGGTGATCAATCATGGACCAATCCCTGAGCTGCATTTTCTGATTTGTCCAATCACAGGAAATGATTTGCAAATTTGAAAAACCCGGACAACTTGAAAATGTTTGCATGTTAGAAAGACCAAAAGTCACAGCACATATCTCCTGAATGAGCTGAAGAGTTTGACATTTGAATGGCTGAAGTGAGGCAAACGGTGTGGGAGGAGTAGCGTGCCAAACATATTGCAGGAAAGACAATGGGGACAGGAACTTGATGAACCGGACACTGCAAACTGGTGCAGAGCTCCGAAACCCCTGAAACCAATCGCAGAGCTGAATTTTTGCAACGTCCAATGCACAGTGGGTTTGAAAGGCTTTCATCCAATCACAAGGCTGAATTAATTTTTTACAGGGATATTTCTTTTTACAAAATTAAGTACTCCTTCCACCGACCCACAACTTCCTGAGTTGAGGTCAGCAGCTCCCCACCTCCACTGTACACAGTATTGAGGACCATGCCTCCCAATCACTCTCCTCCAGGTCTCACTGTCATTGCCCACGTGAGCATTGAAGTCCCCCAGCAGAACAATGGAGTCCCCAGAAGGAGCACCCTCCAGCACTCCCTCCAAGGACTCCAGAAAGGGTGGGTACTCTGAACTGCCGTTCGGTGCATAAGCACAGACAACAGTCAGGACCCGTCCCCCCACCCGGAGGCGGAGGGAAACTACCCTTTCATCCAACGGGGTAAACCCCAACGTGCAGGCACCAAGCTGGGGGCTGATGAGAATGCCCACACCTGCTCGGTGCCTCCCACCATGAGCAACACCAGAGTGGAAGAAGGTCCAGCCCCTCTCGAGGGTTCTGGTTCCAGAGCCCAAGCCATGCGTCGAGGTGAGTCCAACTATATCTAGCCGGAACCGCTCAACCTCGCGCACAAGCTCAGGCTCCTTCCCCACCAGAGAGGTGACGTTCCACGTCCCTAGAGCCAGCTTCTGCAGCCGGGGATCGGACCGCCAGGGTCCCCGCCTCTTGCTGCCGCCCAGCTCACATTGCACCCGACCCCTACGGCTCCTCCCACAGATGGTGAGCCCAGGGGAGGTGGGGCCCATGTAACCTTTTCGGGCTGAGCCCGACCGGGCCCCATGGGCGAAGGCCCAGCCACCAGATACTCGCTCTCGTACCCCACCTCCAGGCCTGGCTCCAGAGGGGGGTCCCGGTAACCCGCGTCCGGGCAAGGGAACATTCATGCCTGGGTTTGTGTTCATCATAGGGGTCTGTGAGCCGTACTTGGTCTGGTCCCTCCCCTAGACACCTGTTTACCATGGGTGACCCTACCAGGGGCATAAAGCCCCCGACAACAGAGCTGCTAGGATCTTTGGGACACACAAACCCCTCCACCACGATAAGGTGACGGCTCAGGGAGGGGTATTTAGAACGCATTACAGATTATGTGTAACTATATTAATGGACATTTTATGGACATGGACATATAAATTGGAAAGGTAGCTGGATTCAGGATGTATGGGGAATTGGGTATGTAGTTGGATTCAAGATATATTGGGAACTGGGTTGGTAGTTATATTCAGGATACATCGGGAATTGATTTGGCAGTTGGGTTGGCAATATTTCTTTTAATATCTATTGATTCATGCCCTAATGGACTCATTGATCTTATGCTCTCTTCGTGTATTGTCCTTGTGTCTTTGTGTTACCTTATGAAAATGCTAAAGAAACTTTTTAAGCAAAAAAAAGGCAAACTGGTGGTTGAAAGGGTTAAATAGGAGGTATTTTATCTTTCGTTTGAAGAGGAACAAGTAAAACTGGAGTATTTTATTGGTGAATTTCCTTATCAGAATCTTCTTTATATTTGTGCGTTTTGATGAGTCTGCACATGTTTTCCATGTTTCTGTGCCTGTGTTTGATATGATATGTGTGTGTGTTTTCCATCTATCTGAAATGTCTTTTCAGACGGCACTTCACTGGGCAGCCAAGCTGGGCCGTCGGGACGCCGTGGACATGATGCTTCGCTCTGGAGCTGATGTCAATGTCAGATCGGTGAGGGTGTGTGTGATTGAGCACTTGTCATGCACTTCACAAACAAAACTTGTCTTCAGGTCTTCATCACACAATCGTTCAGGAGTTCTGAGTTAACCCAGGATTAAATGCATGAGTGTCCTGAGATAACTTGGGATTAAATGCCTGAGTGTCCTGAGTTTACGTGCGGCTAATCACAGATTTTTATCTAAGTCCACAAAAACAGGATATTTATCTTTTAAATACTCCTGCTAGCAGTTATGTACCTTAAGTTATAGAATTTTACGTACCTGTGTTCTTAACTTTAGTTGAACGACCTTACACGCGTGCGCACACACACACACACACACACACACACACACACACACACAGATAAACACGTGCACAAGCACGCACATACTCACACATCATCCCTTTAAAGACACTGTAATGCCACGTCTGACATCCCCACCTTTGTTTAGAAACAAACATGTTAACAGGAGTAAATATCCTGCTGGGCTCCAGCATCATTTCCAGCTTCTTGAGTTTATCCAGATCAGCAGGTGAAAGGTTGCTGCTTGATCAGGACATATCCGCTGGAAACTCCATCCTGGAATTTAGAAGAAGAGGAGACAGGCTTTTTAATCAGCAGGTGGTGTTAAAGACACAACGCCCTACGGTGGAATTTCGTTCACATCCACAGAAAGTTAGAATCAGTTGTCGTAGTCTGGTCCAGAGAAGCGTCTTGGAAGGCTTTAAAGCTAAGCCGTCCATGTAAAAGATCCATTCTGAGACCATTTCTGCTTAGAGTGACAACCTGATTTCTGCATCAGTTCCTGAAACTATGCAGATGGTGCATCCGTTAATCTCACGTTAAAGGAACTCAGTTGAAAGGAGTTTGCATAACATGTTAACTTTAGACAGCTGCACGGTGGTGGTTAGCACTGTGGGCTCACAGCAAGAAGGTGGGCTGGGGCAAGGCTCAGACAGTGGCCTCTCTGTATCCCACCGTCCAAAGACATGCAAGTTAGGTAAACTGCTTACTCTAAGTTGTCCATAGGAGTGAGCAGGAGTGGTTGTTTGTCTCTGTGTGTCCCTGCGATGAACTGGCGAGCTGTCCAGGGTGTATCCCTCCTTTCATCCAAAGACTGCTGGGATCGGCTCCAGCTTCCCCGCCACCCTGGCATGGACTAAGTGGTAAGGATAATGAATGACTGACTTTACATTAACTTCAATGCTGCAGGTTTAATCACACTGATGATTTTCATTTAACCAAGCTGCTGCTGCGCTCCTTCATTCCTTTGGATGCAGTGAGGATGGACTTTCTTAGTGACGCTGCTTCTATGTTTTGTTTTAGTGTTCATTCGATAAAAAGTTATTTATCTGATTTTAGAGCTGATAATAGCCAGTACACCTTGCAATGTCCATATTGTTGCATGAGAGCATGTATGAGAATAAACATATATTTGTGTTTAGAAGATCAGTCAATGTGTAAATTGATAGAAGATCACAGGATTGCTGTTCTTTCCATTTGCTGCTTCAAACTCAACATCCACTTTGCAAACAGCACTGATACTGTTGATCTCAGTGTTTGGTGATGGCATTAAGTCAGATTAACTGACACTCAGATTATCTGTTAAGCCGGACAGATTCTGTGTGGATTTTAGCTTCACAGTACTCGAGCTAATTTCAGAGCAAACATCATGAAAACATGGATCCATCCTGCCTTGCATCGTTTCAGGCTGTTGCTGGTGGAATGGTGTGGGAGAGAATTATTTGTTCCATTTAGTACCAATATGGCACAGTTACCTGAGCATGCTGACCATGTCCGTCCCTTTCTGAGCACAGTGTAGCATCTTCTGATGGAAACTTCCAGCAGGATGATGCACCATGTCACAAAGCTCACGTCATCTCTTTATGCTACTCCAATGGCCTCTACAATCACCAGATCTACATCCAATACAAAGGACTTCTTAAGTTTTTTATGTCGGGGCCCATATTTTCCATTTCAGATTTTAACACTGCATAATTTAATTAATCCCACTCTTAGTTCACTTTGTATTGAAAAACTAAACCAAATTCCGTTCCAGTTAACACCTAAAACCTCATAGGATTCATGACATGATCCGATGAAATCATCATCAAGTCATTTCATTTTCATTTTCAAGTCATTTATATACAAGTCAATGAATTAAATCAGGCTCCTTCATGAACACATTTAAAAGCTCAAGTCAAGATTATCAACACAAAACTACTATTAGATTTTACTGCAGCAAATCAGGTGTAATAATGAAACCTTTTAGAAAACATGGCTATTTGATCAAGAAAAATAAAAATAATCAAAAGTTAAAACTCATTAATATCTTCAACAAACCATATGACAATCTCCACCGAGCGGTGGGATGCTGTCCTACAACATGGCTTTACGTGGATAATGCTAATGTCTTATATGCATATGCAACCCTCACAGTTGTATATGCACTGATGCAAAAGTCGTATATTGCACTGATGCAAAACTCAGTGTTTTTTGTGGGCCTCCAGGTGGTGCACCATGGGACCATAAGAACCTCTGCAGAAGACCAATGTTGTGGTGGAACAGGGGATTCTCATCATTTGATAGTATTATGTTGTTTGGTAAAGATCAGGGTTACTCATTCCAGCCCTATGAGAGCAGCAATTCAGCAACTTTTCAGTATATTCCTGCTCCAACATATTTGAATTAAATTAAATGGATCAAACAGCCTTTGAACTTCTGCACACAGGAATGAGGTCATGTCCCAAATCGAGGAGTTCCTGTGTGCTGTAGAGGATAGATGAAAATCTGTAGTGATGTGGAATCTGCATTGGTCTCTCTTAGTTAAGCAGGAGTTGAGCTGACAAGAGAAACTCATGATATACCTTCAATCTACATTCATACCCTCACCTATGACCGCCATCTGTAGAGACCCAAACGACCAGATCATGAATAAAAGCGGCTGAAATGAGCTTCCTCCTCGGGCTGTCTGGGGTCTCCTTTAGAGACAGAAGTTTTGTCATCCTGGAGGAGGTTAGATTAGGGACTATGTCTCTCGTCTGGCCTAGAAATACTTTGCAATCCCCCCAGGAAAGCTGGAGGAAGTGGCAGGACAGAGCAAAGTCTGAGGTTGTATATTTAGCCTGCTGCCCCCAAAACCCCACACTGTATAAGCAGCGGTAAAAGGAAGGACAGATGGATGGTAACCTTAGACCCCGTCTCTGAAACAGGACCTTTGTCTGGGACTAACCTTAGACCCCGTCTCTGAAACAGGACCTTTGTCTGGGACTAACCTTAGACCCCGTCTCTGAAACAGGACCTTTGTCTGGGACTAACCTTAGACCCCGTCTCTGAAACAGGACCTTTGTCTGGGACTAACCTTAGACCCCGTCTCTGAAACTGGACCTTTGTCTGGGACTAACCTTAGACCCCGTCTCTGAAACCGGACCTTTGTCTGGGACTAACCTTAGACCCCGTCTCTGAAACAGGACCTTTGTCTGGGACTAACCTTAGACCCCGTCTCTGAAACAGGACCTTTGTCTGGGACTAACCTTAGACCCCGTCTCTGAAACAGGACCTTTGTCTGGGACTAACCTTAGACCCCGTCTCTGAAACTGGACCTTTGTCTGGGACTAACCTTAGACCCCGTCTCTGAAACCGGACCTTTGTCTGGGACTAACCTTAGACCCCGTCTCTGAAACAGGACCTTTGTCTGGGACTAACCTTAGACCCCGTCTCTGAAACAGGACCTTTGTCTGGGACTAACCTTAGACCCCGTCTCTGAAACAGGACCTTTGTCTGGGACTAACCTTAGACCCCGTCTCTGAAACAGGACCTTTGTCTGGGACTAACCTTAGACCCCGTCTCTGAAACAGGACCTTTGTCTGGGACTAACCTTAGACCCCGTCTCTGAAACAGGACCTTTGTCTGGGAAAAGAAGAACCCATCTGTACTTCCTCCTCTTTCATCAGCATTATATCTCTGACTGAACTGCTCACACTCATCCTCTGAATCCTGTCAGAGATCACTGATTATCCAATTATATCCTTAGAGCTCCCCAAGGTCATGTACAGTTTAATCTCCATGGGGCATTAAAGCCACCCCCCAACACACCGTCGGCATGCAAACATGCTGCAAATAGCTGAGGCCAGCCATAATCCTCCTACAGAGAAAACAAACACCGTTATCCACGCCTTTAATTTCATGTAAACACCAGCAGGCCAGTTAGTTAATCTGTTTAGCCTTGGTAAGGTGGCCCAGAGGGGGAAAAAAAACAGTGTAGCATAAAAGGAGACTTAAAAGATATAAAAAAGAAAAAAGAGACTTGGCAGGACAGATGTAAAATGAATTATTTGTTTCCTAAAAACGAACATTTACAGGACAGTGTCAGCACTACCAAAAAACAAAAATACACATTTTTTGGGCCATGAGAGTTGTTTACAACCGTCCAACAATACCAGGAGAAGAAAAATCTGTTGTCAACGTTTTCTGTCTTCTTTGGTTGCTGTTTATTTTGTGGTTTCAGAGTTGTCTTCTTCTTGTCTTCTTTGCTGATTGTGTGTCAGATTTACAACTGAACACTGTTCCCACGCTTTCTGGTGGTATTGCTCTGTTTTCTGTGTCAAGTGATGGATAGGTAAGCTCCTTGAAAACTGACCAAATTGCATACGAATCCAAACAGGAAACAGACGAACCTGGCCATCCATCTGTGTGTCCATCCTCTGATTCCAGCATAAATGCTTAAAGATGCATTGCATAACGTTTTGACCTGTTCAATGACACGGTGACATATTGTGTATTTCTAGAGCCGCTGCTAACCAGGAGCGTCCCAAGGTTGAGAAACTGACACTATATAACTTTTACGTCCAGGATGCGACGTAACGTGTCGCTTCATGGCATAATAAGGAACAGGCTGTTTTGAACACGCAATGTCGCTGATTCATCAATGAAATGCAAGAAGACTAAGAGAGAGGAAGAGACAAAACAAGAGTCATCGTAAGATCGTCTTCTGCTGACTGGAGAGAGCTAACACGTCACGTGGGATGTAGGATGGAGGCTGGATTAGCTGTCAATAGGGGGCACTGACGGGAAAATGGAAAAAGTTCTGTAGTGTCTCTTTAAAAGCTTAAAAGCTTATTTAAAGCTGGGGTAGGCAATGTTGGGGAGCTAGGAAGATGCTAGCTCCCCAACATTGCCCCCAGCCTGCCTTGGCTCCTCCCCCTGCATTGGCTCCTCCTCCTGCTTTGGCTCCTTCTCCTGCCTTGGCTCCTCCCCCTCGGGTTCTATTCCTTGCGTGATCCGTGGCTTTTTCATTTGTGGCTTTTTCCACCAACCATTTTCTCTTTCTCGTCTGAAGAAGGCAAATAAACCGAGCCGGGTCGGGAAATCCTTCCTACTTCCTAGTACTTTGTATTTTCATCCTTTTTTTTTTTTTCTTCCTTTTTTTTGTCTTGTCCAGCATTTAAGCAAGCAGACTGTTGTTCTGGATGTTCTGCTGAGCAAATTTATTTTGCCAAGGGGAACTTTTATAGATGTAATGATCCCCTTGTATTTCTTGATTCCTTGTATTTTATTTTTCTATTTGCTTTGGATAATAGTTTGTATTACAGAGTTTATGCTGCTGGACCTGACCGGAAAGGACAGGAAAGGGGCAGAAAGAGAACAGAAAAGAGAACAGAGAAAACAAGAGAAAGAGATCAATGCATACACGTATATGCACATACATACCCACCTACATATATATGTATATACACTCGCACATATACACACACACACGTACATACATATACACATCAACATATATATATATATATATATATATATATATATATATATATATATATATATATATATGTATATATATATATATATATATATATATATATATATATATATATATATAGACACACACACCCATATAGATATACACATATATACCCACCCACACACATAAATATATACACCCACACAAGCCAACTCTAGATTCATGGTCCCTGTGGAGAACAAAACCATTGACAATCATGAGGACCAGAAACTAGCAAGTTAAATCAGAAAGACAGAAAGAGAGCTTCCTGCTGTTAGTGAATAGACTTGCTGGATGACTCAGTGACTGTGACACATGCAGAACATTCATGCAGAACATTCAGAGTGGAACGTGTTCAGAGAAGAGAGATCATGCCAATGTGACCCCGCCCGCCTAGGGCTAGAGGCAGGCCAGGAGAACCCAGAGACCCGGGTAACCGACAGTCACCCCCAGGCACAGACCCCAACCCCCCCACTCCGGAGCCAGCCATGCATCCGCCCAGGAGGTGGTGAAGGAGGTCTCCAACCAGAGTCCCCCGCAGTCAGGGGGAACAGGCCCCAGCAGGCCCAGGCCGGCAAGGGCCGATCCCGCCGGGCACCGGCCCCCCAGGGCAGACAGAGCGCGGGCCCCAGGGCCCCAAGAGCCCGAGAGCAGCCCCCCGCCCCCGCAGGCAGAGGGCCTAGCCCACACCGACGGAGGACCAGGATCCCCAGACCGCCACCTAGCGGCAGCCAGGTCGCACCCCAGTGCGCCAGCTACACTCCCCGGGTACAGGACACCACCCCCCCACCACCAAACCACACACACATATACATGCACACCCTCCCTCCCCCAACACGCACTCCCCTCTCAACCCCCATGCACACACCCCTCCGCAATCCACATACATCCCCCATCACATACACATACTTATTTTAAGATCCGCGTTCATTAGTGATATTGGACGATAACTAGATGGGAGTTTGGGGTCTTTTCCTGGTTTTAGTATTACTGTAATACTAGCCAAATTCATGTTTTGAGATATTTGGCCTTTTTCCTTAATTTCTGAAACCATTTTATAAAAAGTGGGTGCTAGTATAGACCAAAATTCTTTATAAAATTCAACTGGAAAACCGTCTGGTCCTGGAGCTTTATTGCTGGGCATGTGTTTTAAAGCTTCATGTAGTTCCCCTACTGAAATGGGTGCATCCAAAACCATTTCCTGATCCTGTTGTAACTTTGGAAGATTGAGGTAGCTGAGAAATTCCTCAGTGTTGTTGTCTGATGGATCTGTTTCTGAGGAATATAATGTTTTATAGAAATCCCTCAATGTGTCATTTATTCCATCAAGGTCATGGAGGATATTTCCTCTTGAATCTTTAACAGAGGAGATGGTTGTTTTCTCCTTGTTTGCTTTTAATTGATTTGCGAGAAATCTTCCAGATTTGTTGCCATGTTCAAAATTCTCTAAGTGAAGTCTTTGTAGCAAAAACTGGGTTTTTTGGTTAATTATTTCATTCAGCTCTAGTTTAGCCTTTCTTATGTGATTCAGAACTTGCTCTTCTGGAGAAGCCTTGTAGGCATCTTCTAGTCATTTTATTTTAAGCTCTAGTTCAGATATTTTTTAACTCTCCTTCTTTTTCTTATGTGATGAAAATGAAACTATTTTCCCTCTCATGACTGCTTTTCCTGCCTCCCAAAGAACACATGCTGATGTTCCTGGTATGTCATTGTTTTCTATATACAAAGACCACTCCCGTTTGAAGTAACTGATAAAATCAGGATCTTTAAGTAATGATGTAATAAATCTCCATTTGCTATAAGATGGTTTAGTTTTCTTGTTAATTAGGCTAAATGATACTGGTGCGTGATCACTGATAGTGATGGAATGGATTTTAGTTCCTGAGATATTGTTCATCATTGAGCTGTATTTGTATTTCCATCCTAACATGCTGTTTTTATGCAGGGTGTGGCTATCAGTTATGCGCTGCTGCAGGGGGAGGAGGGGAGCCGGGAGAAGAAGCTTACGGATAATAAGAAATGAACAACTCCATTTGGGTGGGAACGTTTGGATTGGTCAGAGTTTTTACAGATTTACAGTAAACTGAGGCGTCTAACTATATTTCTTATTGTTCATGATTACAGAATGTATAGACTACTATCAGGACGAGGAACAACTTCACCTAGAGTAAAGAAAATGTTTCTAAGCAAGATTACCTACCCCAGTCTGTAAAGGCTGCTTTTATTGTGATTTTTTTTGTGTGTGCTTTACTGCATACAGTGTTTTATATGTGTATACTGCTAGCATGCCTTTTTGGCCAGGCCTGCCTCAAAAAAAACATGTAATTTAAAGGGCAAAGTCATTCAAAGGGACATTCTGGTTAAATAAAATAAATTTTAAAAAATGGGTCGGTGGAAGGAATACTTCAAAGACCTCCTCAATCCTACCAACACGTCTTCCGATGAGGAAGCAGAGCTGGGGGACTCAGGGGTGGACTCTCCTATCTCTGGGGCTGAAGTCGCTGAGGTGGTCAAAAAGCTCCTTGGCGGCAAGGCCCCGGGGGTGGACGAGATCCGCCCGGAGTTCCTTAAGGCTCTGGATGCTGTGGGGCTGTCCTGGCTGACACGCCTCTGCAGCATCGCGTGGACATCGGGGACAGTGCCGCTGGATTGGCAGACTGGGGTGGTGGTCCCCCTTTTTAAGAAGGGGGACCGGAGGGTGTGTTGCAATTACAGGGGAATCACACTCCTCAGCCTCCCTGGTAAGGTCTATTCAGGGGTCCTGGAGAGGAGGGTCCGCCGGATAGTCGAATCCCGGATTGAGGAGGAGCAGTGTGGTTTTCGTCCTGGTCGCGGAACAGTGGACCAGCTCTATACCCTCTTTGGGGTCCTGGAGGGGGCATGGGAGTTTGCCCAACCAGTCTACATGTGTTTTGTGGACCTGGAGAAGGAGTTCGACCGTGTCCCCCGGGGACTCCTGTGGGGGGTACTCCGGGAGTATGGGGTACCGGACCCCCTTGTACGAGCTGTCCGGTCCCTGTACGACAGGTGTCAGAGCTTGGTCCGCATTGCTGGTAGTAAGTCGGATTCGTTTCCGGTGAGGGTTGGACTCCACCAAGGCTGCCCTTTATCACCGATTCTGTTCATAACTTATATGGACAGAATTTCTAGGTGCAGCCGAGGTGTTGAGGGGATCCGACTTGGTGGCCTCAGGATTGGGTCCCTGCTTTTTGCAGATGACGTGGTCCTGTTGGCTTCATCTGGTTGTGATCTCCAGCTCTCACTTGGGTGATACGCAGCAGAGTGTGAAGCGCCTGGGATGAGAATCAGCAACTCCAAACCACCCAATTCTGGATGAGACCATGGTTCTCAGCTGGAATAGGGTGGATTGTCCTCTGTGGAGGAGTTTAAATATCTCAGTTTGGTAACGAGTGAGGGAAGGATGGATTGTGAGATGGACAGGCGGATCAGTGCAATGTAATGGGAACTCTGCGCTGGTCCGTCATGGTGAGCTGAGCCACAAGACAAAGTCTTTTAAAGTCTTTGGGTGCCTTCCGAACTTTTAGTGGGTAACGGTGGCCTGTCTCGGCCAAATTCTCATTTGGCCTTGGTACCAGCTCACCGGGGCCCCCAGCCTCGCACTCTGGATTCTCAGCTTCAGTCTCAGCGTCAGCAGATCCCTGTGATGCAGAGTCCACTGGGATACTCTCATCTGCAAGGTTGGATCCAAGAAGCTTCTGATCATAGCAGGGACGGATATGATCTTCATGGCACCATATGAGCTTGCTGTCCTGTGTTTGCAGCGTCCAGGGCACTGGACCCGTTTCCTTCACGAGTGTGCCTCGAATCTGCTATGGCCTAAATACCCCCTTACATACGTAGTGATTCAGTTAATGAAATGAAATAAAAAATACTTTATTATTCTCCAAAGGGAAATTCAATATTGTAGTATATAATAATGAATTTGAGGAGGTCATGATGGAGGTCTCCATCGCTCAGCTCATGGCGTGAAGCTCATCATCTGCGTTAATAAGGCAAACTGGCACCATTACTGTGGCCAATAAGCTGGAAACCTGCGGACACACACATTAGCATGAAGCTGGGACTAAAGACCACCAACAAGGGAAGAGGGAAATTCCAAAAACCACAGAAATCGAAATACCTAGATGCTCAGTTATCCTGCAACACGTTGGTTTTTAAACCTATTCCAGTTCCTGATGCAGAATTCTTTCGTCTTTCCAGTAAACAGGAATCAGCTGATTTACTGAAACATGATAAAATATAAGGTCCAGAATCTTAATGAAATGAAAAATACTTTATTAATCCCCAAAGGGAAATATTGTAGTATATAATAATAATAACTAGAGGAGGTCTTGTTCCGGAGGCTGATGGTTGCTGGCAGGAATGATCTTCTGTATCTTTCAGTCTTACATGGGACCTGAAGAAGCCTCTCACTGAACACACTTTGTTGTTTCATCACTGTGTTGTGGAGAGGGTGTGAAGAATCCTCCATCATCTTCATCAGCTTGAGCAGCATTCTTCTTTGGACAATCAGCTCCAGCGGCTCCAGAGTTCCTCCAAGCACAGAAGCAGCTTTCTGGATCAGTTTGTTGATTCTCTTCAAGTCTCTGGTTCTGATGCTACTACCCCAGCAGATGCTGCAAAGCTGACTGCACTCTCCACAACAGACTTATAGAAGATATGCAACATCTTGGTGCAGACGTTAAACCATCTCAGCTTCCTTAAGAAGTACAGTCTGCTCTGACCTTTCTTGTAGATGTAGTCAGTGTTGCATTTCCAGTCCAGTTTGTTGTCCAGCTGAACTCCAAGATACTTGTATTCCTCCACCACCTCCAACTCCTCTCCCAGGATGGAAACAGTGCTTTGTTTATTCTTCTTCCTCCTGAAGTCAACAATCATCTCTTTTGTTTTGCTGCTATTTAATATGAGATGATTGTCACCGCACCATTTAACAAACTGACTGACCAGTTCTCTGTACTCTGCTTCTTGTCCATCCCTGATACACCCCACAACTGCAGAGTCATCAGAGTATTTCTGCAGATGACAGGACTCAGAGTTGTACTGGAAGTCTGAGGTGTACAGAGTGAAGAGGAATGGCCAGAGTACAGTTCCTTGTGGTGCACCAGTGCTGCTGACCTCCATCTCAGACACACAACCTTTCAGCCTCACAAACTGGGGTCAGTTTGTGAGGTAGTCATAGATCCAGGTGGTTGTGGAGGTATCCACCTGGAATTTATGGAGCTTCTCACATAACAAAGCAGGCTGAATGGTATTAAAAGCACTGAGAAATGAAAGAACATGACCCTCAGAGTGCTGCCTGAATGGTCCAGATGAGAGTGTGCTCTCTGGAGCAGGTATATGATGGCATCTTCAACCCCAAGTCCATTACGATATGCAAACTGGAATGGGTCCTGAAAGGTGTTTACTTGCTTGTTGAGGTGAGCCAGTAAGAGTCTCTCCAGGACTTTCATGATGTGAGATGTCAGGGCAACTGGTCTGTAGTCACTTGGTTCAGCTGGTTGTGTTTTTTTAGGCACTGGAACAAGGCAGGAGGTTTTCCACAGCACTGGGACTCTATTTTGTCTCAGACTGGTGTTGAAAAGGTGCTGGAGAATCGGACATAGTTGTTTTGAGCAGGTCTTGAGAACTCTGGGACTGACACCATCTGGACCTGCAGCCTTGTTCTGGTGCAGTTTCTCAAGTTGCTTCTTAACCTGATTGCAGGAGACAAACAAGGTGGAGGTCTCAGGATGTCCTGATGTGGAGGGAGATGAAGCTGTCTGCATATAATGTTATAATATCCGCATGTCTGTCATGATACTCCTTCTGTTTTGCCTGGCGTTGTGTGACCCTGTCAGCGACTGAGGGACACACCAAATCCAGCTGGGTTCTTTTTTCCTGTTCATGAGCAGCTCAGCCAGTGTAACTCCAGTTGTGATATGGGAGTTGAACGGTACTTAAACAGGAATCTGGCCACCTTTGTCTCCACACTGCCTGTCCCCATCTTTTTCATTCCCTCTTTAAACAAACGCACTACACGTTTAGCATAGCTATTGGAAGATGGGTGGTCAGAGATGGTCACAATGTGCTTTATGTCATTCTTTCTCAGAAAGTCTTCAAACTTTGCACTAACTAGGCTAGGCCTAGGCATTCTAGGCTAGGCCTAGAATGGCGCATGCTCGGCTGCGACAGCACGACAGGCGCTCTGTTTGACTGTTTGTCCTACGTGTTTTTGTGTTTTGTGATGAATCACACTTGGCTAAAATGATCCATCAAGGCAAAGCTACAATCATTGCCATAATTCTCCTGGGATGGCTGATCTGGGGAAACCTCACACATGTGAGAGATGACAGCAGCAGGCTACTCACCTATAGCCGCGAGGAGCTCCTACAACACCGGTCATCTTTGCTGAGTAACATCAAGCCTGCCGTGACCCTGCCTCCGGAGATACGACCAAGGAAAAGGGGGAGACGTGGTAGTGTTCGGTGTCGGATTCGAAGACGTCCATTTAAGCCACCTCTTCCTTCTATAATAATGTCAAATGTCCGGTCACTCCGTAACAAAATGGATCTGCTCCATGCCAGGTGCCAGCTAGAGAGGGCTTTTCGGGACATCTGTATTATTGCCCTCACAGAAACGTGGCTTGATCAGTCAATCAGTGACTCTGAAGTTAGCCTGGATAATTTCACTATGATCCGATCTGACAGGACTGAGCAGGCAGGGAAGAAATGTGGCGGAGGTGTGTGCTTATACATCAATAACAAATGGTGTACTAACATCAAAGTCCATCGTTAGGCATGTACACCCGATCGGGAAATCTTGACTGTGTCCCTCCGTCCTTTCTATCTGCCCGGGGAGTTCCCTGCTGTTGTGATAAGCTGTGTTTATGTCCCTCCAAGTGCTAACACCAACACAGCAGCCGAGCTAATAGCCGGTGAAGCTAATGACATGCTAGCCAAGTATCCGGGAGCTCCGCTGTTTATTGTGGGAGATTTCAACAACTGCCGGCTGAACAGTGTTTTACCATCATTCCAACAGTATGTGAACATTCCGACCAGACGGGAAAACATATTGGATTTATGCTACGGCAACATCGCAGATGCTTTCCGTGTCCGCTCACATCCACCGCTCGGGACTGCGGATCACAACATCATGATTCTACTTCCGCTCTACAAGCAGGAACTCAAGAGACAGCGACCAGAGTGCTACACCGCCCCGCAGTGGTCTGGGGAGGCCATTGCACGTCTTCAGGGCTCGCTGGCTTGTACAGTCTGGGAAGTTTTTCAGGGAAGTAATATTGATGATACAGCCTCTGTTATCACAGACTATATAAAGTTTTGTATTGACACTTGTATTCCTATTAAAACAATAAGGAAGTTTTCAAACACTAAGCCTTGGATTACTCCTCAGTTGACTCATAGTCTTAAAGAGAAAGAGAAAGCCTTCAGGGAAAAGAATTGGCCTGCTGTCAAACTGGCAAACCGTAACATAAAAAATGAGGTGTTGAAGGCAAAACTTAAATATAAGAATAGGTTAGAAACTGAGTTCTCAACCATGAACACAAAACAGGCATTTCAAAAAGTACGGACACTGACAGGGTGTGAGTCCAAGCCAGTTGCTCACACAGTAACTGACCCAGTGCAGTTTGTAACTGAGCTCAATACATTTTATGCACGATTCGACAAGGTGGATTTCTCAGGGGAATGTGAAGAACTGCTGGGAGCACTCCCTCCAGCAGATCCAGATGAACCTCTTCCCTTCACTTTGGAAGACGTGAGGCGACAGCTCAGCAGGTGCAAGCCGGGTAAGGCTCCTGGTCCGGACGGCATCTCAGCAAAGGTGCTTAAGAACTGCACCCAGGAACTCTCACCTGTTCTCCACTCACTCTTCAGAGAAGTCTACTATTCTACCGTCATACCAGCTATCTGGAAGAAGGCAACAATAATCCCAATTCCAAAGAGGCCCAGACCCACTGAACCAAACCATTATCGACCTGTGGCTCTTACATCCATTATCATGAAGTGCCTGGAGAAGCTGCTGTTGAACACCATCCTTCCAGCTGTTGGCCCTCAGCTAGACCCTCTACAGTTTGCCTATAAGGCGTGGAGGGGCACAGAGGATGCTGTAGCTTGTCTGCTGCATCTCCTCCTTCAACACTTGGACTCTCCAGGCCACTCTGCTTGTGCACTCTTCGTGGACTTCAGCTCAGCTTTTAACTCCATCCAGAGGCACCTGATGATCCAGAAGTTGCACCACCTTAATATTCCCACCAGAAAGATTCATCTCCTTCATAACTTCCTGAGCAACAGGCAGCAGGTCGTACGGTTGGGTTCTACAACATCATCTGTCCTCACCATCAACACCGGAGCACCGCAGGGGTGTGTACTTAGTCCTTTCCTTTACACACTTTACACAAATGACAATATCAGTCCTTCACCTCACATCAAGTACTTTAAATACTCAGATGATACTGCCATTCTCGCATTACTTAAGGACAATAACTCCACCATGGACTTGGACTATAACAACACTGTCATACACTTCACCAAATGGTGCACAGACAACCATCTGTACCTCAATGTCAATAAAACAAAGGAACTCATATTCAGCTCTACTTCACCACAGCAACCCATTGCCATTGACAATCAAACAGTTGAAATCGTGGACAGTTTTAAATATCTTGGAGTAACAATAGACAGTTCACTAACATTTGATCAGCAAATTATGGACATTCAAAAACGAAGCCAACAACGACTATCAATAATCCAGAAACTGAAAGGACTCTATGTTTCTCCACCTCTACTCCTACGGTTATATCAGTCCATTATCCAGCCTGTTATTCTGTACTGTTCAACTTGCTTTTTCAATTTGTTGACTGTTAAGAACCGGACTAAACTCATAAAGGTAACCAACACCGCAGCAAAAATCATAGGACTCCCCACACCAAGCCTTACAGAGCTTAACAACAGAGCCATTGGACGCTTTGCACTTTCCATGGAGCAGGACCCCACACACCCCCTTCATGAACAACTCACCCCTCTTCCTTCAGGACGGATGTACAGGGCGCTCAGGTGCAAAAAGGCTCGGTTGGGAAAAAGCCTGATCCCCTCAGTCATAACATTTCTAAACAGCAGGGGGCGCTGAGTGTACTCTGTTTATTGTATTTTATGTTGTTTCTGTGGTCTGTTGTTATTGTCCTTTTTGTTGTCAAACATGTGCTGTGTACGTGGAAAAGAATTTCCCTTTGGGGACAATAAAGTCAAAGTCTAAGTCTAAAGTCTAGGCCCATTGTCGCAGACCAAAAACGGAGCCTTGTTGCAGACAATTCTGGACCATAGACAGCGTTAGATCTCTGCAAGTGTAATCTCTAATCTGCCTGATTTGTACTGATGTACCATCCATGTGTTCCATGAGCTTGACTACCTTTGCCTCTTGTGTAGTCGCAGTTGGCAGGGCAGGCAGCAGTAGTCTGCTCGGTGCATCAGAATTCTCATGTTTCGCGCCCTCTTTGTATTGCAGATTGTACTCACATGCCGCCAGGCTCAATGCCCACCTGTGCATTCTGGCTGCCGCAAGGTATGACACACTCTTACTCTTCCCCAGGAGTCCCAGTAACGGTTTGTGGCCTGACTGTCTGAATGTGACTGTCCGTGCAGTGTTGTCCGAATGGGTACTGATGGAACTTCTTCCAGCCAAATATAATAGCCAGTGTCTCTTTCTCAAGCTGAGAGTACCCCCGCTCTGCTTGTGACAGTGACCAGGACATACAAGAGATAACCCTGCCCCGACCCCATTTGGAGATGCATTGCAGGACATGTACAGAGGATTGGTATTGTCAAAATGTACCCACAGTTGGTCTGACTGGAGATACCTCTTGGCTTCCTCAAATGCTTGCATTTGACGTTTGCCCCACCTCCATAGACCCCCTTTTCTCAGAAGTTCATGCATCGGCTTCAACAAGGTATAAATGTTGGGCAAGAATTTGTGATAATAATTGAGCATGCCCAAGAAAGACTTGAATTGCATCTGGTTTGTTGGCTGTGTGGCATTCACAATGTCTCTAACCTTATCTGCCACAGGAAAGATTCTGTGATTATTAATTTTGCATCCCAAGTACAAGACCTTAGATGCCATGAACCCACACTTGTCTCTCTTCAAACAAAGCCCTGCCGAAGAGTCTTGAAAGCATAGTTTCCAGGTTCTGCAGGTGGCCAGCAACATCTTTTCCAGTAACCAAGATGTCTTGGTTGTCTTCCACCACTTGGGGAATTCCTTGCAATAAATTGTCCATTGTGCCCTGAAATATGCCTGGTGCTGATGACACGCCATATGGTAACCTTGTATGTTATACAGACTTCAGTGTGTGTTTATTGTTGTGAACTACTTGGATTCTTTGTCCAGTGGTAGTTGTTGATATGCTTGAGACAAATCCAATTTGTAAACTTGCAACCACCCCCAAGTATGGCTAACAAGTCCTCTGTTTTTGGAATGGGGTAGTTGTCCAGCTTGGTCACTGGGTTCACTGTGACTTTATAGTCTAAACATATCCTTGTCATTTTGCCCGGTTTTAGTATGAGGACTATGGGAGCAGCCCACTCAAAAAAATTAACAGGCTCAATGATGCATTCTTTCCCCAATCTCACCAACTTTGTCTCTACTTTCTCCTTTAATGCATATGGCAGGGTTCTGGTCTTAAAATATTGTTGTTTGGCTGAGGGGTCCTCAAAGATTTTGGCTTTGGCACCCACTAATGTGCCCAGTTTGCCTTTAAATACACCCCCATGCTTTATGAGTACTGTTTCGAGCCCCTGTGGTTTGAGCCCCAGCTGCATTCTAAAAAATCCTTCTCCAGTCCAGTCTAATGACTTTGAGGCAATTTCTCCCCAGCAGATTTGGCCCCTCCCCCTTTATCACCTATTATGGTAGTGTCATGGTCTCTCCCTTGTAACGAACATGTGCGTGCACCTTTCCCAACATCCCCACTCTGTCCTTTGTGTAGGTGTCCAGTTTAGTCTTGGTGCTACAAGCACTCCTCCGATCTGCCTAAATTTTCCCTCATTCATAATAGTTATGCCAGCCCCAGTGTCTATTTCAATATGATGTTGTGACCATTCACAGATACTTGTTCTTTGTATGTCTCCACCCTTCCTGCATAATCAAAGTTGAACAACAAGTACTCCTCCTCCCCACTCTCTTTCAACAGATGGGTTTGGCCCTGGGGTTTGTCTCTGTTAATCCGTGAATGCCTGGTGTTGCAGTATTTCCAAGCCAAGGGCCTCCTCTTATGGCAGTTGTGGCAAACTGCATCTGAAAATCTGCACTCGGTTACTCTGTGATTGCCACCACAACAAAAACAGCCTGATTCAGGCGTCCGCTGATCCCCGAAGACAGGCAGTGCTTTGTGTACCGACACATCCACCCCTGTTTTCTGCAACTCAGTTACATCCTTAGCCACCATTTCCATAGAAATTTCCACCGCTCTCGCCAAAGTCAGTTTATCATCAAGTTCTGATAACAGGTGCCACTGAATGTGGTTGTCATTAATGCTGCACGTCAGTATATCCCTGATTATATCGTCCAGCAAATTGCCGAACCCCAAGTGTACTGGTAATCTCCTTAGCTCCACCAGGAGTGCCAGGATTGCCCTTGTTGTCTTACCTTGTATGAAACTTATAACGTTCCACAATGAGACTAGGCCGTGGCATAAAGAGATCTGTTCATTTCCATAGCAGCTCCGACAATTCCCTGGTTTACATGACTCCTACAAATCCCTCCCTCGACCTCATTATGTCGCCATGTTCTGTAACTGTAGTTTATCCTCTTCACCAATGGACTATCTTGCCAGTCCACAAATCGGAAGACATCACATGTTCAATCCGATCTCTTTTATTGTTCTCTCATTCGAGTACAATCATGTTTTAATCACTCGGTAGGACCCCAGTCTTTTCAAGTGCCTGACTTAAAGACAACAGATCAACTTCATCTTAACTCCAGTGTAACTTTCTAACGTAACATCCTAACGTCATCTCTAACTTTCATTCATTTTCTGAACCGCTTAATCCAATTCCAGGTCGGGGGGAAGCTGGAGCCTATCCCAGCTGGCTTTGGGCGACAGGCAGGGTACACCCTGGACAGCTCGGCAGTCCATTGCAGGGCCACACAGAGACGAACAACCACCCACACTCACACTCATTCCTATGGGCAATTTAGAGTGACCAATTAACCTATCATGCATGTCTTTGGACAGTGGGAGGAAGGCGGAGAACCCACGCATACACGGGGAGAACATGCAAACTCCACACAGAAAGGCCACTGACCAAACCCCTCCCCAGCCAAGGATTGAACCAGTGTCCTTCTTGCTGTGAGGCCACAGTGCTAACCACTGTGCCACCGTGCAGCTGTCTCTAACTTATTTTTCCTTTTTTCCGCAGATCTTCCTGAATAAGTGCAGTTGTACATGTTGATCTGTCTTTCCTGTCCTCTCCACCCCAATCAGTCGAGGCAGATGGCTGCCCTCCCTGAGCCGGGTTCTGCTGGAGGTTTTCTTCCTGTTAAAGGGGAGTGTTTTCCTTCCCACTGTCGCCGCGTGCAGCTCAGGATGGAGGATTGGATCGAAGTCATGACTCGATGCAATCAGTTGGTTTCTATTATAGGATATGTATGAATTGGCTGGAAATGATGTGCATGTAAAGTGTCCTGTGACAACATTGTTGTGAAGTGGGGCTGTACAAATAAAGTTATATAGAATTGAATTGAATTGAATTAACAAGGACAATTTAATTTCCCAGCTGCTGCTGCAGATAATGATGATGGGTTCAGAGGAGATAATGTTGAAGCCGCAAAAGAGCAAAGCAGACAAGTCACTTATTAGCTCTATAACAACATAATTAACATTTAGTCTTTAATCGTTAAGGAGCTAACGGTTTGGATAAAGAAACCACTCAGCTGAAGCAGTCAGAAAGTCGAAAAGTCTGGGGTGTGGCTCCATCTCGCTTCGATGTAAAATGGTTTTCTAGAATGACTTGTTTATGAACCCAGAATGAAGTTAGGTGGAACTAACTTGAGAAATGAAAATGTTTAACTCATTTAAGATTTCTTTGTTTTTCTCTTTCCTTGTTCCTCTTCCTCCTCCTGCTCGTTGTCTCCTCGCCGTTCCAGCAGCATGTAAGTAGGTAGATGCTCTCAGGTGTAGATGCTCTCAGGTGTAGATGCTCCCAGGTGTAGATGCTTTAAGGTGTATATGCTTTCACGTATAGATGCTCTCAGGTGTCGATGCTCTGAGGTGTAGATGCTCCCAGATGTAGATGTTTTGGGGTGTCGATGCTCCAAGGTGGAGATGCTCTGAGGTGTAGATGCTCCCAGGTGTAGATGCTCCCAGGTGTAAATGCTCTCAGGTGTAGATGCTTTCACATGTAGATGCTCCCAGGTGTAGATGCTCTCAGGTGTAGATGCATTCAGGTGTAGATGCTCCCAGGTGTAGATGCTCTCAGGTGAAGATGATCCCAGGTGTAGATGCTTTCAGGTGTCGATGCTCCCAGGTGTTCATACTCCCAGGTGTAGATGCTCTCAGGTGTAGATGTTCTCAGGTGTAGATACTCCCAGGTGTAGATGCTCGCAGGGGTCGATGCTCCAAGGTCTAGATGGTCTGAGGTGTAGATGCTCCCAGGTGTTCATGCTCCCAGGTGTAGATGCTTTCAGGTGTAGATGCTTTCACGTATAGATGCTCCCAGGTGTAGATGCTGTCAGGTGTCGATGCCCTGAGGTGTAGATGCTCCCAGGTGGACATGCTCTCAGGTGTAGATGCTCCCAGGTGTAGATACTCCCAGGTGTAGATGCTCCCAGGTGTAGATGCTCTCAGGTTTAGATACTCCCAGGTGTAGCTACTCTCAGGTGTAGATGCTTCCAGGTGTAGATGCTCTCAAGTGTAAATGCTTCCAGGTGTAGATGCTCTCAAGTGTAGATGATCCCAGGTGTAGATGCTTTCAGGTGTCGATGCTCCCAGGTGTTCATGCTCCCAGGTGTAGATGCTCTCAGGTGTAGATATTCTCAGGTGTAGATGCTCCCAGGTGTTCATGCTCCCAGGTGTAGATGCTTTCATGTGTAGATGCTTTCACGTATAGATGCTCCCAGGTGTAGATGCTCTCAAGTGTAGATGCTCCCAGGTGTAGATTCTCTCAGGTGTAGATGCTCCCAGGTGTACATGCTCCCAGGTTTAGATTCTTTCATGTGTAGATGCTCCCAGGTGTAGAAACTCTCAGGTGTAGATGCTTTCACATGTCGATGATCCCAGGTGTTCATGCTCCCAGGTGTAGATGCTCCCAGGTGGACATGCTCTTAGGTGTATATGCTCCCAGGTGTTGATGCTTTCAGGTGTAGATGCTGTTACGTATAGATGCTCCCAGGTGTAGATGCTCTCAGATCTAGATGCTCTCAGGTGTAGATGCTCTCAGGTGTGGATGCTCCCAGGTGTAGATGCTTTCAGGTGTAGCTGCTTTCACGTATAGATGCTCCCAGGTGTGGATACTCCCAGGTGGAGATGCTCTCAGGTATAGATGCTCTCAGGTGTAGAACCTTTTCCTTGTAGATGCTCCCAGGTGTAGATGCTCCCAGGTATAGATGCTCCCAGGTGTATATGCTTTCACGTGTAGATGCTTTCACCTGTAGATGCTCTAAACTGTAGATGCTCCCAGGAGTAGATGCTCTCAGGTGTAGATGCTCCCAGGTGTAGATGCTCTTAGGTGTAGATGCTCCCAGGTGTTCACGCTCCCAGGTGTAGATGCTCTCAGGTGTAAATGCTCTCAGGTGTAAATGCTCCCAGGTGTAGATCCACTCAGGGGTTGATGCCCCAAGGTGTAGATGCTCTGAGGTATAGATGCTCAATTGTGTAGATGCTCTAAGGTGTATATGCTCCCAGGTGTAGATGCTCTCAGGTGTAGATGCTTTCACTTGTAAATGCTCCCAGGTGTAGATGCTCCCGGGTGTCCATGCTCCCAGGTGTAGATTCTCTCAGGTGTCCATGCTCCCAGGTGTAGATTCTCTCAGGTGTCCATGTTCCCAGGTGTAGATGGTTTCAGTTGTAGATGCTTTAAGGTGTAGATGCTCCCAGGTGTAAATGGTCTCAGATGTACGTGCTCTCAAGTGTAGATGCTTTCACCTATAGATGCTCCCAGCCGTAGATCCTGTCAGGTGTCGATGCACTGAGGTGTAGATGCTCCCAGGTGTAGATGCTCTCAGATGTAGATGCTCTCAAGTGTAGGTGCTTTCACCTGTAGATGCTCCCAGGTGTAGATGCTCCCAAGTGTAGATGCTTTATAAATAAACTTTACTTACTTACTTACTTACTTACTTTCACGTATAGATGCTCTCAGGTGTGCATTCTCCCAGGTGTAGATGCCCTCAGGTGTAGATGCTTCCAGGTGGCGATGCTCTCAAGTGCAGATGCTCCCAGGTTTAGATGCTCTCAGCTGTAGATGTTCTCAGGTGTAGATGCTCCCAGGTGTAGATGCTCGCAGGGGTCGATGCTCCAAGGTCTAGATGGTCTGAGGTGTAGATGCTCCCAGGTGTTCATGCTCCCAGGTGTAGATGCTTTCAGGTGTAGATGCTTTCACGTATAGATGCTCCCAGGTGTAGATGCTGTCAGGTGTCGATGCCCTGAGGTGTAGATGCTCCCAGGTGGACATGCTCTCAGGTGTAGATGCTCCCAGGTGTAGATACTCCCAGGTGTAGATGCTCCCAGGTGTAGATGCTCTCAGGTTTAGATACTCCCAGGTGTAGCTACTCTCAGGTGTAGATGCTTCCAGGTGTAGATGCTCTCAAGTGTAAATGCTTCCAGGTGTAGATGCTCTCAAGTGTAGATGCTCCCAGGTGTAGATTCTCTCAGGTGTACATGCTCCCAGGTGTACATGCTCCCAGGTTTAGATTCTTTCATGTGTAGATGCTCCCAGGTGTAGATGCTCTCAGGTGTAGATGCTTTCACATGTCGATGATCCCAGGTGTTCATGCTCCCAGGTGGACATGCTCTTAGGTGTAGATGCTCCCAGGTGTTGATGCTTTCAGGTGTTGATGCTGTTACGTATAGATGCTCCCAGGTGTAGATGCTCTCAGATCTAGATGCTCTCAGGTGTAGATGCTTTCACCTGTAGATGCTCCCAGGTGTATTTGCTCCCAGGTGTAGATGCTCCCAGGTGTAGATGGTTTCACGTATAGATTCTCCCAGGTGGACATGCTCTCAGGTGTAGATGCTCTCAGGTGTGGATGCTCCCAGGTGTAGATGCTTTCACGTATAGATGCTCCCAGGTGTGGATACTCCCAGGTGGAGATGCTCTCAGGTATAGATGCTCTCAGGTGTAGAACCTTTTCCTTGTAGATCCTCCCAGGTGTAGATGCTCCCAGGTATAGATGCTCCCAGGTGTATATGCTTTCACGTGTAGATGCTTTCACCTGTAGATGCTCTAAAGTGTAGATGCTCCCAGGAGTAGATGCTCTCAGGTGTAGATGCTCTTAGGTGTAGATGCTCCCAGGTGTAGATCCTCTCAGGGGTTGATGCTCCAAAGTGTAGATGCTCTGAGGTATAGATGCTCAATTGTGTAGATGCTCTAAGGTGAATATGCTCCCAGGTGTAGATGCTCTCAGGTGTAGATGCTTTCACTTGTAAATGCTCCCAGGTGTAGATGCTCCCAGGTGTCCATGCTCCCAGGTGTAGATTCTCTCAGGTGTCCATGCTCCCAGGTGTAGATGCTCTCAGGTGTAGATTCTCCCAGGTGTAGATGGTTTCAGTTGTAGATGCTTTAAGGTGTAGATGCTCCCAGGTGTAAATGGTCTCAGATGTAGATGCTCTCAAGAGTAGATGCTTTCACCTATAGATGCTCCCAGCCGTACATCCTGTCAGGTGTCGATGCACTGAGGTGTAGATGCTCCCAGGTGGACATGCTCTCAGGTGTAGATGCTCCCAGGTGTAGATGCTTTCAAGTGTAGATGCTGTTACATATAGATGCTCCCAGGTGTAGATGCTCCCAGGTGTAGATGCTCTCAGATGTAGATGCTCTCAGGTGTAGGTGCTTTCACCTGTAGATGCTCCCAGGTGTAGATGCTCCCAAGTGTAGATGCTTTCACGTATAGATGCTCTCAGGTGTAGATGCTCTCAGGTGTGGATGCTCCCAGGTGTAGATGCTTTCACGTATAGATGCTCCCAGGTGTGGATACTCCCAGGTGGAGATGCTCTCAGGTATAGATGCTCTCAGGTGTAGAACCTTTTCCTTGTAGATGCTTCCAGGTGTAGATGCTCCCAAGTGTAGATGCTCCCAGGTGTAGATGCTTTCAGGTGTAGATGCTTTGACGTATAGATGCTCCCAGGTGTAGATGCTCCCACGTGTAGAAGGTCTCTGGTGTAGATGCTCTCAGGTATAGATGCTTTCACCTGTAGATGCTCCCAGGTGTATTTGCTCCCTGGTGTAGATGCTCCCAGGTGTATATGCTTTCACATGTAGATGTTCCTAGGTGTAGATGCTCTCAGGGGTACATGCTCCCAGGTGTACATACTCCTAGGTGAAGATGCTTTCACGTGTAGATGCTTCCAGGTGTAGATTCTCCCAGGTGTAGATGGTTTCACGTGTGGATTATCCCAGGTGTTCATGCTCCCAGGTGTTGATGCTCCCAGGTGTAAATCCTCTCAGGTGTAGATGCTCCCAGTTGTAGATGCTTTCACGTGTAGATGCTCCCAGGTGTAGATGCTCTCAGGTGTACATGGTCCCAGGTGTAGATGCTTTCACGTATAGATGCTTCCAGGTGTAGATGCTATCAGGTGTCGATGCTTTCAGGTGTAGATGCTTTGACGTATAGATGCTCCCAGGTGTAGATTCTCCCAGGTGTAGATGCTCTCAGGTGTAGATACTTTTACCTGTAGATGCTCCCAGGTGTAGATGTTCTCAGGTTTAGATTCTCCCCGGTGTAGATGCTCTCAGGTTTAGATTCTCCCTGGTGTAGAAGGTCTCAGGTGTACAAGCTCCCAGGTGTACATGCTCCCAGGTGTAGATGATTTCACATGTAGATGCTCCCAGGTGTAGACGCTCTCAGGTTTAGAGGCTCCCTGGTGTAGATGCTCTCAGGTTTAGATTCTCCCTGGTGTAGAAGGTCTCAGGTGTACAAGCTCCCAGGTGTACATGCTCCCAGGTGTAGATGCTTTCACATGTAGATTCTCCCAGGTGTAGATGCTTTCACGTGTCAATTATCCCACTTGTTCATGCTCCCAGGTGTAGATGCTCTCAGGTGTAGATGCTCTCAGGTGTAGATGCTCCCAGGTGTAGATGCTCTCAGGTTTAGAGGCTCCCTGGTGTAGATGCTCTCAGGTTTATATGCTTTCACGTGTAGATGCTCCTTGGTGTACATGCTCCCAGGTGTTCATGCTCCCAGGTGTAGATGCTCTCAGGTGTAGATGCTCACAGGTGTAGATGCTCCCAGGTGTAGATGCTCTCAGGTGTAGATGCTTTCATGTGTCGATGCTCCCAGGTGTAGATGCTCTCAGGTGTAGATGTTCTCAGGTGTAGATGGTCCCAGGTGTAGATGCTCGCAGGGGTCGATGCTCCAAGGTCTAGATGGTCTGAGGTGTAGATGGTCCCAGGTGTAAATAATCTAAGGTGTAGATGCTCCCAGGTGTTCATGCTCCCAGTTGTAGATGCTTTCAGGTGTAGATGCTTTCACGTATAGATGCTCCCAGGTGTAGATGCTTTTAGGTGTGTATGCCCTGAGGTGTAGATGCTCCCAGGTGTTCATGCTCCCAGGTGTAGATTCTCTCAGGTGTAGATGCTTTCACATGAAGATGTCCCCAGGTGTAGATGCTTTCACATGTCGATGATCCCAGGTGTTCATGCTCCCAGATGTAGATGCTCTCAGGTGTAGATGCTCTCAGGTTTACATGCTTTCAGGTGTAGATGTTCCCAGGTGTAGATGCTCTCAGGTAAGATGCTCTCAGGTTTAGATGCTTTCAGGTGTAGATGCTCCCAGGTGTAGATGCTTTTACATGTAGATGCTGCCAGGTGTACATGCTCCCAGGTGTAGATGCTCTCAGGTGTAGATGCTTCCAGTTGTAGATGCTTTCACGTATAGATGCTCCCAGCTGTGCATCCTGTCAGGAGTCAATGCACTTAGGTGTAGATGCTCCCAGGTGGACATGCTCTCAGGTGTAGATGCTCCCAGGTGTAGATTCGTTCAGGTGTAGATGCTGTTACGTATAAATGCTCCCAGGTGTAGATGCTCCCAGGTGTAGATGCTCTCAGATGTAGATGCTCTCAAATGTAGATGGTTTCACCTGTAGATGCTCCCAGGTGTATTTACTCCCAGGTGTAGATGCTCCCAGGTGTAGATGCTCCCAAGTGTAGATCTTTTCACGTATAGATGCACCCAAGTAGACATGCTCTCAGGTGTGGATGCTCCCAGGTGTAGATGCTCTCAGGTGTAGAACCTTTTCCTTGTAGATGCTCCCAGGTGTAGATGCTCCCAGGTATTGATGCTCCCAGGTGTAGATGCTCCCAGGTGTTCATACTCCCAAGTGTAGATGCTCTCAGGTGTCAATGCTCCTAGGTGTAGATCCTTTCACGTGTAGATGCTTTCACCTGTAGATGCTCCCAGGTGTAGATGCTCTCAGGTGTAGATGCTCCCAGGTGTAGATGCTCCCAGGTGTTCATACTCCCAAGTGTAGATGCTCTCAGGTGTCAATGCTCCCAGGTGTAGATCCTTTCAGGGGTTGATGCTCCAAGGTGTAGATGCTCTGAGGTATAGATGCTCCCAGGTGTAGATGCGCTAAGGTGTATATGGTCCCAGGTGTAGATGCTCTCAGGTGTAGATGCTTTCACTTGTAAATGCTCCCAGGTGTAGATGCTCCCAGGTGTCCATGCTCCCAGGTGTAGATTCTCTCAGGTGTCCATGCTCCCAGGTGTAGATGCTCTCAGGAGTAGATTCTCCCAGGTGTAGATGGTTTCAGTTGTAGATACTTTCACGTATAAATGCTCCCAGCTGTAGATCCTGTCAGGTGTCGATGCACTGAGGTGTAGATGCTCCTCAGGTGGACAAGCTCTCAGGTGTAGATGCTCCCAGTTGTAGATGCTTTCAGGTGCAGATGCTGTTACGTATACATGCTCCCAGGTGTAGATGCGCCCAGGTGTAGATGCTCTCAGATGTAGATGCTCTCAAGTGTAGATGCTTTCACCTGTAGATGCTCCCAGTTGTAGGTGCTCCCAGGTGTAGATGCTCCCAAGTGTGGATGCTCTCAGGTGTGTATTCTCCCAGGTGTAGATGCCCTCAGGTGTAGATGCTTTCACGTGTAGATGCTTTCACAGATAGATTCTCCCAGGTGTAGATGCTGTCATGTGTCGATGCACTGAGGTGTAGATGGTCCAAGGTGGACATGCTCTCAGGTGTAGATGCTCCCAGGTCTAGATGCTGTCAGATATAGATGCTTTGACGTATAGATGCTCCAAGGTGTAGATGCTCCCAGGTCTAGATGCTCCCAGGTGTAGATGCTCTCAGGTGTAGATGCTCTCAAGTATAGATGCTTTCACCTGTAGATGCTCCCAGGTGTATTTGCTCCCAGGTGTAAATGCTTTCACGTGTAGATGCTCCTAGGTGTAGATGCTCTCAAGTGTACATGCTCCCAGGTGTACATGCTCCCAAGTGAAGATGCTTTCACGTGTAGATGCTTCCAGGTGTAGATGCTCTCAGGTGTAGATGCTCACAGGTGTAGATGCTCCCAGGTGTAGATGCTCCCAGGTGTAGATGCTTTCACCTGTAGATGCTCCCAGGTTTATTTGCTCCCAGGTGTAGATGCTTTCAGGTGTAGATGCTTTCACTTGTAGATGCTCTCAGGTGTAGATGCTCCCAGGTGTAGATGCTTTCACATGTAGATGCTCCCAGGTGTAGATGCTCTCAGGTGTACATGCTCCCAGGTGTAGATGCTCTCAGGTGTAGATGCTTCCAGGTGTAGATGCTTTCACGTGTAGATGCTCCCAGGTGTCGATGCACTGAGGTGTAGATGCTCCCAGGTGGACAAGCTCTCAGGTGTAGATGCTCCCAGTTGTAGATGCTTTCAGGTGCAGATGCTTTTACGTATAGATGCTCCCAGGTGTAGATGCTCCCAGGTGTAGATGCTCTCAGATGTAGATGCTCTCAAGTGTAGATGCTTTCACCTGTAGATGCTCCCAGTTGTAGATGCTTTCACGTATAGATGCTCCCAGGTGTAGATGCTGTCAGGTGTCGGTGCACTGAGGTGTAGATGCTCCAAGGTGGACATGCTCTCAGGTGTAGATACTCCCAGGTCTAAATGCTCCCAGGTGTAGATGCTCTCAGGTGTAGATGCTCTCAAGTATAGATGCTTTCACCTGTAGATGCTCCCAGGTGTATTTGCTCCCAGGTCTAGATGCTCCCACGTGTACATGCTCCCAGGTGTAGATCCTCTCAGGTGTAGATGCTCACAGGTGTAGATGATCCCAGGTGTAGATGCTCTCAGGTGTAGATGCTTTCACCTGTAGATGCTCCCAGGTGTATTTGCTCCCAGGTGTAGATGCTTTCACTTGTAGATGCTCTCAGGTGTAGATGCTCCCAGGTGTAGATGCTCTCAAGTGTAGATGCTCCCAGGTGTAGATGCTCTCAGGTGTACATGCTCCCAGGTGTACATGCTCCCAGGTGTAGATGCTGTCACGTGTAGATGCTTTCACGTATAGATGCTCCCAGGTGGATATGCTCACAGGTGTAGATGCTCTCAGGTGTAGATGCTTTCACCTGTAGATGCTCACAGGTGTATTTTCTCCCAGGTGTAGATGCTTCCAGGTGTAGATGCTCTCAGGTTTATATGCTTTCAAGTGTAGATGCTCCTTGGTGTACATGCTCCCAGGTGTAGATCCTCTCAGGTGTAGATGCTCTCAGGTGTAGATGCTCACAGGTGTAGATGCTTTAATGTGTAGATGCTTCCACGTGTAGATTCTCCCAGGTGTACATGCTCACAGGTGTAGATGCTCCCACGTGTACATGCTCCCAGGTGTAGATCCTCTCAGGTGTAGATGCTCTCAGGTGTAGATGCTTTCACCTGTAGATGCTCCCAGGTGTAGATGCTTTCATTTGTAGATGCTCTCAGGTGTAGATGCTCCCAGGTGTAGATGCTCTCAAGTGTAGATGCTCCCAGGTGTAGATGCTCTCAGGTGTAGATGCTCCCAGGTGTAGATGCTTTCAGGTGTAGATGCTTTCACGTGTAGATGCTCCCAGGTGTAGTTGCTCCCAAGTGTAGATGCTTTCACGTGTAGATGCTTTCACTTGTAGATGCTCCCACGTGTATTTGCTCCCAGGTGTGGATGCTCTCAGGTGTACATGCTCCCAGGTGTACATGCTCCCAGGTGTAGATGCTGTCACGTGTAGATGCTTTCACGTATAGATGCTCCCAGGTGTAGATGCTGTCAGGTGTCGATGCACTGAGGTGTAGATGCTCCCAGGTGGATATGCTCACAGGTGTAGATGCTCCCAGGTGTAGATGCTTTCACTTGTAGATGCTCTCAGGTGTACATGCTCCCAGGTGTAGATGCTCTCAGGTGTGAATGCTCCCAGGTGTAGATGCTTTCACGTGTAGATGCTCCCAGGTGTAGATGCTCTCAGGTGTACATGCTCCCAGGTGTAGATGCTCTCAAGTGTAGATGCTCCCAGGTGTAGATGCTCTCAGGAGTAGATTCTCCCAGGTGTAGATGGTTTCAGTTGTAGATACTTTCACGTATAAATGCTCCCAGCTGTAGATCCTGTCAGGTGTCGATGCACTGAGGTGTAGATGCTCCCAGGTGGACAAGCTCTCAGGTGTAGATGCTCCCAGTTGTAGATGCTTTCAGGTGCAGATGCTGTTACGTATAGATGCTCCCAGGTGTAGATGCTCCCAGGTGTAGATGCTCTCAGATGTAGATGCTTTCACGTATAGATGCTCCCAGGTGTAGATGCTGTCAGGTGTCGGTGCACTGAGGTGTAGATGCTCCAAGGTGGACATGCTCTCAGGTGTAGATACTCCCAGGTCTAAATGCTCCCAGGTGTAGATGCTCTCAGGTGTAGATGCTCTCAAGTATAGATGCTTTCACCTGTAGATGCTCCCAGGTGTATTTGCTCCCAGGTCTAGATGCTCCCACGTGTACATGCTCCCAGGTGTAGATCCTCTCAGGTGTAGATGCTCACAGGTGTAGATGCTCCCAGGTGTAGATGCTCTCAGGTGTAGATGCTTTCACCTGTAGATGCTCCCAGGTGTATTTGCTCCCAGGTGTCGATGCTTTCACTTGTAGATGCTCTCAGGTGTAGATGCTCCCAGGTGTAGATGCTCTCAAGTGTAGATGCTCCCAGGTGTAGATGCTCTCAGGTGTAGATGCTTTCAGGTGTAGATGCTCCCACGTGTATTTGCTCCCAGGTGTGGATGCTCTCAGGTGTACATGCTCCCAGGTGTACATGCTCCCAGGTGTAGATGCTGTCACGTGTAGATGCTTTCACGTATAGATGCTCCCAGGTGGATATGCTCACAGGTGTAGATGCTCTCAGGTGTAGATGCTTTCAGGTGTAGATGCTCACAGGTGTATTTTCTCCCAGGTGTAGATGCTTCCAGGTGTAGATGCTCTCAGGTTTATATGCTTTCACGTGTAGATGCTCCTTGGTGTACATGCTCCCAGGTGTAGATCCTCTCAGGTGTAGATGCTCTCAGGTGTAGATGCTCACAGGTGTAGATGCTTTAATGTGTAGATGCTTCCACGTGTATATTCTCCCAGGTGTAGATGCTCACAGGTGTAGATGCTTCCAGGTGTAGATGCTCTCAGGTTTATATGCTTTCACGTGTAGATGCTCCTTGGTGTACATGCTCCCAGGTGTAGATCCTCTCAGGTGTAGATGCTCTCAGGTGTAGATGCTCACAGGTGTAGATGCTTTAATGTGTAGATGCTTCCACGTGTATATTCTCCCAGGTGTAGATGCTCACAGGTGTAGATGCTCCCAGGTGTAGATGCTCTCAGGTGTAGATGCTTTCACTTGTAGATGCTCTCAGGTGTAGATGCTCCCAGGTGTAGATGCTCTCAGGTGTAGATGCTCCCAGGTGTAGATGCTTTCAGGTGTAGATGCTTTCACGTGTAGATGCTCCCAGGTGTAGTTGCTCCCAGGTGTAGATGCTTTCACATGTAGATGCTCCCAGGTGTAGTTGCTCCCAAGTGTAGATGCTTTCACGTGTAGATGCTTTCACTTGTAGATGCTCCCAGGTGTAGATGCTCCCAGGTGTAGATCCTCTCAGGTGTAGATGCTGTCAGGTGTAGATCCTCTCAGGTGTAGATGCTGTCAGGTGTAGATCCTCTCAGGTGTAGATGCTGTCAGGTGTAGATGCTCACAGGTGTAGATGCTTTAAAGTGTAGATGCTTTCACGTGTAGATTCTTTCACTTGTAGATGCTCCCAGGTGTAGATGCTCACAGGTGTAGATGCTCCCAGGTGTAGATGCTCCCAGGTGTAGATGCTCTCAGGTGTAGATGCTTTCACTTGTAGATGCTCTCAGGTGTAGATGCTCTCAAGTGTAGATGCTCCCAGGTGTAGATGCTTTCACTTGTAGATGCTTTCACCTGTAGATTTTCCCAGGTGTAGATGCTCCCAGATGTAGATGTTTTCACTTGTCGATTATCCCACTTGTTCATGCTCCCAGGTGTAGATGCTCTCAGGTGTAGATGCTTTCACTTGTAGATGCTCCCAGGTGTAGTTGCTCCCAGGTGTAGATGCTTTCACGTGTAGATGCTTTCACCTGTAGATTTTCCCAGGTGTAGATGCTCCCAGATGTAGATGTTTTCACTTGTCGATTATCCCACTTGTTCATGCTCCCAGGTGTAGATGCTCTCAGGTGTAGATGCTTTCACTTGTAGATGCTCCCAGGTGTAGTTGCTCCCAGGTGTAGATGCTTTCACGTGTAGATGCTCCCAGGTGTAGTTGCTCCCAGGTGTAGATGCTTTCACGTGTAGATGCTCCCAGGTGTAGTTGCTCCCAGGTGTAGATGCTTTCACGTGTAGATGCTTTCACCTGTAGATTTTCCCAGGTGTAGATGCTCCCAGATGTAGATGTTTTCACTTGTCGATTATCCCACTTGTTCATGCTCCCAGGTGTAGATGCTCTCAGGTGTAGAGGCTCACAGGTGTAGATCCTCCCAGGTGTAGATGCTTTCACGTATAGATGCTCCCAGGTGTAGATGCTGTCAGGTGTCGATGCTGTCAGGTGTAGATGCTCTCAGGTTTAGATTCTCCCAGGCGTACATGCTCCCAGGTGTAGATGCTTTCACTTGTAGATGCTCCCAGGTGTAGATGCTCTCTGGTGTACATGCTCCCAGGTGTAGATGCTTTTAGGTATCAGCCTTAGGTGTTGGATGCGTTTAACTCTTCTCCTTTTGCTTTCTCCATCTGCTCTCTGTAGGGGGTAAGTCACATTTTACTTCTCCTTTTGATTCCTTATCAATAGCAGATGTGTCCATTTTCAGTCAGCTGATGTGTGGCAGAGGTTTGTTTTTCTGTTTTAATCTTGCCAGATGAAAAAAGGTTTAATCTTCTGCACACCAAACAGCAGCTTCAGAACTCATTTGTTTTTCTTGCATAAAGGACAGATTCACAAATTTTGCCAGTTGAAGTGTCCCCCCGAGCAAATTTCCCAGTGTTCTTCACTGCAAACAGGTGTTATTTGTGAGTACAGTCGAGTTATTAATATTAAAACAGAAAATGATGGATTACAAGACGCCACCTGGACAGCAGAAACTGTTTGTTTTTGAGACAGGCAGACAGACATACTGAAGTCAGATTTGTTGCATTTGGTGGATTGTTGGTGTGATTTCTAAGAATAAATTATCAGTCCTCTTTGTGTTGTAATCTGGTCTATTTTCTGGCTCAGAGTCTCCTTGATACTCCTCTCTGGACCTCCTGCTGAAGTGGCCTTTACCTCTGACACCAGGCTCAAAGTGTCTCTGAACATAGAAAAGCAGCTCAGCCTTTCAGAGAAATGTCAGCTGCTGGCCTCAGAGACATTTCCATGCAGCCTGTCACGTGCTTCTCATCTGCAGCCTTAAAGGTGGCGGTTAACACGCGCCTTTTAGAGCCCTTAGTCCAAACACACATGGTGATGAAGAGCCTTCCTTGCTGTTTCTCTTAGCGTCTCAGTGTGAGGTGAAGATGCTGATGGGATGCTCAACGTGACAGCAAGGTGTCTTTGTGCGTCTACATCAAACAGACCTCCAGGGCCCGTTTACAGCCGACGCTGTGATGACAGTTTAGTGTGGCAGCGCTGCGTAAACTACAGAGCCGTCCTCCTAATGAACGCAGACTTCAAACTCTCCGCTGCGCCGCTGTCTGTCATTGAAGTCGGGTTTAAACGGCCAGCTGACAGCGACGAGAGTTTGTCCGACACTGACAGTAGCTCCAGATGATGAGCAGCTGGTCCTCTGGGACTCGTCGGTGTTAAAGTGTACAAACGACACAACGGGCTCAGAGAGCTGGAGGAAAAGCACAGCAGACAGGCTGACGAACGCTGATGGAGACATCAGAGAAACCACAGCAGCCAGTGTTATTACTGATGACAGGAGGAGGTAAAATCCTGCTGTTAGCATCAACTTTGTTATAAGAGAAGAGGTGGTTAAAAATGTCTGCCAGGATTAACTTTGAGAGGAAATAATTTATCTTCTTCCATAAAAAACATTAGCCTGTTTTTTCTTGCAGATCATTTAATGTTCATTAAAATAAAGACAGACTCAGAGCAGTCTAAATCATGAGCTGGTTGGCTCACTGGAAATAGATAAAGAGCTTCATTTATTTCTGCACCACGTTAACATACTCCGCTCAGAAACCGACAGCACTGGCAAATATCACTGGGAAACACATCACTATCATCATTCTCATTATCGTGATCATTATCATCATCATCTTCATGGCCAACGTCAACATCATTGACGGGAACTTAAGAGGTAGATGCTGAACGACAGGGAGCCCAACATGGAGCCTTGGGAAAGTTGACGTGTTCTTTGTTTGAGCGATCTATTGATGCCTTGCAGGAACGTGACGTCAGTACACACCCTACTCTACCGCCGCCATTGAACACTGATCCTCTATGATTGGAATGTGTGCTTTAGTTGAGCTACAGTGAGGCTGATGTAATTCAAGAGTCTGTGATAATTCTCATTGTAAAGAAGAAAAACATTTGTACAAGACCTCAAACCTTAGCGGTTGCTAAAGCTAGCTCTTCTAACTTGCACTGAAGCTCACTGTAGTGGTTTCTGTATCTAGCTTTAGATGGTGGGTCTCTCAGGCTACATCATTAATAAGGCACACGGAGACTAGGCAGCGGCTGCTTATTGTCTTTTATTAACTGCCACATACGAGAACAACGCTGCACACCGGAGTGCTACAGACAAGACCAGTCGAGCACAGAGTGCTCAATCAGATACACCACATCTCCCTTTTCCAAGAATGAGATGTATTTATGCATCTAAGTGCATGAACTTCAATAACATTAAGCGTTACTGTACCTAGTATTCTACAGTACATATTGTCTTGAAAGATATAACTTACTTAGTGTTAACAAATACATTTTTGAGCTTCATAAGAACATATGAGATAAATATGTTTCCTAGGATCAATCTCTGAACAGAACAATCTGCCTACCACGGTACCATTCTTTCACAACAATGTCAATAAAACATGACAATAGATTAACCACTCTTTTCTGATTCTTCTTTTTTTTTAAACACTTAGTCAAAGTCACAGATTAGTCTCTAAACCTGACAGGAGGTCTCACCACTCTGCCACTTATGGTTCTGCATTCCAGCGGTGACGGATCTTAGGATGGCTGGGCAGAAGATTCATTTGTCTCAGAGTGTGTTATTTGTGAATCTTCATCCAAGTCAGTGTCTCTGAACAGACTTGGATGTATCCTCCTCAGATGTCTCCTATTCCTCCAGAAAGTCTTTCCTGCTGGAGTCAGCCAGTTGTACAAGCACGGCTCCTTTCTTTGGCTCGTCACCATGGCTGGCTCCCAACCACGTTGTGTCTGCATGTGTACAGTGGTACCCGGACCCAAGGCAGGCAGCAGTTTGGCGTTCTGATCATAGTTTACGCGCTGGTGTAACTGCAGATCCTGTACCCTGCTGTGTACGTGCAGTGGGGTGGACCGCTTTAGCAAAGCACTAGAGCGTGGAAGTGTACTGCATAGCGCTCTCCCCATCAACAGCTGTGCAGGCAACTCGGTCAGTCCTGTCACTGGTGTCCGTAGTGACAGCAGGACCAGATGTGGGTCAGTGCCAGTATGCATTGCTTTCTTCAGCGCATGTTTTACTGTCTTTATCATTCTCTCCGCAAGCCCATTTGACTGCAGATATCCAGGACTTGAGTGTGTGAGCTTGAATTCCCACGATGCTGCTTGATCTCATAGCTGGCAAAAGGAACATGGTCACTGACCAGCTCTTTGGGAATCCCCTGCCTCGCAAATACAGACATCATTCACAGTAGCTGTGAAGACATTTCTCCAGGCTGTGCCTCCTCATGGGCCAACCATTCAGATGCTTCTCACACACAGTTTGTAGTACACTGTCTCCAGCTGTGGCAGCTTTCAGCTGGTTGAATGTCTCCTCCCTCAATGCATCTGTGGCCTCCATTGTGTACACAACTTTCTCATCACAAGGGTTCTCGTTTACATTCTCGCCATCTCTGCTCATCGTAGCACATGACAAGGCATCTGCAACATACATCTGTTTGCCTGAGGTGTGGGTAATGTTCAAGTCATACTTTTGCAGTTGCAGAAAGATACCTTATAGTCTTGCTGGTGCTTTGTTCAGCGGCTTTCTGACAATCGCATCCAGAGGTTTATGATCTGACTGCACAGTCAGGTCTGCCAAAGACATACTCGAAGAATCTTTTAGCTGCAAAGACTATGGCCAGCAGCTCCTTCTCTATCTGTGCATATCTCTTTCCTGTGTCTGTGAGTGCTCGTGAGGCGTAGCACAGTGGAAGTCCTTCTTGTAGCCAACATGCTCTGAGTCCTCCTTTGATGAGTCTGCTTGTAGTGTAAGGGGTTTCTTGTGGTCACAATACCTCAACACTGCCGTCTGTGTGAGAACTGTTTTCAGGGGGTCTAGACGAGGCAGCGGCTGCTCATTCCATTGTCTTTTAATAACTGCCACATACGAGAACATTGCTGCACACCGGAGTGCTACAGACAAGACCAGTCGAGCACAGAGTGCTCGATCAGATACACCACACTCACCTGATTTGAAGTGTAAACTGCTCAGATAGCTACTCATGATCGCTGAAAGCATCTCTGACAACAATCACAGAAAGAAAAAACTGGTTCTTCTTTCTTGTTGTCACACTAAACTGGACAGCATATGGATGGCATCTCAGACAACATGAATCAGTCACTGTAGCACCAGATGCTGGTGCAGGCACTCAATATGGCGGCTAGAGTTGGAGCGTGTCTCTGACATCAGCTGCAATGTATCGATAGTTAACAACTTATACAAAGTAGTTCTTGTCTTTGAGTTGTATTTAAACCTGTTCAGGTGCGTGGACACAATGTTTCCTCTTACACTATGTGTTGTCTTTAGGGTTACACTCCTCTTCATCTGGCCTCCATTCATGGACACCAGGACATTGTCCAAACCCTCATCGGGACCTACAGTGAGTCAACCGTCACACTCACCCACTTTCACTCAGTCAGAAGAAAACCTCCTCATGTTGCATTGCTTTGAAATGATCCATGTCAGCTCAAAGCTGG
Source organism: Telmatherina bonti (assembly GCF_933228915.1). NCBI lineage: Eukaryota > Metazoa > Chordata > Actinopteri > Atheriniformes > Telmatherinidae > Telmatherina > Telmatherina bonti. The sequence goes on from NC_136620.1 coordinate 4,454,709, forward strand.
GGTACTAATGTTGCTCAGCTCACCCAGATTTTACTCTGGGTGAAGTGGTTCCTCGTCCTGATAGTAGTCTATACTTTCTTTCTTTCTTTTTAACTGGATCCCCATTAGCTGCAGCAAAACCGCAACATGAACAATAAGAAATCTAGTTAGAGCCCTCAGTTTACTGTAAATCTGTAAAAACTCTGACCAATCCAAACGTTCCCACCCAAATGGAGTTGTTCATTTCTTATAATTCGTAGCTTCCTCTCCTGCCTCCCCTCCTCCCTCTCCAGCAGCACATACCTAATAGCCACACCCTGCATATAAACAGCATGTTAGGATGAAAATACAAAGTAGTGAAGAAGAAACTCGGAAGGCAAACATGGCTGAGAAAATGCAGGAAGGATTTCCCGACCCGGCTTGGTTTATTTGCCTCCTCCTGCTAAACAGCCGAGAAAGAGAAAATCTTTGGTGGAAAAAGCTGTGAACTAGAAAAACACTCGGAGAGCGCGAACCTCTGCGACGGCCTTCAGAAAATTCCTGGATCCAGACAGTGATCCAGACCACCAATCTTCCTTTTCACTTTTCCAACAATTCCTGAAAATCTCTTCAAAATCCATCCATAACTTTCTGAGTTATTTTGAACACAAACAGATAAACACCAGAAAAACATAACCTCCTTGGCGGAGGTCAGAAAAAAGCCTTGGATCACGCAAGGAGCAAAAGCAGAGGGGGAGGAGCCAAGGCAGCACGCTACTTTCACATCTTGCTAGCTCCCCAACATTACCTACCCCAGCTTTGAAACCATCAGATCCACACTAATGTGTAACCATGGAAACACTAAATCTCACCATTTGTTTCTGGTTGAATAAACTTGTTCCCTCTGCACATGCTCAAACCACACAAAGGTCATGTGACCTTTATAGGAAGAAACATGGCCGGAACAAACTATGGTCAAGATTATCAGCCGCCTTCTCTAAGATCATTGTTTTATAGAAGTCTGGTTTTTAGGGAACTTTTCATCACCTTTAACAAAAGTGTCATCTGATGACAGATTTTAGAGAAGGATGTTGTGTGTCCTGTCCCATCCACCCCAACTGGTCCAGGCAGATGGTTGTCTGGCTCTGGTGGAGGTGTACCTTCTGGTTAAAAGGGAGTTTTCCTTTCCACTGCCTCCTTGTTTATATGGGCACAGTAATTATGAACTGGACTAATGTAGAACATATCACAGCTTTCTTTTAACTGGAAGTGGACAGAATGTGCTGGATTAAATTTGGGTGTTGTCCGACTGATGTGAACTGGTGAACTGAATGGTTTTAAGTCAACAGTGAAGGTAGAGCCCATGTCCAGCTCATTTGGACCGTGATGATTTTTGGGCTTTTGTCCTGATTTGATTTGATTCTGATTTTTTAGGTTACGATTAGATTTAAATTGCAATTCTCACGATTCTTCAATATTGCTGACTTTTGTAGACTAAAAACAAAAAAAACATGCACAAAACTTTTGTTGCTTGTCATTTTTCTTGATTTCAATCAGGAAGAAGCAACACACGAGCAATACCATCATTCTGCTGCTATAATGCCCAAGAAGACGAGTAAAAAGATAAATAAAAACAATTAAAATGACAAAAATTTATAATAGATCTTTTTATTTATTTAGAAAAAAAATTATCAATCTTAAAACTGTGAAGCAAAAAATCCTGATATTGGATTTTCCGCCCCGACTGCTCATGTTCTGTTACTTGTGCCTGTTGCTATGGTTACTACTGACTGGCAGACAAAAATGTTTGTCTAGAATGTGGGTCTCTCAGGCTAAATCAAGTATTTAACTAAACTGAGCCAATGTTTTGTGGTGAATAAGAAGAGCTGGCATGTTTTTCTCATTTTGCTCAGCCCCAGCTCTACCCAAGGCAATGTTATGTTTTGATTGGCCCGCATGGCCATGTGGCCAATCACACGTGAGGATATGAGATCATAAAACAAGGAGGGAGGTATGCACTACACTGCGAGTGAGACAGCTGTGAGAAGAATTTGTGAGGGCATCAGTGGTCTCACATAACTATGAGTGACTAATGTTTAAAAGTTTTAAACAATAATTACAAAATTAATAATGCTGTTTTCTTGAGTTTGGTTTGTGTTCTGTGGAGTTTTTTGCTGGTTTTTGTTGATTTGTGAAAAAACGACTGAAATATTAATGAAAATAAACGCAGAAATGGAGGCAAATGGAGGCTTTGTACAAAAACACTTCATACAAAAGAATTTTAAAACACAAACCATTATTTTGAGAAGTTAGGGTAAAGTATGTGGCTACAAATAATCCCACATTGAGAGCCATTTGGCAGCCGAAAAAGCCGGCTCTGAAAAGAGCCATTACAACGGTGGACCTGTGAATCGACCATCAACAGTAGACCGTAAACACTCGTTCACCATCTAAATAGGTTTGTTCCAAATACACTCTCATTGAAGGTACCGAGAGACATGATGGGTGATGTCTACTAAAAAAAGCAGTTTAATTTCTCATAAAACAAAAATTAGTCTCTTTGTTTTCTATCTATTAAAGTTTAATAGACTGTCAGTGATGTCACTTTTTTGTTACGCTGCCATGTTGGAGCTAGCTGTCGTTCTGCAGTGACTGTTAATTTACTATTTATTGTTTTGTAAATGTAGACGCTTCAGTGACCGTATTTTGGTATTTTGGTGTTTTTCCAAAGAGCCCTGAGCTCTTTGGAAAAAATACAAACTGGATGTGTACCACAAAATAAAATTAACATTAGATCCAGTCACTATTTGGTATTTGCAGGCTAAATTAGTTTACCTCTGGATAATCTGACAGTTAACACTGCCAGATCTAGCTAATCCTTTTCTTACTGTCCAGTACACTGTATAAACACCCGAGCTCTAAACTTCTATACCACAGTATCACTCAGAAAGAAATAAACAAGCAGCACATACCAACTTATAGAACAGGAACTTGTATTTCCACAATTAAACGCAAGAAGAGTTAACCACTCTGTATCATATTCTCACTCTGATGTGGAAAATAAATGCAAAGATTAACATCACGTGGGCCCACTCACCAAACACACACGAAGCCAAAGCCAGCGTGGGATTGATCAGATGGGATACGTGGAAAACCTGCAGGACAGCGGCACTCGAGGACCGACTTTGGACAACCCTGAGCTCGGCCGATCACAAACAACAAAAGCAGGGCAGAACATCAAACTCCGGGACTCAATAAGGTGGCAGAACCTCGAACAATAACCTCAAACAACATAAAAATTCATTGGCAAATTGATCCAGTTTGAACCTGTCGGAGACCATGAGGCCATGTTTGGGTTGATGGTTTCATCAGAACCTGGACCGAGTTCTACTCGGATTGAGGGATGAAACTGAGTTTAGTGTCGGCTCTTTGAGCAGAGAGAAAATAAGAAGAAAGCAAGCATGGATGAAATGTCTAGCTGTCAGCTCAGACGTCTCCGCCTGTCTCTGGGACAATACGTTTCCTCTGCTGTCAGAAGCGTCTGACTGAGCGTGCACGTGAGGGGTTTCTTTATATGCAGGTTTCAGATTGATATTCAGACTCGGAGAGCGGGCCGGCGAGGGATTCTCGGTCCACACGCCTCACGGACAGCTGGGCCCAGAGGAAGCACCGATGCAAGACGCGGCTGCTCTCAGATTGACACCTCCTCCCTCCACCTCCACAGTGCTGCTAACGAGCCCAACTAACGAGCCCTGCTAACAAGCCCCGCCCCCGACCAGCAGCCGGTCCACATCATCAGTGCCGGGTCAGAACACGTCTCTGAATGTGGGGCGGGCAGGAAACGACCTGTCAATCAAAGCTCACACATACTGGAAAGGTTCTGGAATTAACCGATCTGACCAGGCACGCTCACATGTACACACACATACACACAGTTACACACAATACACACACAGACACACACATACACACAGTTACACACAATACACTCACAGACACACAGTTACACACTGTTACACACAATACACACACATACACACAGTTATACACTGTTACACACAATACACACACATACACACAGCTACACACAGTTACACACAATACACACAATTATTTGTGTGTAACAGGGTTACACACAGATAAACACAGTTACACATACATACACACAGTTACACACAAAAAGTTACACACAGTTACACATACATAAACACAGTTACACATACACACAATTATACACAAATACACACAGTTACACACACATACACAGATACACACTGCTGCACACAATGCACACAGTTACACACAGAGGTACAGTCAAATACACACAGTTACACACAGTTACACACAAATACACACTGTTGTGCACAAATACACAGTTACACACAGTTACATGCACTGTTACACACAAATACATACAGATACACACAAATAAACACAATTACACACACATACACAGTTACATACTTTTACACACAATACAGAGTTACACACATATACACAGTTGCACACACATAGACGTAGCTACACACACACATAAACAGTTACACACACAGACACAGCTACACATACAGACAAAGCTACACACGCCTAAACACAGTTACACACAAATAGACACAGTTACACACACATAGACGTAGCTACACACACATAGACACAGCTACACACACATAAACACAGTTACACACACATAGACGTAGCTACACACACATAGACACAGCTACACACACATAAACACAGTTACACACACATAGACACAGTTACACACACATAGACGTAGCTACACACACATAGACACAGCTACACACACATAGACGTAGCTACACACACATAGACGTAGCTACACACACATAGACACAGTTACACACACATAGACGTAGCTACACACACATAGACACAGTTACACACACATAGACGTAGCTACACACACATAGACACAGTTACACACACATAGACGTAGCTACACACACATAGACACAGCTACACACACATAGACGTAGCTACACACACATAGACGTAGCTACACACACATAGACGTAGCTACACACACATAGACACAGTTACACACACATAGACGTAGCTACACACACATAGACACAGTTACACACACATAGACGTAGCTACACACACATAGACACAGCTACACACACATAGACACAGCTACACACACATAGACAGTTACACACACATAGACGTAGCTACACACACATAGACACAGTTACACACACATAGACGTAGCTACACACACATAGACACAGTTACACACACATAGACGTAGCTACACACACATAGACACAGCTACACACACATAGACGTAGCTACACACACATAGACGTAGCTACACACACATAGACACAGTTACACACACATAGACGTAGCTACACACACATAGACACAGTTACACACACATAGACGTAGCTACACACACATAGACGTAGCTACACACACATAGACACAGTTACACACACATAGACGTAGCTACACACACATAGACACAGCTACACATACATAAACACGGTTACACGCAGTTACACACAATACACACAGTTACACACAAATACACACTGTTATGCACAAATACACAGTTACACACAGTTACATACACTGTTACACACAAGTACACACAGTTTAAAAAAACGTTACACACAAATAAACATAGTTACACACAAATAGACACAGTTACACACACAGTTACAAACGCATACACGGTTACATACTGTTGCACACAATACACACAGTTACTCACATATACACAGTTACGTACTCATGAACACAGTTACACACACATAAACACAATTACACATACATAAACACAGCTACACACTGTTACACACAAAAACACACAGTTAAACACACATAAACACAGTTCCACACACATGAACTCAGTTACACACAAATAAACACGGTTACATACACATAAACAGTTACACACCAGACACAGCTACACACAAATAAACACAGTTAAACACAAATAGAAACATTTACACACACATAGACACAGTTACACACACATAGATGTAGCTACACACACATAGACAGTTACACACACATAAACACAGTTTCACACACATAAACACAGTTACACATACATAAACATAGTTATACACTGTTACACACTGTTACACACAATACACACAGTTACACACAATGCACACAGTTACACATACACACAGTTAAACAAATATGCACAGTTACACACACTTTCATACAATACACACAGTGACACACAATACACACAGTTACACACAATACATACAGTTACACACAGTTACACATACACAGTTACACACAAATAAACACAGTTACACACACTGTTACACACAATTACACACACGTACACACAATACACACAGTTACACACAAATACACACAGTGACACACAAATACACACACTGTTACACACACATAGACATAGTTACACACACATAAACACAGTTACGCATACATAAACATAGTTATACACTGTTACACACTGTTACACACAATACACACAGTTGCACACAGTTACACACATACACACTGTTACAGACAATACACACAGTTACACACTGTTACACACAATACACACAGTTACACACAATACATACAGTTACACACAATACACACAGTTAAACACAGTTACACACAATACTTACAGTTACACACAATACATACAGTTACAAACAGTTACACATACACACAGTTACACACAAATATACACAGTTACACACACAGTTTCACACAATATACACAGTTACACACAATACACACAGTTGCACACAATACATACAGTTACACACAATTCAGACAGTTACACACAGTTACACATACACAGTTACACACAAATACACACAGTTACACAGAAATGCACAGTTACACACACAGTTACACACAAATACACACAGTTACACACAGTTACACACAAATACACACAGTTACAGTTACACACACATACGCACAGTTACACACTATTACACACAAATACACACAGTTACACACACATACATACAGTTACACACAATACACACAGTTACACGTACACAGTTACACACAAATATTCAATTCAGTACTTTATTAGGTCCCCGTAGGGCAATTTGTGTGCAGCCAGTAGCATAAAAGTGCAATCAGTCAACAACAACAAACAATAAAAATAATAAAATAATAAAAGGCAAGTTAAATAACAGTGGAAACACGGTAAGATGAGAACATCACAGCACATGAAGCGACGCCAAAACTAGCAAATTAACAACTATGATTCATTTAAAAATCCAATGGCTCTTGGGATGAAGGAGTTTCTGACTCTATTGGTTTTAAACTTAGGCACGCAATATCTCCTGCCTGAGCGCAATGGCTGAAACTGCCTGTGCAGAGGATGGGCAGGATCTGCAAGGATTTTCTTTGCCTTGCATACAGCCCTGCATTTGTAAAGATCCCACAAATCACTTAAATGACAGCCAGTAATTTTACTGCACTCTTTAACTATGCTTTGTAAACGGTTTCGATTTTTAAGATTTAACATGCCAAACCAGCAAAGAAAAGCAAAGGTAAGAGTTGACTCCACAAAACAGGAATAAAACATTTTCATAAAAACATTGTCAACGTTAAAAAATCTCAATTTACGAAGGAAGTGCATTTTCTGGTGAGCTTTACTACAGACAGCATCAACCTGGGTGTCGAATGTTAATTTACTGTCCAGTACTGTTCCCAAGTACTTGTACTGATGCACCACCTCAACTACCTGTCCATTTATCAGGGCAGAAGTGGATTTCCTAACATCTATCAACAATTCTTTTGTCTTTGACACATTTATGTGCAGGAAAGAAGACTGACACCACTCAAGAAAGTCAGTCAAGACAGGGCCATGATCAAGAACATCACCAGAGACCAGAGAAACTATGACAGAATCATCAGCAAACTTAATGACATGGCGGTTCTCATGGAGGCTTTGGCACATATTTGTGTACAATACAAACAACAAGGGAGACAAAATGCAACCCTGGGGTGCACCAGTGGAGGAAACCAGAGAGTCAGACAGAATGCTGTTGACTCTAACTTGCTGAGTCCTGCATGTTAGAAAGTCAATTAGCCATAGAATCAAAGTTCCATCCACATTCATATATTTAAGTCTCTCTGCCAGTAGATGTGGCTGAATTGAGTTGAAGGCTGAGGAAAAGTCAATGAAGAGCAGCCGCACTAACGTCCTTGCACCTTCGAGATGACTGAGTGTCAAATTTAGGAGGGTAGCGATTGCGTCATCTACTCCTCTACCTGGCCGATAAGCAAATTGGAATGGGTCAAGGATTGGATTGACACAACTCAGCAATTCAGACTTAACTACTTTTTCAAGGGCTTTCATGACCAGAGATGTAAGCGCGATGGGCCTGAAATCATTAAGTTCTTTAGGTGACTTGACTTTTGAAACAGGAACGATGACGGATTTTTTCCACAGGGCAGGTATCTGACAGAGCTCAAGAGATTTTGAAAAGATATAACAAAAGATGTCTGCCACTTGCGCCGCACAGTTTTTTAGGACCCGTCCCCCAATACCGTCAGGGCCAGGACTCTTCCTCTCCTTTACTCCTTTAAAGAGTTTTACAACCATAACTCCATCGACATGGACAGTGCTTTTTGGCTCAGTTACACTGTTCTTCAAAACTGTCAATTCATCACTGAAATCATGAATATCAAACCGATTGTAAAATGAATTAAGTTTGTTAGCAAAGCTAAAGTCAGATCCATTATTTACTCCAGTGCTGATAGGATTCTTATTAGAACCCCTCCCCATCATGGTTTTCACACCGTCCCAAGCAGAGCGAGAATGTCCTGAAGTAAACAGGCTTTGCACTTTATTTTTATAATTAATTTTGGCAATCTTTATATTCCTTTTCACCTGCTTCTGAAGTTCATTGTACAAAAACAGGTTCCCAGCATCAAAACTCCTATTCCTCTCTATTATTGAATCTCTGACTTCTTTAGAGAACCACTGCTTATTATTGGGGAAATTGAAACAATATTTGTGGGGAATGGCCAAATCCTCACAAAACCTTATGTAGTCAGACACAGTTTCAGTTAATTCATCTAAATCTTCACAAGCATCTTTGAAAATGTCCCAGTCGGTACAGCTGAGGCACTCCTGGAGACACTGGGTGGAGTCATCAGACCATCTAGGAACAAGGCGGCACTCAGGATTGCTCCTTTTAAGAATTGGCCTATAGTAAGGCATCAAGTAGATGACGTTATGATCGGACGTACCAAGTGGCGCAGACACAGTTACACAGAAATGCACAGTTACACACACAGTTACACACAAATAGACACAGTTACACACAGTTACACGCACAGTTACACACAAATACACACAGTTACAGTTACACACACATACACACAATTACACACTATTACACCCAATACACACAGTTACACACTGTTACACACAGTTATACACAGTTACACACAGTTACACACTGTTACACACAATACACACAGTTACACACAATACACACAGTTACACACAATACATTCAGTTACACACAAATAAACACACTTACACACACTGTTACACACAATTACACACACGTACACACAGTTACACACAATTCCACACAATAGACACAGTTACACACAGTTACACACAGTTACACACAATACATACAGTTACACACAATACACACAGTTACACACAGTTACACATACACACAGTTACACACAAATAAACACAGTTACACACACTGTTACACACAATTACACACACGTACACACAGTTACACACAATTCCACACAATAGACACATTTACACACAATACACACAATGCACACAGTTACACACAAATACACACACTGGCACACACACATAGACACAGTTACACACACATAATCACAGTTTCACACACACAAACACAGCTACACACACATAAACACAGTTACGCATACATGAACACAGTTACACACACATAAAAACAGCTACACACACATAAACACTGTTACACATACATAGACACAGTTACGCATACATAAATATAGTTATACACTGTTACACACTGTTACACACAATACACACAGTTGCACACAGTTACACACAATACACACCGTTACACACAATACAGACAGTTACACACAATACATACAGTTACACACAAAACACACAGTTACACACAGTTACACACAATACATACAGTTACACACAATACACACAGTTACACACAGTTACACATACACAGTTACACACAAATATACACAGTTACACACACAGTTTCACACAATACACACAGTTACACACAATACACACAGTTACACACAATACATACAGTTACACACAATACACACAGTTACACATACACAGTTACACACAAAAACACACAGTTACACACAGTTACACACAAATACACACAGTTACAGTTACACACACATACACACAGTTACACACTATTACACACAAATACACACAGTTACACAGACATACACAGACTTACACATACACAGTTACACACAAAAACACACAGTTACACACAGTTACAGTTACACACACATACACACAGTTACACATAATACACACAGTTACACACAATACACATAGTTACACACAGTTACACACAAATACACACAGTTAGACACAAATACACACAGTTACACACACATCAACTCAGTTACACATACATGAACACAGTTATACACAAATACACACAGTTACACACAGGTACACACAGTTACACACACTGTTACTCCCAAATAGACACCGTTACAAAAACAGTTACACACAAGTACACACATGCTGTTACACACAATACACACAGTTACTCACATATACACAGTTACGCACTCATGAACACAGTTACACACACATAAACACAGTTACACTCTGTTACACACAGTTACACACAAATACACACAGTTACACACACAAAAACACAGTTACACACACATAAAATCAGTTACACATACATAAACAGTTACACACGCATAGACACAGTTACACACAAATAAGCAGAGTTACACACACAGACACAGCTACACACATAAACACAGCTACACACTGTTGCACACAAATACACACAGTTACACACACAGCAACAGCTACACACACATAAACACTGCTACACACTGTTGCACACAAATACACACAATTACACATACATAAACACAGTTACACACACATAAACACAGTTACACACACAGACACAGCTACACACACATAGACACAGTTACACACGCATAAATAAAGTTACACATACATAAACACAGTTACACACATATAGAGACAGTTACACACACATAGACATAGCTACACACTGTTGCACACAAATACACAGTTAAACACACACATAAACACAGCTACACATATATAAACACATTTGCACACATAAACTCAGTTACACATTCATAAACACAGTTACAGACACATAAACACAGTTACACACACATAAACACAGTTACACACTGTTACACAAAGTTACACACAAATACACACAGTTACACACACATAAACTCAGTTACACATACATAAATACAGCTACACACTGTTAGACACAGTGACACACAAATAGAAAGTTACACACACATAAACTCAGTTACACATACATAAACACAGTTACACATACATAAACACAGGTACACACACATAAACACAGTTACACATACATAAACACAGTTACACACTGTTGCACACAAATTCAACAGTTACACACACACATAAACACAGTTACACACACGTAGAGACAGTTACACACACATAGACACAGTTACACACTGTTGCACACAAATTCAACAGTTACACACACACATAAACACAGTTACACACACGTAGAGACAGTTACACACACATAGACACAGCTACACACTGTTGCACACAAATAGACACAGTTACACATACATAAACTCAGTTACACACAAACACACTTACACACACATAGACACAGTTACACACGCATAAACTCAGTTACACACAAACACAGTTACACACACATAGACACATTTATACACACATAAATACAGTTACACACACATAGACACAGTTACACACACATAGAGACAGTTACACACACATAGACACAGCTACACACTGTTGCACGCAAATACACACAGTTAAACACACACATAAACACAGATACACATACATAAACACATTTACACACATGAACTCAGTTACACATTCATAAACACAGTTACACACACATAAACTCAGTTACACACAAACAGTTACACACACATAGACACAGTTACACACACATAAACACAGTTACACACACATAGACACAGTTACACACACATAAACACAGTTACACACACATAAACTCAGTTACACACACATAAACACAGTTACACACACATAGACACAGTTACACACACATAGACACAGTTACACACACATAAACACAGTTACACACACATAAACACAGTTACACAAACAAACACAGTTACACACACATGAACTCAGTTACACACAAACACAGTTACACACACATAGACACAGTTACACACACATAAACACAGTTTCACACACATAAACTCAGTTACACACACATAAACTCAGTTATACACAAACACAGTTAAACACACATAGACATAGCTACACACACATAAATACAGTCACACATACATAAACACAGTTACACATACAGACACAGCTACACACAGATAAACACAGTTACACACAAATAGAAACACAGTTCCACACAGTTATACACACTCAAACACAAATAAACAGTTACACACACATAAACACAGCTGCCCCCACATAAACAAAGTTCCACACAATTACACACACATAAATACAAATATACACACTATTGCTTACAGATACCCACTAATACTCTTAAATACACACAAATATGCAGAAATATCCATAAATGGTGGAGTAGTAGTTTGTCCCACACTATAACTATGTAAGCACATTTACTTTAGCTATATGTGTCAGAGGAGCTGGAGAACTTAGCCCAGTTCTTTGCAACAAACTTTATGGTAATAATTCTTTGTATTTTAACATAGGTGATATTATGGGGTGGGACGGGAGTAAAAAAAAAAAAAAAAAAAAAAAGCTCGTAGCTTCATGGAAGGACCTGCGTCCAACTGGACAGTCCACCAGCACCTTCCTACCATGTCCTCTCCTGTGTGATTTGTTTGACTGATGTTCTTTAAGTCCAAAAGGCGACTCCATATCTGTCTTAATGTAGAGCTGAAATTCAGGTCTGAGTCCAGGACTACACCAATATTTCTAACTTTCAACTTTGCTGTTTGAAGCGGCTTTAGGCAGGGGCAAGAGGGAGCTATCCCCCCTCAGACAAACACCTTGCTGTGTGGAAACACCTGCAGAGTTTTGGGGCAGAAAAGTAGGAGACTGTTATTGTAGAGAAGGGAATGTGTTTCTTTTAAAAAGAAAAAAACAAAAGAAAAACATTTCATCTTCTACTCTGTTGTTTGTTCTTAGGTTTTACATTAATTTAAGGTTATTGTCTGAGGTTCTGCCACCTTATTGTGTCATGGAGTTTGATTTTCTGCCCTGCTTTTGTTGTTTGTGATAGGTCAAACTCAGGGTTGACCAAAGTCGGTCCTCGAGGGCCGCTGTCCTGCAGGTTTTCCACATATCCCTGCTCCAACACACCTGACTTTCATTAAATGGATCCAACAGCCAATGAAGGTTTGCACAATGACTGATTAGTTTGATTCAGGTGTGTTGGAGCAGGGAAAACTGGTCCAATGGGTTATTATTATCTTTCAAGTGTTTGGGATGAATACTTGTTGCATACAATAGTGAGTTAAGCTCAATATAGTTTCTGTAGAAAAAAAAAGTGTGTTTAGATCCCAATGTGTTATTCACAAGTGAATTTAAAACAAGTTGAGCTTCTAACTAGTCATCCAGTTCATGTTGTGTTCCCTCCCACAAAAGCCAAACCAACATGTTATCTATATAACCTCTCGGTTGTGTGAGGTAGTGTGCCCAAAGGTAAGAAACTGGCAGGATCAGCAGTCCAGGAATTTCCTTTGAGAGGTTTTATTTTCCACCAGTTGTCCATGGTACAATTCTAAAAATCCACCTGGAAACCTGTTACACACTTCACCGCTTTCTTCTGTCTCACGAGCTCCCAAAACTACCGAGAAACACACTAGTTCTGATTTAGCCAAAACCACTTCCCCTAATCCCTATCCCCAGTAACCTTATTTTACACTAATGTTATTAAACTTATCAAATTTCCAAACAAGCGATACAAAAAGAATACCAGTTCTGCGACCTTACTTCAAAATCAGTCAGAAAAAGAGAAAAAAGAAAATCCTCCTGTTGGTTTTACCCAATGAACTACTCTGTGAAGTCGCTCACACCTATAGTGCTGCATTGGCCAAAAATTCCTGTAAGGTAGATCCAAGCAAGAACAATGTTAAATATTAAAACAGGGACAAGTGCAACACAACATCAACACGAACAACCTAGGATCATGAGGGTTACATGGCCACAGAAATGACTAACGACATGATGTTGCAGCAGAGTTTCGCTTCACATTAGAAAACACTCTGGCTGTTTGAATGATGGTGTGCAGTCATGGAAGGCAGTAGGCAGAAAGTTACAAATGGAATTATTCTATTTAAAAATTAGTTTATACATATTTCACTTTCTTTTATAAATATTATCTTTAATATAATCTTTCAGATGATTATTTCCATTAGCCTGTAGAAACAATTGATCTGAAACCGATGACATTTAATGCTTTTCACAGCCCAATAAAAATGACTCAACAGCTCCTCCTCCTGGCCAGGCAGAGAAGCTGTACAACTCACCTTGCACTGTACAGTAGAGGCCATAAATACAGTCCTGCTCTGTCTTTCCCTCTTATATCATTGCAACAATGTGTGTGTGCGCATGTGCAGTCCATTCCCCGTATAAGACCATTCACGTAAAAGGCAGATGGCTACTGTCAGCGACCAAGCAGTAAAGTAAAGGTGACAGAGGTCATTTCAAAACCTTGGCTTTTATTGCTCCAGAATGAATGCAAAAATCCAAACAAATTAATAAAATAGGCAGCCTTTAAAAGAGGTCAACTAAATGTAATGATACTCAGAGTGTCACTTGGACAGCTCAAACTCAACTAAAGAAAACTGACCTCACACAAAGACACACAAAGGGACCTTATATAGTGCTTTAGCCAAAACCAAGTTACACAGAGAGTGGAAAACAAAATTACAATAACAATAACCAAACAAAACTCTAAACCTAACTAAACTAAAAAAGAGAAAACATGATCCAGCAACCTATGGTACCCTGATGAGCTGGTGTCCGGATTCAAGACTTCTCAGTCTTTTGCCACGTCTTCCATCGTCCCAGTAAGGAAGCCTCAGGCCATCACAGCTACGCTGCCTTTTTACATTACTGCACCATGTCAGTGGTCTACATACATTTACAGAGAATTAGTAAATGGACGCTACGCTTTCAACGCTGACTGATGTTTTCACCAGAAGGATGACCGTACCTGCCAGCATTTAAATGATCATTTGTGTGTCTTGCCTACTGAACCCTGCAGCTCATGGCACATGCCTGGTTTGCAACACGTAACATCGCTGATTCAGCAAGGAAACAGCAGAAGATTAAAAGAGAGAAAGAGACAAAACAAGAGTCATGGTAAGATGGTCTTCTGCTGGCGAGAGAGATAACAGGTCAGTCAGGATGCTAGACGGATGCCGAGTTAGCCTGGGACATAAACAGCCAATCCCTTTACATGAGCTAGAATAGCGAACTTGCTTGCTGCTCTGTTGACTTTATGCACACCAAGTGCATCACGACAGCAGCATTGAACTGAAGTGAAACTAAGAAATACAAACGTTCCCATGCTAGAGTTCCGTCTTGATAAAACCGGTAAGTTACAGGGAATTGTAAATGCCTATTTTAGCAACATAAGATAAAGAGCAGACTTGTAGCAGTGAAGCATGCCGTGAAAGTATTTAAAGTTACACAAACGTATTTATACAACTGTACAAATCTACAAGTTTGACACACAATGAACAAAAACTTTCTTGACACCAGCGAGGCATGTAAACAGCTTCTAGTAGCTGCTTACAAACACGCAGCTTTGAACTCCCTGCTTCCGAGAGACTTGGCTGCATCCTGGATATTGGGTGGGGTTGGACGTCCAACCTCAACATTTTGATTGGATTAACCCTAACTCTAACCCCACGCCCATTTGACATCCAACCCCGCCCCATTCTTCCGGCTGCAGCCGGGGTTATCCCTGCTTCCAGCTTCCCAACACATGTCAAAATAAAGTTCCACTGCTTGATCTTCAACTTCCTGTTTTCTCTAATTACAAAACAACAGTTTCACAAATGTTTTTTCTAGATAAAACAGTGTTCATCGGAAAATTTGGTCACATTACCAAACATAATACGCCGTGAGCAGAACAGCGCCCTTATCGGTGGCGCTATGTAAACGTTCCAGCATTCTCTGATGTTAATGTTGTTGAAGAGAATCACTGCACCTCTTCATGCTGGGTCACTGGTGATCTCAGAGTTCCTTTCCAGTTCTTCATCCTTGCCAGTAATCTCATGATGAACTCATACTTGTCCCATTAAATATGATGCACATACGCATGTTTTCTGTTTAGAGTTGTTGTAAACATTTCCATCAGAGCTTTTTCCGGCTGCTTTCTGATGTTTTCCAGCATAAAACATCAGAGGCATGTTCTGTTCTTCAGATGCTAAAACCAACATCAGGGATTATCATGGGAAGATGGCCGTCCACTACTGGACGGGCGGCACCGACGTCTTCAACAAACCAGACTCTCAGTCAGGTCAGAACATCTACACTCCTAAACTTTATTTTTCATCTTCTTCACCATAAAACACCCAAAAAGTTTTTGTCCTTCACCTTAATTTCACAACATTCAGGAAGTTTTCACTGAACCAGATGGTTTACTTTAAGCCATGTCCAGATTTCAACTTTTCAGGGTTAAATATTTCTCTCAGTATCCTGAAAAACAAAATACATAGCATGAGACCCCATTCATTTACATGGAGCTCGTGGAACAAACAAATACATAATTAACGCAATAAAATAAATTGATCTTTTTTAATCAACCTTTTTGGTCCATCCTAACGACGACATTAGAAATGCTCTTCATCCTCAAAGCTCAAAGCTCTCTGAGCTGAGTTTGAGGACAGTAGGAAATCTGAGTGATGTGAGGTCTCTGTGTCTGCAGGCGGGAGGTTTCTTCACGGTCGTCGGACGCAGCGTTTCGCCCTGCCATCCTTACGGCTGACTCGTTCTCGCAGTCATGGACAGCTCTACCTGGAGTTTGGGACGCTGCCTCAGACGGCGTCTCACAGCGCAACGGACCTCCACGTCTAACATCTGAAACGCCAGGAAGAACAACTGAGCTGAAATTCTGTCACTGAGGCGACGGCATGTGCAGGGGAGGAGATGGATGCAGGAGCAAGATGAGATGCTGCTTCTTGACTGGACGATTGGGACACGCATCATTTATAGGAAGCTGTGGAATCTCATCCGTAAATACTGGACAGACATGTCTCACTTTCACTCCCACAAATGTCTCGATTAGCTTCTACTCCATCGCTCAGCTCATGGCGTGAAGCTCATCATCTGCGTTAATAAGGCAAACTGGCACCATTACTGTGGCCAATAAGCTGGAAACCTGCGGACACACACATTAGCATGAAGCTGGGACTAAAGACCACCAACAAGGGAAGAGGGAAATCCCAAAAACCACAGAAATCGAAATACCTAGATGCCCAGTTATCCTGCAACACGTTGGTTTTTAAATCTATTCCAGTTCCTGATGCAGAATCCTTTCATCTTTCCAGTAAACAGGAATCAGCTGATTTACTGAAACATGATAAAATATAAGGTCCAGAATCTTAATGAAATGAAAAATACTTTATTAATCCCCAAAGGGAAATATTGTAGTATATAATAATAATAACTAGAGGAGGTCTTGTTCCGGAGGCTGATGGCTGCTGGCAGGAATGATCTTCTGTATCTTTCAGTCTTACATGGGACCTGAAGAAGCCTCTCACTGAACACACTTTGTTGTTTCATCACTGTGTTGTGGAGAGGGTGTGAAGAATCCTCCATCATCTTCATCAGCTTGTGCAGCATTCTTCTTTGGACAATCAGCTCCAGCGGCTCCAGAGTTACTCCAAGCACAGAAGCAGCTTTCTGGATCAGTTTGTTGATTCTCTTCAAGTCTCTGGTTCTGATGCTACTACCCCAGCAGATGCTGCAAAGCTGACTGCACTCTCCACAACAGACTTATAGAAGATATGCAACATCTTGGTGCAGACGTTAAACCATCTCAGCTTCCTTAAGAAGTACAGTCTGCTCTGACCTTTCTTGTAGATGTAGTCAGTGTTGCATTTCCAGTCCAGTTTGTTGTCCAGCTGAACTCCAAGATACTTGTATTCCTCCACCACCTCCTCTCCCAGGATGGAAACAGTGTCAGAATCAGAATCAGAACCAGAGATAGATTTAGATTTAGAAGGATTTAGAGTTCAGATCCTCTGGAACTGGCCTGGTGCCAGGACTGGACTAAAGACAGATGCAGAACTTTTGATCCAAAGGTTGATCATGAAGATCTGATAAGGTCTCTAGATCAGGACTCTGCATGAGGACTCTGGACCAGGACTTTAGATGATTAAGATGTTAAAATGTGTTTGTAGTTTATTTCTGTCTTTGGTTCTTGAACCTTTTTTTTTCTTTAACCCGTGAAGTGGTTAAAAAAGGAGAATGAATGTGTTTAGATGGAACAGTTCCACACATGCGTTAGCTTAGCATCGCAGCTACTTCACATCTGAAACCCGTTCCACATTTGGCAGCGTTAGCCTAGCATCTCAGCTACTTTAAGTCTGAAACCTGTTCCACATTTGGCAGCGTTAGCCTAGCATCGCAGCTACTTTAAGTCTGAGACCCGTTCCACATTTGGCAGTGTTAGCCTAGCATCGCAGCTACTTCACTTCTGAAACTCGTTCCACATTTGGCAGCGTTAGCCTAGCATCGCAGCTACTTCACATCTGAAACTCGTTCCACATTTGGCAGCGTTAGCCTAGCATCGCAGCTACTTCACATCTGAAACTCGTTCCACATTTGGCAGCGTTAGCCTAGCATCGCAGCTACTTCACATCTGAAACTCGTTCCACATTTGGCAGCGTTAGCCTAGCATCGCAGCTACTTCACATCTGAAACTCGTTCCACATTTGGCAGCGTTAGCCTAGCATCGCAGCTACTTCACATCTGAAACTCGTTCCACATTTGGCAGCGTTAGCCTAGCATCGCAGCTACTTCACATCTGAAACTCGTTCCACATTTGGCAGCGTTAGCCTAGCATCGCAGCTACTTCACATCTGAAACTCGTTCCACATTTGGCAGCGTTAGCCTAGCATCGCAGCTACTTCACATCTGAAACTCGTTCCACATTTGGCAGTGTTAGCCTAGCATCGCAGCTACTTTACATCTGAAACCCGTTTCACATTTTTCAGCATTAGCCTGGCCTTGCAGTTACTTCATGCCTCAATGTCTGTTTGTTTTCTCTGTAAAACACCTTTACCTTGTTTCCCGTTTTGTGTTACTTAATAAACTTCTGGCTCAGAGCCGCAACGTTTGGCTTTTTCCTCTAGGATTGTTTATCTGTCTCTTCTCGTTTTTTTACTCATTTGTAAATTAAGTTTATCCTTGTTGATTTAAAAGCATTGGTACGGCCGCTGTTTTATCCCTCTGATGAAGAAACATAAGGCAAGAACCCCACCTCCCACCCATCGGCACATACCTGCAGTGGAGTAGAGAAAAATAAACGAATAAATATAAAGATGTTGCACTTTGTAAACATACTCTTTCTATATAAATTATATAACCAGAAATGTATATTTAACCACATTGTCCAACACTGCCCATCTGGTTTGATTGAGATAAAAAAACATTTTCCATCCTTCATTTCATATCTGGAATTTATCAGCAAAAGTTCAAACTTGTCTTTAGACTCAGAAAATGCAACAAATTCATGTTGTGGTTCCCGACGTCTCCAAGACGAAGCACATAAAGATGAAAAAGTGGGGCACTGAGAATTAAACCTTGACGAACACCATAGTTCATTCTATCCATTTAAATAAAATTACTTTAAATTAATTAAGTTTCTTGATTTCTTGATTTTTCCATCTGTTTTATCACTAATTCTCATTCATTTTCATCATAAGTAGCTTCCAGCTGGTTCATGTCTACTTACAAGAGTCCGATCCTCAGATTTAGGTTTTAACTCGTCTCTATGTTGTCATTTTCTGAGATGTTGGGACTTTTTCTGACTGCTGCAGACATGCACATGTATGATCACCTTACAGAGGCTGGATCTGCCTGCAGAGAGGCTCTGAGTGAGTTTGCACCACGTCAGCCTCCCAGCTGCATCTGTCAGTCACTGCTTGTGACATTCAGCAGCTGCAGGCCTGCAGCGGTGTTGCCTGGTGGAAAGGTTTGCCCAGCAGGCCTGCAGAGAGCCTGGAGCGAGGCGCCTAATGGACTGCAGGAAGCAATGCTCAGAGGACAGCCGGACTTGGTCTGGAAACCACCAGAACCGCCGGACGGGAAAAAAATCAGCAGTAGATAAATATGTTTTTTCTCCACTCGGGAAACACAGAAGGATGTTCATCTGGTACTTTGTAGGTCCTATTTTGTTTCTGCCTCATGTCTAAAACAACATTCCAGAAATAATTGAAGTATATCTGCACAGATACAATGGGCCGTATGTAAAAACCTTGTCTGTACAGAAACATTTATGAGATTAGTACAGACGTGTCAGAATTAACGTATGTTATTGTGTCTGAGCAAATTAACCTGTAGCAAATCTAAAACTAAGAAAATATACTTTATTTAATCATAAGACAGCATAGGTGCATCATAAGGTCTATTTATACTCTAAGCAAAAGCCAGATGTAGTTAGGAGCTACAAAAAAATATGTTGTAGCTCCTAACCCTGACAGAGCGAGTGGAGCAGTACCAACAGGAATGACAGGGGGCAGTGTTGAGCAGTACAGCTGACATGCACCTGCAAAAGAAACATAGAAAAAGCACAAATGTATTTACTGTCTGTACAGACTACCTCTGTCACTGCACTGCCTCTTTTATTTCTCTTTCTGCAAATAAGCATTATCAAAGTCTCCTAGATGTTGATTATAGACTAAAACTGATTATCAAATCTAACTTCCACATCTCAATTCAAAGGCTACTTCGAGTCCACCCTTCAAGTCCGTACTTTGTTTGGCTCCAGATTAGCTTAAAATGAAGGAGACAAGAGATGCATCTTCAGCAGCCTCTCCTATCCCAGAATTCATTGCGCTCTTGATAGAAAAGAATGAGCATCAGAGCGCCGGTGTATGTACCACACCAGCCAGACCGTTTATTTATTTATTTTTATGTATAAACACACGTTTGTCCCAGCAGACAAGCTGGGAGGATATTGTGTCCAATGACCACAAATGAATTTCATCAGCTACAAAAATGTAATATTTACCTGTTATATCCCCACAGCTTTTTCTAAAACCTTAATTAACCCTTTGTGTTACTTGTACAACTTTTCAAGACAGACTTTGCATATACATTGACTTGTTTGTGCAGACAGACCACATTTTAACTGGAAAGTCTGCAGCAAAAGCTAAGTGCTTTGATGGAACAGTATGCAGCACTCTATGTACAACATCTGGCATATCATCATGATGTACAACGTTCAAAACTGGATTTGAACCGTCCCATGTATGCCAATGTGAACCTGTGTACTGGTGCAGAAAATGGACCAATTGCTGAGCTGAATTTTCTGTTTTGTCCAATCACAGGAACAGATTTGAAAAATTGACAAAAACTTGAATAACAGTTTGAATAAAAGTTTACATGCTACAAGGACAAAAAGTCATAGCTCATATCTCCTGAATTGGCTGAAGAGTTTGACGCCAGCTTTTGTTCTACAGAGGACGCTGTCTCTGTAAAGACAGGGTTTCCAGGGGTTTTGGATAAAAAAAAGAGCTGCGCCATTATCGTCATTCTTTCAGTGTTAAGCCTCTAATAAACGACATGCTGTTGCATGATCAAAGTGAGAAATTGCTTCTTTGTCTGTAACAATTTCCACACTGGTGACCCCGACGCAGACGTTTTCCATGATCTTTCGGAACAATGATAACAAACACTGTGACATTGAAGCTGCCAAAATTCTGGGAGCCGTCCGACTTGACGTGGTTTGCCCAGACTGAAGCGCAGCTTGCCTTACGTGATATAACTGTGGACTCCACCAAGTACTACTATGCTGTTTCAGCGCTCAGCAGTTCTATGGCTACTAGGGTGATCAGTCTTTTACAATCCCCCCCGACTGACAATAAGTACACTGCAATCAAAGCCCACTTGATGAAAACCTTTGAACTCTCTGATGCTGAGCAAGCCATTTGTCTGTTTTCGTTGCCTTGAGCGACAGTAAACCTTCCAAGCTCATGGACAGAATGTTGGCTCTCCTGGGGGAACACACGCCCGATTTCCTCTTCGTACAACTCTTCTTTTTTTTTTAAGAAGGGGGACCGGAGGGTGTGTTCCAATTACAGGGGAATCACTCCTCAGCCTCCCTGGTAAGGTCTATTCAGGGGTCCTGGAGAGGAGGGTCCGCCGGATAGTCGAATCCCGGATTGAGGAGGAGCAGTGTGGTTTTCGTCCTGGTCGCGGAACAGTGGACCAGCTCTATACCCTCTTTGGGGTCCTGGAGGGGGCATGGGAGTTTGCCCAACCAGTCTACATGTGCTTTGTGGACTTGAAGAAGGCGTTTGATGTCTCCCCCACGACCCCTTTGGGGGGTACTCAAGGAGTATGGGGTACCGGACCCCCTTGTACGAGCTGTCCGGTCCCTGTACGACAGGTGTCAAGAGCTTGGTCTGCATTGCCAGTAGTAAGTCGGATTCATTTCCGGTGAGGGTTGGACTCCGCCAAGGCTGCACTTTATCACCAATTCTGTTCATAACTTATGTGGACAGAATTTCTAGGTGCAGCCGAGGTGTTGAGGGGATCCAACTTGGTGGCCTCAGGATTGGCTCTCTGCTTTTTGCAGATAACGTGGTCCTGTTGGCTTCATCTGGCCGTGATCTCCAGATCTCGCTTGAGCGATTCGCGGCCGAGTGTGAAGCGGCTGGGATGAGAATCAGCACCTCCAAATCTGAGACCATGGTCCTCAGCCGGAATAGGGTGGATTGCCCTCTCCGGGCCGGGAGTCAGGTCCTGCCTCAAGTGGAGGAGTTTAAATATCTCGGGGTCTTGTTCACGAGTGAGGGAAGGATGGAGCGCGAGATCGACAGACCGATCGGTGCAGAGTCTGCAGTAATGTGGGCTCTGCGCCGGTCTGTCATGGTGAAGAAGGAGCTGAGCCAGAAGGCGAAGCTCTCGTTTTACCCGTCGATCTACGTTCCTACCCTCACCTATGGTCATGAGCTGTGGGTCATGACCGAAAGAACGAGATCTCATATACAGGCGGCTGAAATGGGTTTCCTCCGCAGGGTGGCCCGGGCTCTCCCTTAGAGATAGGGTGAGGAGCTCGGTCATCCGGGAGGAGATCAGAGTAGAGCCGCTGCTCCTCCGCATCGAGAGGAACCAGTTGAGGTGGCTCGGACATCTGGTCAGGATGCATCCTGGACCTCCCTGGTGAGGTGTTCCAGGCACGTCCCTCTGGGAGGAGACCCCGGGGAAGACCCAGGACACGCTGGAGGGATTATATCTCTCGGCTGGCCTGGGAACACCTCGGGATACCCCCCCCCCCCCCCCCCCCCCCCCCGCAGAGTTGGCAAATGTGGCTGGGGAGACGGAAGTCTGGGCTTCCCTGCTTAGGCTGCTGCCCCCGCGACCCGACCCCGGATAAGTGGCAGAAGATGGGTGGATGGATGGATGGACAACTCTTCTTGAGACAGCTGCCTCCCCAGGTACGTGCTGCTTTGGCTAACACCACCATTAGTGACTGCCACGCCCTGGCTGAGGAAACTAATCTTTTTTTTCTGGCAAGTCAGCACCGCGGCACAGCTCCCACTGCACTCACCACTTACGCAGCTGCTTATCCGGGCCTGGATTTTTCTGCCACCACATCTGTCTCCGGCAGTGGATCGCTTACCGCTGCTGCGGCATCACCCTGTCAACACACCGAACACGGTTTGTGTTACTACCATGTACGTTTTGGACCCAAGGCCTAGCTCTGCCACGCTCCCTGCAGCTACTCTGGGAAACGCCAGGGCCGCCACTCAGTAGTGGCCATGAGCGCCGGTCACACTGGTAGGCTGCTTTTCATCCATGGCACCATTTCTGGGTGTCGTCTTTTGTGCGACACTGGCGCACAGAAGAGTGTCCTGCCCGCATCATAAATAGATATCCTGGCGGATGAACATGGACCTCCCCTGGAGGCTGCCAATGGCAGCCCCATGCGGACTTTTGGTACCCGTAATATGAAACTGTGTCTTCCTACAGTTGCGCCCTGAGCAGTGAAAGCTCCCACAGACAGACGTGTTTCATCACCTGCTGACTGACTTATCGACGCTCACACAGCCTACCTATAGCCATGAGATGTGAAGTGGAGCACTACATTGCCACCACCGGTCCACCAGTCCATGCCCGCCTTAGCTGCATTTGGACCCAGCTAAGCTAACCATAGCCAAAGCAGAGTTTGACAGCATTGAGCACCTGGGGATCATTCGCTGCTCCAACAGCCCTTGGTCTTCACCTCTCCACACGGTCCCCAAGCCTGGCAGGGGGTGGCGCCCATCTGGGGATTACCGTCAACTGAATGACGCTACAACGCCAGACCGCTATCCGGTGCCCCACATCCAGGACTTTTCAGCACACCCAGCCGGTAAGGTCATCTTTTCCAAGGTGGACTTAGTCCGTGGCTGTTATCGGGTCCTGGTGCACCCATTGGATGTCCCCAAAACTGCTGTGGTGACGCCTTTTGGACTGTTTGAATTCCTATGGATGCTGTTTGGCCTTAAGAATGCTGCCTCATGGACTGTGTGTTACTTGCCTTCCCTCTTTGTGTACCTAGATGACATTTTGGCGGCAAGTACATCCACCTCAGAACACCTGTCACATCCGTGAATCAGTTTTGACCTCCTCAGCCAGCATGGACTGATCGTCAACCCAGTCAAGTGTCAGTTTGGATTGACCACCATTGACTTCCTGTGACATCAGATCACCAAGGATGGAGCTGTTCTGCTCCCATCTAAGGTGCAGGTGGTTTTGGATTTCCAACAGCCAGTTACAGTATGGTCCCTGCAGGAGTTCTTGGGTATGGAGAACTTCTACCACTGTTTCATTCCCAGAGTCGCTGCTCTCATACGACCACTGTATGAGGCTCTGAAGGGCAGGTCTCCCAACATTTGGTTAAGTGGTCTGCTGAGAGACTCGCTGCTTTCACGGGCACCAAAACAGCGTTGGTCAAGGCCACAATGCTTGCACACCCATCTCCAGGAGCCCCCATCGCAATCACAACGAATCACAATCACTTTCTTCAGCCACCATTTGCGTCCTAATGAACGCAAGTACAGTACTTTCGACTGGTAGCTTCTAGCCCTCCACCTGGACACCTCCACACTTCCATTCGTTTCTGGAGGGCCGGCAGTTCACAGCTTTTGTAGACCACAAACCACTCACTTTTGCCCCCTCCCTCCCTCCCTTGGTTTCACTTACCTCCTTGCTATGGTTGATATGACCACTCGGTGGTCAGAGGTTGCTGCGGCAACAGCGACGGACATGGCACGTGCATTCATTTGAGTTTGGGTGGCCTGGTTGGGAATCCCATCTGACCTCTCCTCAGATCGGGGCTCACAGTTTACCTCTGAGCTCTGGAACGCAGTGGCAAGTAGTCTGGAGGTGAAGCTACCTCCTACCACCCACAATCCAAATGGCTTGTGTGAACGTTTTCATTGCTCCATGAAGGCCTCCCTCCAGGCCTGTCCATCCAGACAGCAACTGGATGGACAGGCTCCCTTGGGTCATGCTGGGCCTCAGAACTGCCCCTAAAGAGAACCTCCAGGCTTCATCAGTGGAGCTGGTGTACGGCCAACCCCTGCATGTGCCAAGAGACTTTTTGCCTGACACTACTGCACAGTGGTGCAGTAGTGTCACGCATGGCACCAACGCAGGGTGCGTTGGTGCCATGCGTGACCTGTGGTCTAAAGACTTTGACAATCAGACATGAAAGCCACAATGTCAAGACAGCAGGTGTACTCTACACAGGTTTTCACATCTGGAAGTGCCTTGCTAACAGTGTATGCAAGCAAAAAAAAAGAAGTGTTTGTCTGCTGAGCACCATGCATCACAAAGTGAAGATTGGGGACACTCAAAAAAGAAAACCACTTGAAATGTAGTGTGGACATTATGGACCAGACACTATGCGCTTAGTGTATGCTCAGTGCATGTTGACACACGGAGATGGTATGTGGCTGTCTTTTACAACCTGCTTGACATGGCAGCCACAGAAGCACATGTGCTGTACAAGGCATGCACAGGGTCCACAGAAAGCAGGCAACTGTTCATACTGCGACTTGCAAATGAAGTTAAAACAGGTTTATGCAGGAGAAGGCACGGTGGGAAGAAAACTTGAGGAAGCATCACACAGCAACAAGACCTTCTCAAGGAAAAGCAACGCAGTGCCAGGTGTGCAAGCTCTGCAACAGAAACCATAGCACTGAGCACTGTGTGCATTGTAGAAAGTTTACGTGTCAAAAATGTAGGAAGGACTCACCTTGAGTTTGTGGAAACTGCTAAACAGGATAAACATAGTTAGCTGTTCATACTGTAGACTATATGTATCACACACATAATGCAGACAATGTGTATTTTATGTAACATCTTTGGGCTTCATTTAATGTGCAAAATAAATGTTATTCCTTTACTCAAGTCATACTGTTTGTCATTTTCTGAGCTGAAATAACTACAATGCAATGGACTTTGCCATCAAGTTGTTGGTTCTTTCACACTGAGCTGTCTTACTGACAAACTGATCGTTTTGTGTGGTCTGCTGGTGTGTAAAGACTGAGAGAACTCTGGGAAAATGGGCAATGCTCTGACTTGCTTATAGGAAAAGCATGGTAATGACAATGTTTAGGGGGAAATCTGGTTGTTCTACAGGATTTTTGGATGATAATATTGACAGTTAAGAAGGTGAGCGTGAATACACAAACTTGCAGAGGAGGGGGGTTTGCAGGTAAACCTGGAATTCTTAGGCCTTCTAGTGTTAAATAGAGGGCAGCACATGTGAGGATGATTAGCAATCAGGCAGGGGAAGAGTGCAGCTTGTTAAAGGCAGAGCAGAAATCATGACATCCCAATGTTGCTGAGCTTCCAGATGTTGCTGAGCTTCCAGATGTTGCTGAGCTTCCAGATGTTGCAGGTGTGAACAAAGGAACCTCTCACCTTTTTTTCCTGCTAAGTCCAGAGCAGCTCAGTCAAGCGGCTGATTGCAGAGCGGCTGATAAATATCCCATCTAATTACAAGCTGCAGTAAGTCTGCACTAAGGTTGGTAATGAAGTCTAATGCCAGTGCCCTGTGATAATTCCCCACTGGATGCTGGCTGCATCAGATGTTGAGGTTTGTAATTAGACGAGCAGAAAATCATCATTTGGTGTTCAAATAGAAAATAGGGTTGGTGGAAGTCAATCTGACCCAGCTCTGTGGAGCACTGGCAAGAATTTAATGATTTAATTACAGTTGTAAGCTCCTTGGATGAGAGGTGCGGGGGGGAGGGGGGGGGGGGTATGTCTGTTGACAAGTTTTGGCTGACAATGAGCTGACTACTGGCTGAGAATGTGAAATTATATTATATTATATCATCACAATGTTTGTCTGAAAAGCACTTAGTCCTGATTTACTGTGAAGGGACTTTTATGTGATGTACAAAAACTGTATTGAAGTCCTGTTTGTGAGGCACCATCTGCTGGTTTTGTTCCCCTGAACCCTTCTTTTTACGCACCAGCTGCTGAAGACCTGACGGTATGTCAGAACTTGCTGGAGTCAGATTAGAAATATTTGGCAGCCATTTTTCACGAGATTCATCAGGTATGTTCCTGTGACCGTGGAACTGCTGCTGGATATACTTTCTGTCAGAATCTCACAGTTCTACAGAACCTTCCAGTTCAGAACATCACATAGATGTGTGATAAGTTCTGATCAAAGATCATACAGGACTTTTGGGGCCTGCCGTGATGGAATTTTCCACTGATTGCCACAGGGAAAGGTTGACAGCAACAGCCTGATGCTCCTCAAGGCAAAGAATCACAAAGAATAAAAGAGAAAAGTGACACAAAGACACAGTAACACAAAGTCACATATTGCAACTTCCTGTAACACACTGTGTAACAGAGTAACACACCATAACACACTGCATCTTCCTGTAACTTACTGTAACACACCGTAACACACTGTAACTTACTGTAACACACAGTAACTTGCTGTAACACACAGTAACACACTGTAGCACACTGTAACTTACTGTAACACACCATAACACAGTTACACACAGTAACACACTATAACACACTGCATCTTCCTGTAACTTACTGTAACACACCGTAACACACTATAACTTACTGTAACACACAGTAACTTACTATAACAAACAGTAACACACTGTAACACACTGTAACTTACTGTAACACACTGTGACACACTGTAACTTACTGTAACACACTGTGACACACTGTAACTTACTGTAACACACCATAACACATAGTTACACACAATAACACACTATAACACACTATAACACACAATAACACACTGTAACACACCGTAACACACTGTAACATACCGTAACACACTGTAACAAACTGTAACTTACTGTAACATACTGTAACACACTGTAACATACTGTAACACACCGTAACACACTGTAACTTACTGTAACACACCGTAACACACCGCAACACACTGTAACACACTGTAACTTACTGTAACACACTGTAACTTAATGTAACACATTGTAACTTACTATAACACACAGTAAGACAATAACCTACTGTAACATGTTACTGTCTAATAGTGTGTATCGTTAACAACCATGTCTTGTCGTGGTTTTCTTTGGTAAAAATACTTTTTCTCTGCCAGCTTGTTTTGTCTCAAAGTCTTTCGGGTATTAGAATCAAAAGAAATATTGAGTGTGTTCTGCATGGTTGTAGAGTCCCCTTCATCCTGAGGTACAGATGTTTTAACCTTTATCCTCCCAGTTAAAACATCTCACAATCTGTCAACCCAAAACTCATCAAGAACTGATGGAGCTCTCTGCAGACCGAATATGGATCCACCTGCTGAGAACAGCATGCTTTCAGACAGTCGTTGTTGCCTCTCCTTTTTTATTCATTCACTTGGTGTGCAGCAGGGTGAAACCGTGAATGAGTGGACAGGAGGCGAAGGCCGTGAAATATTCACCGACACATTAAAACATTCCCCAGACGGGAAGGAGGAAGAGCAGGAATAATGGGATGAAGAGAAACCCAGAGAAAAGAAGAAGAAAAGAAAAACAAGAGAGTATTCCCTTCCCAATGAAAGCAGCTTGTAAACAGACGTCCATCGATCGGACAAGAGCAGGAAAACAGTGTGATGAAATATTCCACTCTAGACGGAAGAAGATGTTTTGGCAGGAGTTCATCTGGCATCTTCGAGGTCTGATGGGAAGTAAATTATTCATCACTTGAGACTGGAAACACCTGAAGAGTGAAAGATTTTCTCCATTTTTCCACAAAACTCCACAAAGCTGTAGCAGCTGATTGGATCAGGAACATGAGATTCCACCACCTACCGTCCACCCGTCCTCTGACCTGAGGATGAGGAGAATGAAGATGACGATGAGTTTATCTGTAAAAGTTGCGGAATCTTCAACGTGAAAGCGGTGGACTTTCTTCCGGAAAAGGATGCAGGAGTTTTCCTTCAACTGAATGCTTCTTATCTCTGAGATTTTCCAGACAGATGGTGAGGATGAAGAGAACGATGTCGGAGAAGATGAGTGCAGATGTTTCCAGCTGATACAATGAGCTTCGGGTGACTGCACATTTGCATATTTACGTTGGTTTTTATTAAACTACAGAACTGGGAGCTGCTGACTTCTTGTCAGTTTCTAGCCTTTCTTCTACATCTCTTCCCTTATTTATCATTTTATAGGAACCGTTTTGGAATCCATCTTATCAATAAAATCGTAATTGGAGATCAAAACAATCTTACTGCAGATGAGAGTTTGGGTTCCATGTTGGAGACTAAGCATGCAGATTACATTAATGTATTACATTGTCCCTGCAGATGGTAAGACTCTGAACAGGTTCCCGATTTGAGATCCAGGTTGCGGATGTTTGTCAGGAGAGTCAGTCAAAGGTGTTAACAAGCCGGTAATGGCCACTTCCTGTCTAAACAAGCACGAATAGGCAATATTATTCTTCTTATGCCACTTGATTCCTTGTGGAACATAGGGCCGCAACAACACTCCTCCATCGCACTGGGTTCTGGCTGGTCCTCCTTAGCTCAGTCCATGTTTTTCCAGCAGCCTTTATCTCAGCTTCGATGTTTCTCGGCCAAGTCTGCTTCGGGCGACCCACTTTGTGCTTGCCTTGAGGATTCCAGTCAAGGGCCTGCCTTGTGACGTTGTGTGCAGGCTTCCGCAAAGTGTGGCCAATCCAGTTCCATTTTTGCTTTCTAATGTCGATTTCTATTGGAGTTTGGCTTGTTCTCTCCCACAGTTGTTCATTTGGGATCTTCTCTGGCCATCTGATGTTTAAGATGTTCCTGAGGCATCTGTTGATGAAGGTCTGCAGCTTGTGGGTGCTGGTCTTGGCCACTCTCCATGTTTCTGAGCCATAGAGCAGGACCGATTTTACGTTGGTGTTGAAGATGCGGGTCTTGTTATGGAGTGAGAGGGCAGTTGATCTCCAGATGGGTCTCAAGGTGTTGAAGGCATGTCGAACTTTGTTTATACGACACTGGATGTCATCGTTCGTTCCCCCGTCCTTACTAACGACGCTGTCTAGGTAAACAAACTTATCAGCTTCTTTGGTGTTTCCTTCGTGTCGTCGCACTGGGTCTTGCTGCTTGTTAACCTCATGACCACAGTCTTCCAAAAGTTGATTTGGAGACCAGTCTTCTCAGCTTCCGCAGCCACATGACATAGCTTCTCTTGCGCATCTTGTCTCTTGCCTGTGGGAGAGAAGGCTAATATCATCTGCAAAGTCCAGGTCTTCCAGCTGTTTTATAAAGGTCCACTGGATACCCGTCCTTCAGCCTGCTGTAGACTGTCGTCATAATCCAGTCAACCACCATCAAGAAGATCGTCGGTGAGAGCAGACAGCCTGACAGGAAAAAAGGTTCTGTCAGTTTCCCATTGTGTATTACTTGACAGGTGGCATCTTCGTACAGCTACTGTATGATGGTTGGTCACAAACGTTGGTGGAAATCCGTAGTGATACATCAGTCCCCAGATGACCTTTCTGTCGACGCTGTCAAACGCCTTCTGGAAGTCAACAAAGACTGTGTACAGGGAGGTCTGCCACTCCAGGGACTGCTCGATAATAACGCACATGGTTGCGATATGATCCATGCGTGACCTGTCTTGTCGGAAACCTGCTTGTTCTTCCCGAAAGTTCTTTTCCAGAGCGGTCTTTAGTCTATCAAGGATAATTCTGCAAAGTATCTTGCCTGGAATGGACAGCAGCATGATTTCCTGCCAGTTGTTGCAGGATGAGAGGTCGCCTTTCTTCGGCAGCTTTACCAGATATCCTCGCTTCCAGTCTTCTGGCACTCGCTCTTGCTCCCAGACCTTAGTGAGGAGGGGGTGTAGCATCTCAGCTGAGGTCTGGATGTCGACCTTAAGGGATTTGGCTGATATTCTGTCTGGACCTGCTGCCTTGATGATTTCTGCTTTGCTGGGAGGGTTTGTGTTGATGTCCAGGAGCTGAGTTGGCGTGGGGTGGGGCTGGTCTGTTGAGCTTTTTTTTTTAATGCTCTGCCCCTCTTGCTCTCTGTCCTTCTTCGGATGAGATGGTGATCCCATTTTTGTCTTTTACGGGGCAACTTGGGTTGCGGATTTTCCCAGAGAGTGTCCTGGTGATCTCCTACAACCGCTTCGAGTTGCATTGTGCAGCTACTATCTCTCCCTCCTTTGTGAGCTCCTCAATGTACTTTCTCTTATCTCTCCTTGCGCTGCGCTTCACGTTTTTGTTGATCTCTCAGTATCGTGCCTGTAGCTCCTTTTTCTCTGCTTGGTCTCGCATTTGGTTGATATGGTCCTTCAGGCATCTCCTCTAGGTGATGAGTGTCCACTTTGTGCTTTCTCATCCTCTTGCCCAAGATTTTTTTTTTTAGGTTGTCTTCCAGGTATCACAAAGACTGCTCCACTGTTCTTCTATTTTATCATCTGGTAATAGGGCAAGAATGCTGTACTTGTTTCGCAGTTCTATCTTGAATTCTTTCGCTTTCGTTCCTTCCTTCAGGAAGTGGACGTTGAACTTGATGGTCTTCCTGTCTGGTCTCTGTAGGCTTTCAGCTTGGTCTGAAGTACTGCTATAACCAGGTGGTGGCCTGATGCTGTGTCTGCACCACGTTTCACTCTGACATTGTGAAGGCTCTGTCTCCACTTGCGACCGATGGTGATATGGTCGATCTGTTTTTTTGTCTTCCCCGTTGAGGGAAATCCAAGTGGTCTTATGGATGGTCTTGTGCGGGAACAGGGTTCCTCCAATGACCAAGTTGTTGGAGTTGCAGAACTCAGTGAACAGCTCCCCATTCTCGTTCAGTTCCCCAGTGCCATGCCTGCCCATGATGTGGTTGCTGCCTGTGTTGTCAGTGCCTACTTTGACATTTAGGTCACCCATGATGATCTTTATGTCTCGCCTTGGTGTTCTGTCCACAGTTGCTTGAATCTGTTCGCAGAATTGTTCTTTCCCTTCCGTGTCTGTGCATTTGTCGGGGTGTAGCACTGTATGATGGTGGCTTTCCTGCCCTTGGAGTTGAATCTGGATGTGAAAATCTTTGATGACACAGGTTCCCAGGACAGCAGTGCTTGCATTGCCTCAGGTGTCATCAGCAGCGCGACTCCATACATGTGAGGTTGTCCTTCCTCCTGGCCAGAGTAGATAATAGTGTCTCCACTTGACAGTTTGGTTCTTCCACTTCCATTCCATCTGGTCTCACAAAGGCCTAGTATCTTCACGTTGTATCGATGCATCGCACTACACACTTGTGCGCTCTTTCCAGTCTCGTATAGGGTTCTGATGCTCCAGGTCCCTATCCTGGTCTTGGCCTTGGTCGTCAGAAGAGTTGTCATCACACTTGCTTCCGGAAGGCTTTCACCATGGGCTCCGCTAGAAAGGACCCTTCCTTAACCAAAGAGGTTTTAGGTTCTGTCATTGCGGTTTCTGTAACAGGCTTTGTTTTGCAGAATTGGGTTGTTAGCCCTATTCAAACCCCCAACCTGGAGGACCAGTAAGTGCTCTTAGTCTGGCCTCTACCCTTCAACCTGTCTGGCATGGGTGGTCCTACCAGGAGACGAATCTCCAACC
The DNA here is from genome assembly GCF_933228915.1 of Telmatherina bonti. Taxonomy (NCBI): domain Eukaryota; kingdom Metazoa; phylum Chordata; class Actinopteri; order Atheriniformes; family Telmatherinidae; genus Telmatherina; species Telmatherina bonti. The sequence continues at coordinate 4,488,160 of NC_136620.1, forward strand.
AGCACAGCTCTCGGGGTCACTGTGCAAGCCAGCTAACCATAACAAGGCAGCACTCGCTAGGGAAAATAGGCAATATTGGTGCCTAACAAATATAGACAGAAACAGGCATTAACCAGAAGAAACAGACAGAAACAGTCAGTAATGGAGCAGCAGAACCTGGTCTGGGCATTCCTGGCTCTAGCCCGAAACATTTCTCATCAAGCCCCGAAGGATTTTTCACTTCAGAAGGAATAAGTTAATTGAGCTGCCTTGTGACAACAAGAAAGTAGTTTTGTATTTTCCTGGCTTCAGTGAATGCACCACAGGTACAACAATATGACCAATCAGAGATTAATTCCATAGAAGGAGGGGATCCTCTAAGTTTTATTGGCTGAGACCCTGGCATTTCATCTCTAATCTGAAGTCTGCTGTTATTTTGAGCGGTCATCATCAGCGGTTAAAATAGACATCAGACAATTTTTTATTTAAAGCAGAGAGACAACTCTTTAACATCAGTGTTGGAAGTTTTGTTTCAAGATGCTTCTTTAGTTCAAATGTAGATGAAAAACAAACAGCTTTATTATAATCTTATTTACTAATTTGTTTACCTGCAGGTCTCTGACTGTTCAGCAGTTCACGTCCAGCTTTTAAAGACGGTTTTACATCTTATATTTGGAATATAAAGCAGGTCTTTCATGATCTCAGCTGTTGGCTGTTTATGTGTTAATGAGGATTGTGGTTCTTGTATGTGTGTATTGCTCCAGGGCGGGGTGTTGAAAACTGGGCAGAACAGAGTAGACCAGTAGACTAAACTAGGCTACATTATTGGTTAAATCAACCGTTGTACTTTTGTTCTGATGTCAGCAGTTATTCATGTAGAGATTCGTCAGGGTGGTTATGACAACTACTATAGTCATTTAGCAGACAGGACACACACCACTAGTGTTTACAATGACAGCAGCAGGAAACCAAACAGGAGGGTCCAACTAAATACGTGCTGGCCAGACTGCTGGGAGTCCAGTTGGACACAGGTGCTGCCATCAAGTGCTGGAGGATTTCGCTTTTTTTTTTCGGTTTGTTTTTTGGTTAAAATGAGGCTAACGGGTATTAATTTTGCAACATTTGAGTTAATAATTTGATTTCCTTTGAGATGGCCCGTCGCTTTACATTTTCAAGTTTACTCTGGAGAATAAAATGCTAACTGAGTGGAATAAATGCCACGTGGCCAGTAGCTGAGTGGAAGAATTGTCCTGTGGTCTGTCGCCGAGTGGAAGAACTGTCCTGTGGTCAGTTGCCAAGTGGAAGAACTGTCCTGTGGTCAGTAGCTGAGTGGAAGAACTGTCCTGTGGTCAGTTGCCAAGTGGAAGAACTGTCCTGTGGTCAGTTGCCAAGTGGAAGACCTGTCCTGTGGTCAGTAGCCGAGTGGAAGAACTGTCCTGTGGTCAGTAGCCGAGTGGAAGACCTGTCCTGTGGTCAGTAGCCGAGTGGAAGACCTGTCCTGTGGTCAGTAGCCGAGTGGAAGACCTGTCCTGTGGTCAGTAGCCGAGTGGAAGACCTGTCCTGTGGTCTGTCGCCGAGTGGAAGAACTGTCCTGTGGTCAGTTGACAAGTGGAAGACCTGTCCTGTGGTCAGTTGCCAAGTGGAAGACCTGTCCTGTGGTCAGTAGCCGAGTGGAAGAACTGTCCTGTGGTCAGTAGCCAAGTGGAAGAACTGTCCTGTGGTCAGTTGCCAAGTGGAAGACCTGTCCTGTGGTCAGTAGCCGAGTGGAAGAACTGTCCTGTGGTCAGTAGCCGAGTGGAAGAACTGTCCTGTGGTCAGTAGCCAAGTGGAAGACCTGTCCTGTGGTCAGTAGCCGAGTGGAAGAACTGTCCTGTGGTCAGTAGCCGAGTGGAAGACCTGTCCTGTGGTCAGTAGCCGAGTGGAAGACCTGTCCTGTGGTCAGTAGCCGAGTGGAAGACCTGTCCTGTGGTCTGTCGCCGAGTGGAAGAACTGTCCTGTGGTCAGTTGACAAGTGGAAGACCTGTCCTGTGGTCAGTTGCCAAGTGGAAGACCTGTCCTGTGGTCAGTAGCCGAGTGGAAGAACTGTCCTGTGGTCAGTAGCCAAGTGGAAGAACTGTCCTGTGGTCAGTTGCCAAGTGGAAGACCTGTCCTGTGGTCAGTAGCCGAGTGGAAGAACTGTCCTGTGGTCAGTAGCCGAGTGGAAGAACTGTCCTGTGGTCAGTAGCTGAGTGGAAGAACTGTCCTGTGGTCAGTTGCCAAGTGGAAGAACTGTCCTGTGGTCAGTTGCCAAGTGGAAGACCTGTCCTGTGGTCAGTAGCCGAGTGGAAGAACTGTCCTGTGGTCAGTAGCTGAGTGGAAGAACTGTCCTGTGGTCAGTAGCCGAGTGGAAGAACTGTCCTGTGGTCAGTAGTCGAGTGGAAGAACTGTCCTGTGGTCAGTCGCCGAGTGGAAGAACTGTCCTGTGGTCAGTAGCTGAGTTGAATAACTGTCCTGTGAATTTGACACATGAACTCAAGAGGCAAACACGGGCACACACAAGTAATGGACCAGTCACTGGGAACAGAAACCAACGGGTATAAAAAATGAGAAACAGAACAAGACACAGGTGAAATGGATTAAACTAACAAGGAACAAAGGTTAAACAGAAAACAAGACAAGCAAACTAAAGTGGGAAAAACTACAAACTATAACAGGAAACCAAAAGAAAACAAGTATAATGACATTTAAATATTTTTCAGCTGTTTTTATTCAGAGTGGCCACTTATCTAAGTTCTGATGATATGAAACCTGGTCTTTAATGATGTGCTCTGCAGGCAATCTGGGCCTGTGGGACTGAGCTGATATTAGGGACTCCAAGCTCAAAACGCGCAGTTATTTATTGTAACATTATTTCACAACCTTTCACCCAAAGCCAGCTGGCATAGGTTCCAGCTTCCCTGTGACCCTGAATTGGATTAAGCGGTTCAGAAAATGAATGAATTTCATAACCCTATTGTCATCAGAAGGTTACTGCATGTTTGACTAAAACAGAAAGCTTCAGGTTTAACTCTTGTAAACGTCAGCACAAGAACCTAAAGCAGCAGAAAGACATAAATAACCAACCATAATATAGTGACAGACCTCCACATCTTCACCACCTCGACCAGTTCCACATCTCCACCAGTTCTACAACCCCACCAGCTCCACATCTCCACCAGTTCCACATCTCCACCAGTTCCACATCTCCACCAGTTCTACATCTCCACCATTTCCACCAGCTCCACATCTCCACCAGTTCCACATCTCCACATCTCCACTAGTTCCACATCTCCACCATTTCCACCAGCTCCACATCTCCACCAGTTCCACATCTCCACCATTTCCACCAGCTCCACATCTCCACCAGTTCTACATCTCCACCAGTTCCACATCTCCACCAGTTCTCCATCTCCACCATTTCCACCAGCTCCACATCTCCACCAGTTCTCCATCTCCACCATTTCCACCAGCTCCACATCTCCACCAGTTCTACATCTACACCAGTTCCACATCTCCACCAGTTCCACATCTCCACCAGTTCTACATCTCCACCATATCCACCAGTTCCACATCTCCACCAGTTCTACATCTCCACCAGTTCCAAATCTCCACCAGTTCTACATCTCCGCCAGCTCTACATCTCCACCAGCTCTACATCTCCAATAGTTCTACATCACCACCAGTTCCACATCTCCACCAGTTCTACATCTCCACCATTTCCATCGGTTCTACATCTCCACCAGCTCCACCAGTTCCACATCTCCACCAGCTCCACATCTCCACCAGTTCTCCATCTCCACCAGCTCCACATCTCCACCATCTCCACCAGTTCTACATCTCCACCAGCTCCACATCTCCACCAGTTCTCCATCTCCACCAGCTCCACATCTCCACCAGCTCCACATCTCCACCAGTTGTGCATCTCCACCAGCTCCACATCTCCACCAGCTCTCCATCTCCACCAGCTCCACATCTCCACCAGCTCTCCATCTCCACCAGTTCTACATCTCCACCAGCTCTCCATCTCCACCAGTTCTACATCTCCACCAGCTCTCCATCTCCACCAGCTCTCCATCTCCACCAGTTCTACATCTCCACCAGCTCTCCATCTCCACCAGTTCCACATCTCCACCAGCTCTCCATCTCCACCAGTTCCACATCTCCACCAGCTCCACATCTCCACCAGCTCTCCATCTCCACCAGTTCTACATCTCCACCAGCTCTCCATCTCCACCAGTTCCACATCTCCACCAGTTCTACATCTCCACCAGTTCCACATCTCCACCAGCTCTCCATCTCCAACAGCTCCACATCTCCACCAGTTCTACATCTCCACCAGCTCCACATCTCCACCAGTTCTCCATCTCCACCAGCTCCACATCTCCACCATTTCCACCAGTTTTACATTTTCACCAGCTCTCCATCTCCACCAGCTCTCCATCTCCACCAGCTCCACATCTCCACCAGTTCTCCATCTCCACCAGCTCCACATCTCCACCAGCTCCACATCTCCACCAGTTGTACATCTCCACCAGCTCCACATCTCCACCAGCTCTCCATCTCCACCAGCTCTCCATCTCCACCAGTTCTATACCTCCACCAGCTCTCCATCTCCACCAGCTCCACATCTCCACCAGCTCTCCATCTCCACCAGTTCTACATCTCCACCAGCTCTCCATCTCCACCAGCTCTCCATCTCCACCAGTTCTCCATCTCCACCAGCTCCACATCTCCACCAGCTCTCCATCTCCACCAGTTCTACATCTCCACCAGCTCTCCATCTCCACCAGTTCTACATCTCCACCAGCTCTCCATCTCCACCAGCTCTCCATCTCCACCAGTTCTACATCTCCACCAGCTCGACATCTCCACCAGTTCCACATCTCCACCAGCTCTACATCTCCACCAGCTCTCCATCTCCACCAGTTCCACATCTCCACCAGCTCTCCATCTCCACCAGCTCCACATCTCCACCAGTTCCACATCTCCACCAGCTCTACATCTCCACCAGCTCTCCATCTCCACCAGTTCTACATCTCCACCAGCTCTCCATCTCCACCAGTTCCACATCTCCACCAGCTCCACATGTCCACCAGCTCTCCATCTCCACCAGTTCTACATCTCCACCAGCTCTCCATCTCCACCAGTTCCACATCTCCACCAGTTCTACACCTCCACCAGTTCTCCATCTCCACCAGTTCTACACCTCCACCAGCTCTCCATCTCCACCAGTTCAACATCTCCACCAGTTCTACATCTCCACCAGCTCTCCATCTCCACCAGTTCTACATCTCCACCAGCTCTCCATCTCCACCAGCTCTCCATCTCCGCCAGTTCTACATCTCCACCAGCTCGACATCTCCACCAGTTCCACATCTCCACCAGCTCTACATCTCCACCAGCTCTCCATCTCCACCAGTTCCACATCTCCACCAGCTCTCCATCTCCACCAGCTCCACATCTCCACCAGTTCCACATCTCCACCAGCTCCACATCTCCACCAGCTCTCCATCTCCACCAGTTCTACATCTCCACCAGCTCTCCATCTCCACCAGTTCCACATCTCCACCAGTTCTACACCTCCACCAGTTCTCCATCTCCACCAGTTCTACATCTCCACCAGCTCTCCATCTCCACCAGTTCCACATCTCCACCAGCTCTACATCTCCACCAGCTCTCCATCTCCACCAGTTCTACATCTCCACCAGCTCTCCATCACCACCAGTTCCACATCTCCACCAGCTCTCCATCTCCACCAGTTCTACATCTCCACCAGCTCCACATCTCCACCAGTTCCACATCTCCACCAGCTCTACATCTCCACCAGCTCTCCATCTCCACCAGTTCTACATCTCCACCAGCTCTCCATCTCCACCAGTTCCACATCTCCACCAGCTCCACATCTCCACCAGTTCCACATCTCCACCAGCTCTCCATCTCCACCAGCTCCACATCTCCACCAGTTCTACATCTCCACCAGCTCCACATCTCCACCAGTTCTCCATCTCCACCAGTTCCAGATCTCCACCAGTTCTACATCTCCACCAGTTCCACATCTCCACCAGCTCTCCATCTCCACCAGCTCCACATCTCCACCAGTTCTACATCTCCACCAGCTCCACATCTCCACCAGTTCTCCATCTCCACCAGCTCCACATCTCCACCATTTCCACCAGTTTTACATCTTCACCAGCTCTCCATCTCCACCAGTTCTACATCTCCACCAGTTCTACATCTCCACCAGCTCCACATCTCCACCAGTTCTCCATCTCCACCAGCTCCACATCTCCACCAGCTCCACATCTCCACCAGTTGTACATCTCCACCAGTTCCACATCTCCACCAGCTCTACATCTCCACCAGTTTTACATCTCCACCAGTTCCACATATCCACCAGCTCTCCATCTCCACCAGCTCCACATCTCCACCAGTTCTACATCTCCACCAGCTCCACATCTCCACCAGTACTCCATCTCCACCAGCTCCACATCTCCACCATTTCCACCAGTTTTACATCTTCACCAGCTCTCCATCTCCACCAGTTCTACATCTCCACCAGCTCCACATCTCCACCAGTTCTCCATCTCCACCAGCTCCACATCTCCACCAGCTCCACATCTCCACCAGTTGTACATCTCCACCAGCTCCACATTTCCACCAGCTCTCCATCTCCACCAGCTCTCCATCTCCACCAGTTCTATACCTCCACCAGCTCTCCATCTCCACCAGTTCCACATCTTCACCAGCTCTCCACCTCCACCAGTTCCACATCTTCACCAGCTCTCCACCTCCACCAGTTCCACATCTTCACCAGCTCTCCATCTCCACCAGCTCTCCATCTCCACCAGCTCTACATCTCCACCAGCTCCACATCTCCACCAGCTCTCCATCTCCACCAGTTCCACATCTTCACCAGCTCTCCATCTCCACCAGCTCCACATCTCCACCAGCTCTCCATCTCCACCAGCTCTCCATCTCCACCAGTTCTCCATCTCCACCAGCTCTCCATCTCCACCAGCTCTCCATCTCCACCAGCTCTCCATCTCCACCAGTTCCACATCTCCACCAGCTCTCCATCTCCACCAGCTCCACATCTCCACCAGTTCCACATCTCCACCAGCTCTACATCTCCACCAGCTCCACATCTCCACCAGCTCTCCATCTCCACCAGTTCCACATCTTCACCAGCTCTCCATCTCCACCAGCTCCACATCTCCACCAGCTCTCCATCTCCACCAGCTCTCCATCTCCACCAGCTCGACATCTCCACCAGTTCTCCATCTCCACCAGCTCTCCATCTCCACCAGCTCTACATCTCCACCAGCTCCACACCTCAACCAGTTCCACATCTCCACCAGCTCTCCATCTCCACCAGCTCTCCATCTCCACCAGTTCCACATCTCCACCAGTTCTACATCTCCACCAGTTCTACATCTCCACCAGCTCTCCATCTCCACCAGCTCTCCATCTCCACCAGTTCTACATCTCCACCAGTTCTACATCTCCACCAGCTCTCCATCTCTACCAGTTCTACATCTCCACCACCTCTCCATCTCCACCAGCTCTCCATCTCCACCAGCTCTCCATCTCCACCAGTTCTACATCTCCACCAGCTCTCCATCTCCACCAGTTCTACATCTCCACCAGCTCTCCATCTCCACCAGCTCTCCATCTCCACCAGTTCCACATCTCCACCAGCTCTCCATCTCCACCAGCTCCACATCTCCACCAGTTCCACATCTCCACCAGCTCTCCATCTCCACCAGCTCTCCATCTCCACCAGTTCTACATCTCCACCAGCTCTCCATCTCCACCAGTTCCACATCTCCACCAGTTCTACATCTCCACCAGCTCCACATCTCCACCAGTTCTCCATCTCCACCAGCTCCACATCTCCACCATTTCCACCAGTTTTACATCTTCACCAGCTCTCCATCTCCACCAGTTCTATATCTCCACCAGTTCTACATCTCCACCAGCTCCACATCTCCACCATTTCCACCAGTTTTACATCTTCACCAGCTCTCCATCTCCACCAGCTCCACATCTCCACCAGCTCCACATCTCCACCAGCTCTCCATCTCCACCAGCTCTCCATCTCCACCAGTTCCACATCTCCACCAGCTCTACATCTCCACCAGCTCTCCATCTCCACCAGTTCTACATCTCCACCAGCTCTCCATCTCCACCAGTTCCACATCTCCACCAGCTCTCCATCTCCACCAGCTCCACATCTCCACCAGTTCTACATCTCCACCAGCTCCACATCTCCACCAGTTCTCCATCTCCACCAGCTCCACACCTCCACCAGTTCTCCATCTCCACCAGTTCCACATCTCCACCAGTTCTACATCTCCACCAGTTCCACATCTCCACCAGCTCTACATCTCCACCAGCTCTCCATCTCCACCAGTTTTACATCTTCACCAGTTCTACATCTCCACCAGCTCCACATCTCCAAAAGTTCTCCATCTCCACCAGCTCCACATCTCCACCATTTCCACCAGTTTTACATCTTCACCAGCTCTCCATCTCCACCAGTTCTACATCTCCACCAGCTCCACATCTCCACCAGTTCTCCATCTCCACCAGCTCCACATCTCCACCAGCTCCACATCTCCACCAGCTCTCCATCTCCACCAGCTCTCCATCTCCACCAGTTCTATACCTCCACCAGCTCTCCATCTCCACCAGCTCCACATCTCCACCAGCTCTACATCTCCACCAGCTCTCCATCTCCACCAGTTCCACATCTTCACCAGTTCTCCATCTCCACCAGCTCCACATCTCCACCAGCTCCACATCTCCACCAGTTGTACATCTCCACCAGCTCCACATCTCCACCAGCTCTCCATCTCCACCAGTTCCACATCTCCACCAGTTTTACATCTCCACCAGTTCCACATCTCCACCAGCTCTCCATCTCCACCAGCTCCACATCTCCACCAGTTCTACATCTCCACCAGCTCCACATCTACACCAGTTCTCCATCTCCACCAGCTCCACATCTCCACCATTTCCACCAGTTTTACATCTTCACCAGCTCTCCATCTCCACCAGTTCTACATCTCCACCAGCTCCACATCTCCACCAGTTCTCCATCTCCACCAGCTCCACATCTCCACCAGCTCCACATCTCCACCAGCTCTCCATCTCCACCAGCTCTCCATCTCCACCAGTTCTATACCTCCACCAGCTCTCCATCTCCACCAGCTCCACATCTCCACCAGCTCTACATCTCCACCAGCTCTCCATCTCCACCAGTTCCACATCTTCACCAGCTCTCCATCTCCACCAGCTCCACATCTCCACCAGCTCTCCATCTCCACCAGTTCTACATCTCCACCAGCTCTCCATCTCCACCAGTTCTACATCTCCACCAGCTCTCCATCTCCACCAGTTCCACATCTCCACCAGCTCTCCATCTCCACCAGCTCCACATCTCCACCAGTTCCACATCTCCACCAGCTCTCCATCTCCACCAGCTCTCCATCTCCACCAGTTCCACATCTCCACCAGCTCTCCATCTCCACCAGCTCCACACCTCCACCAGTTCCACATCTCCACCAGCTCTACATCTCCACCAGCTCTCCATCTCCACCAGCTCTCAATCTCCACCAGTTCCACATCTCCACCAGTTCTACATCTCCACCAGTTCTACATCTCCACCAGCTCTCCATCTCCACCAGTTCTACATCTCCACCAGTTCTACATCTCCACCAGCTCTCCATCTCTACCAGTTCTACATCTCCACCACCTCTCCATCTCCACCAGCTCTCCATCTCCACCAGCTCTCCATCTCCACCAGTTCTACATCTCCACCAGTTCTCCATCTCCACCAGCTCTCCATTTCCACCAGCTCTCCATCTCCACCAGTTCCACATCTCCACCAGCTCTCCATCTCCACCAGCTCCACATCTCCACCAGTTCCACATCTCCACCAGCTCTCCATCTCCACCAGTTCTAAATCTCCACCAGCTCTCCATCTCCACCAGTTCTACATCTCCACCAGCTCTCCATCTCCACCAGTTCCACATCTCCACCAGCTCTCCATCTCCACCAGCTCCACACCTCCACCAGTTCCACATCTCCACCAGCTCTACATCTCCACCAGCTCTCCATCTCCACCAGTTCTACATCTCCACCAGCTCTCCATCTCCACCAGTTCCACATCTCCACCAGCTCCACATCTCCACCAGCTCTCCATCTCCACCAGTTCTCCATCTCCACCAGCTCTCCATCTCCACCAGCTCCACACCTCCACCAGTTCCACATCTCCACCAGCTCTCCATCTCCACCAGCTCTCCATCTCCACCAGCTCTCCATCTCCACCAGTTCTACATCTCCACCAGCTCTCCATCTCCACCAGTTCTACATCTCCACCTTCTCTCCATCGCCACCAGTTCCACATCTCCACCAGCTCCACATCTCCACCAGCTCTCCATCTCCACCAGTTCTCCATCTCCACCAGCTCTCCATCTCCACCAGTTCCACATCTCCACCAGCTCTCCATCTCCACCAGCTCTCCATCTCCACCAGCTCTCCATCTCCACCAGTTCTACACCTCCACCAGCTCTCCATCTCCACCAGTTCTACATCTCCACCAGCTCTCCATCTCCACCAGTTCTACATCTCCACCAGTTCTACATCCCCACCAGTTCCACATCTCCACCAGCTCTCCATCTCCACCAGCTCTCCATCTCCACCAGTTCTCCATCTCCACCAGCTCTCCATCTCCACCAGCTCCACATCTCCACCAGCTCCACATCTCCACCAGTTCTACATCTCCACCAGCTCCACATCTCCACCAGTTCTACATCTCCACCAGCTCTCCATCTCCACCAGTTCTACATCTCCACCAGCTCTCCATCTCCACCAGTTCTACATCTCCACCAGCTCTCCATCTCCACCAGTTCTACATCTCCACCAGTTCCACATCTCCACCAGGTCTCCATCTCCACCAGTTCTACATCTCCACCAGGTCTACATCTCCACCAGTTCTACATCTCCACCAGCTCTCCATCTCCACCAGTTCTACATCTCCACCAGCTCTCCATCTCCACCAGTTCTACATCTCCACCAGTTCTACATCTCCACCAGCTCTCCATCTCCACCAGCTCCACATCTCCACCAGCTCCACATCTCCACCAGTTCCACATCTCCACCAGTTCCACATCTCCACCAGCTCTACATCTCCACCAGCTCTCCATCTCCACCAGTTCCACATCTCCACCAGCTCTCCATCTCCACCAGCTCCACATCTCCACCAGTTCCACATCTCCACCAGCTCTCCATCTCCACCAGTTCTACATCTCCACCAGCTCTCCATCTCCACCAGTTCTCCATCTCCACCAGTTCTCCGTCTCCACCAGTTCTACATCTCCACCAGCTCTCCATCTCCACCAGTTCTACATCTCCACCAGCTCTCCATCTCCACCAGTTCTACATCTCCACCAGCTCTCCATCTCCACCAGTTCTACATCTCCACCAGTTCTACATCTCCACCAGTTCTACATCTCCACCAGTTCTACATCTCCACCAGCTCTCCATCTCCACCAGCTCCACATCTCCACCAGCTCCACATCTCCACCAGTTCCACATCTCCACCAGTTCCACATCTCCACCAGCTCTACATCTCCACCAGCTCTCCATCTCCACCAGTTCCACATCTCCACCAGCTCTCCATCTCCACCACCTCCACATCTCCACCAGTTCCACATCTCCACCAGCTCTCCATCTCCACCAGTTCTACATCTCCACCAGCTCTCCATCTCCACCAGTTCTCCATCTCCACCAGTTCTCCTTCTCCACCAGTTCTACATCTCCACCAGCTCTCCATCTCCACCAGTTCTACATCTCCACCAGCTCTCCATCTCCACCAGTTCCACATCTCCACCAGCTCTCCATCTCCACCAGTTCCACATCTCCACCAGCTCTCCATCTCCACCAGCTCCACACCTCCACCAGTTCCACATCTCCACCAGCTCTACATCTCCACCAGCTCTCCATCTCCACCAGTTCTACATCTCCACCAGTTCCACATCTCCACCAGCTCCACATCTCCACCAGCTCTCCATCTCCACCAGTACTCCATCTCCACCAGCTCTCCATCTCCACCAGCTCCACACCTCCACCAGTTCCACATCTCCACCAACTCTCCATCTCCACCAGCTCTCCATCTCCACCAGTTCTACATCTCCACCAGCTCTCCATCTCCACCAGTTCTACATCTCCACCAGCTCTCCATCTCCACCAGTTCCACATCTCCACCAGCTCCACATCTCCACCAGGTCTCCATCTCCACCAGTTCTACATCTCCACCAGGTCTCCATCTCCACCAGCTCCACATCTCCACCAGGTCTCCATCTCCACCAGTTCTACATCTCCACCAGTTCTACATCTCCACCAGCTCTCCAGCTCCACCAGTTCCACATCTCCACCAGCTCTACATCTCCACCAGTTCTACATCTCCACCAGTTCTACATCTCCACCAGCTCTCCATCTCCACCAGCTCTCCATCTCCACCAGCTCCACACCTCCACCAGTTCCACATCTCCACCAGCTCTACATCTCCACCAGCTCTCCATCTCCACCAGTTCTACATCTCCACCAGCTCTCCATCTCCACCAGTTCCACATCTCCACCAGCTCCACATCTCCACCAGCTCTCCATCTCCACCAGTTCTCCATCTCCACCAGCTCTCCCTCTCCACCAGCTCCACACCTCCACCAGTTCCACATCTCCACCAGCTCTCCATCTCCACCAGCTCTCCATCTCCACCAGTTCTACATCTCCACCAGCTCTCCATCTCCACCAGTTCTACATCTCCACCAGCTCTCCATCTCCACCAGTTCCACATCTCCACCAGCTCCACATCTCCACCAGCTCTCCATCTCCACCAGTTCTCCATCTCCACCAGCTCTCCATCTCCACCAGTTCCACATCTCCACCAGCTCTCCATCTCCACCAGCTCTCCATCTCCACCAGCTCTCCATCTCCACCAGCTCTCCATCTCCACCAGTTCTACATCTCCACCAGTTCTACATCTCCACCAGCTCTCCATCTCCACCAGTTCTACATCTCCACCAGCTCTCCATCTCCACCAGTTCTACATCTCCACCAGTTCTACATTCCCACCAGTTCCACATCTCCACCAGCTCTCCATCTCCACCAGTTCTCCATCTCCACCAGCTCTCCATCTCCACCAGCTCCACATCTCCACCAGCTCCACATCTCCACCAGTTCTACATCTCCACCAGCTCCACATCTCCACCAGTTCTACATCTCCACCAGCTCTCCATCTCCACCAGTTCTACATCTCCACCAGCTCTCCATCTCCACCAGTTCTACATCTCCACCAGCTCTCCATCTCCACCAGTTCTACATCTCCACCAGTTCCACATCTCCACCAGGTCTCCATCTCCACCAGTTCTACATCTCCACCAGGTCTCCATCTCCACCAGCTCCACATCTCCACCAGGTCTCCATCTCCACCAGTTCTACATCTCCACCAGTTCTACATCTCCACCAGCTCTCCAGCTCCACCAGCTCCACATCTCCACCAGCTCCACATCTCCACCAGTTCCACATCTCCACCAGTTCTACATCTCCACCAGCTCTCCATCTCCACCAGTTCTACATCTCCACCAGTTCTACATCTCCACCAGCTCTCCATCTCCACCAGCTCTACATCTCCACCAGCTCTCCATCTCCACCAGCTCTCCATCTCCACCAGTTCTACATCTCCACCAGTTCCACATCTCCACCAGCTCTCCATCTCCACCAGCTCTCCATCTCCACCAGCTCTCCATCTCCACCAGCTCCCCATCTCCACCATCTCTCCATCTCCACCAGCTCCACATCTCCACCAGTTCCACATCTCCACCAGTTCCACATCTCCACCAGCTCTACATCTCCACCAGCTCTCCATCTCCACCAGTTCCACATCTCCACCAGCTCTCCATCTCCACCAGCTCCACATCTCCACCAGCTCCGCATCTCCACCAGTTCCACATCTCCACCAGCTCTCCATCTCCACCAGTTCTACATCTCCACCAGCTCTCCATCTCCACCAGTTCTACATCTCCACCAGTTCTCCGTCTCCACCAGTTCTACATCTCCACCAGCTCTCCATCTCCACCAGTTCTACATCTCCACCAGCTCTACATCTCCACCAGCTCTCCATCTCCACCAGTTCTACATCTCCACCAGCTCTCCATCTCCACCAGTTCCACATCTCCACCAGCTCTCCATCTCCACCAGCTCCACATCTCCACCAGCTCTCCATCTCCACCAGCTCCACACCTCCACCAGCTCCACATCTCCACCAGCTCCACATCTCCACCAGTTCCACATCTCCACCAGCTCCACATCTCCACCAGTTCCACATCTCCACCAGCTCTCCATCTCCACCAGTTCTACATCTCCACCAGCTCTACATCTCCACCAGTTCTACATCTCCACCAGTTTTCCGTCTCCACCAGGTCTCCATCTCCACCAGCTCCACATCTCCACCAGGTCTCCATCTCCACCAGTTCTACATCTCCACCAGTTCTACATCTCCACCAGCTCTCCAGCTCCACCAGCTCCACATCTCCACCAGCTCCACATCTCCACCAGTTCCACATCTCCACCAGCTCTACATCTCCACCAGCTCTCCATCTCCACCAGTTCTACATCTCCACCAGTTCTACATCTCCACCAGCTCTCCATCTCCACCAGTTCTACATCTCCACCAGTTCTACATCTCCACCAGCTCTCCATCTCCACCAGCTCTACATCTCCACCAGCTCTCCATCTCCACCAGCTCTCCATCTCCACCAGTTCTACATCTCCACCAGTTCCACATCTCCACCAGCTCTCCATCTCCACCAGCTCTCCATCTCCACCAGCTCTCCATCTCCACCAGCTCCCCATCTCCACCAGCTCTCCATCTCCACCAGTTCTACATCTCCACCAGTTCTACATCTCCACCAGCTCTCCATCTCCACCAGTTCTACATCTCCACCAGTTCAACATCTCCACCAGCTCTCCATCTCCACCAGTTCTACATCTCCACCAGTTCTACATCTCCACCATCTCTCCATCTCCACCAGCTCCACATCTCCACCAGCTCCACATCTCCACCAGTTCCACATCTCCACCAGTTCCACATCTCCACCAGCTCTACATCTCCACCAGCTCTCCATCTCCACCAGTTCCACATCTCCACCAGCTCTCCATCTCCACATCTCCACCAGTTCCACATCTCCACCAGCTCCACATCTCCACCAGTTCCACATCTCCACCAGCTCTCCATCTCCACCAGTTCTACATCTCCACCAGCTCTCCATCTCCACCAGTTCTACATCTCCACCAGTTCTCCGTCTCCACCAGTTCTACATCTCCACCAGCTCTCCATCTCCACCAGTTCTACATCTCCACCAGCTCTCCATCTCCACCAGCTCTCCATCTCCACCAGTTCTACATCTCCACCAGCTCTCCATCTCCACCAGTTCCACATCTCCACCAGCTCTCCATCTCCACCAGTTCCACATCTCCACCAGCTCTCCATCTCCACCAGCTCCACACCTCCACCAGTTCCACATCTCCACCAGCTCTACATCTCCACCAGCTCTCCATCTCCACCAGCTCTCCATCTCCACCAGCTCCCCATCTCCACCAGCTCTCCATCTCCACCAGTTCTACATCTCCACCAGTTCTCCATCTCCACCAGTTCCACATCTCCACCAGCTCTCCATCTCCACCAGTTCCACATCTCCACCAGCTCCACATCTCCACCAGTTCCACATCTCCACCAGCTCTCCATCTCCACCAGTTCTACATCTCCACCAGCTCTCCATCTCCACCAGTTCTACATCTCCACCAGTTCTCCGTCTCCACCAGTTCTACATCTCCACCAGCTCTCCATCTCCACCAGTTCTACATCTCCACCAGCTCTACATCTCCACCAGCTCTCCATCTCCACCAGTTCTACATCTCCACCAGCTCTCCATCTCCACCAGTTCCACATCTCCACCAGCTCTCCATCTCCACCAGTTCCACATCTCCACCAGCTCTCCATCTCCACCAGCTCCACACCTCCACCAGTTCCACATCTCCACCAGCTCTACATCTCCACCAGCTCTCCATCTCCACCAGTTCTACATCTCCACCAGCTCTCCATCTCCACCAGTTCTCCATCTCCACCAGCTCTCCATCTCCACCAGCTCCACACCTCCACCAGTTCCACATCTCCACCAGCTCTCCATCTCCACCAGCTCTCCATCTCCACCAGTTCTACATCTCCACCAGCTCTCCATCTCCACCAGTTCTACATCTCCACCAGCTCTCCATCTCCACCAGTTCCACATCTCCACCAGTTCTACATCTCCACCAGCTCTCCAGCTCCACCAGCTCCACATCTCCACCAGCTCCACATCTCCACCAGTTCCACATCTCCACCAGCTCTACATCTCCACCAGCTCTCCATCTCCACCAGTTCTACATCTCCACCAGTTCTACATCTCCACCAGCTCTCCATCTCCACCAGTTCTACATCTCCACCAGTTCTACATCTCCACCAGCTCTCCATCTCCACCAGCTCTACATCTCCACCAGCTCTCCATCTCCACCAGCTCTCCATCTCCACCAGTTCTACATCTCCACCAGCTCTCCATCTCCACCAGTTCTACATCTCCACCAGTTCTACATCTCCACCAGCTCTCCATCTCCACCAGTTCTACATCTCCACCATCTCTCCATCTCCACCAGCTCCACATCTCCACCAGTTCCACATCTCCACCAGTTCCACATCTCCACCTGCTCTACATCTCCACCAGCTCTCCATCTCCACCAGTTCCACATCTCCACCAGCTCTCCATCTCCACCAGCTCCACATCTCCACCAGTTCCACATCTCCACCAGCTCCACATCTCCACCAGTTCCACATCTCCACCAGCTCTCCATCTCCACCAGTTCTACATCTCCACCAGCTCTCCATCTCCACCAGTTCTACATCTCCACCAGCTCTCCATCTCCACCAGTTCTACATCTCCACCAGCTCTCCATCTCCACCAGTTCTACATCTCCACCAGTTCTACATCTCCACCAGCTCTCCATCTCCACCAGCTCCACATCTCCACCAGCTCCACATCTCCACCAGTTCCACATCTCCACCAGTTCCACATCTCCACCAGCTCTACATCTCCACCAGCTCTCCATCTCCACCAGTTCCACATCTCCACCAGCTCTCCATCTCCACCAGCTCCACATCTCCACCAGTTCCACATCTCCACCAGCTCTCCATCTCCACCAGTTCTACATCTCCACCAGCTCTCCATCTCCACCAGTTCTCCATCTCCACCAGTTCTCCGTCTCCACCAGTTCTACATCTCCACCAGCTCTCCATCTCCACCAGTTCTAAATCTCCACCAGCTCTCCATCTCCACCAGTTCTACATCTCCACCAGCTCTCCATCTCCACCAGTTCTACATCTCCACCAGTTCTACATCTCCACCAGCTCTCCATCTCCACCAGTTCTACATCTCCACCAGTTCTACATCTCCACCAGCTCTCCATCTCCACCAGCTCCACATCTCCACCAGCTCCACATCTCCACCACTTCCACATCTCCACCAGTTCCACATCTCCACCAGCTCTACATCTCCACCAGCTCTCCATCTCCACCAGCTCTCCATCTCCACCAGCTCTACATCTCCACCAGCTCTCCATCTCCACCAGTTCTACATCTCCACCAGTTCCACATCTCCACCAGCTCCACATCTCCACCAGCTCTCCATCTCCACCAGTACTCCATCTCCACCAGCTCTCCATCTCCACCAGCTCCACACCTCCACCAGTTCCACATCTCCACCAGCTCTCCATCTCCACCAGTTCTACATCTCCACCAGCTCTCCATCTCCACCAGTTCTACATCTCCACCAGCTCTCCATCTCCACCAGTTCCACATCTCCACCAGCTCCACATCTCCACCAGGTCTCCATCTCCACCAGTTCTACATCTCCACCAGGTCTCCATCTCCACCAGCTCCACATCTCCACCAGGTCTCCATCTCCACCAGTTCTACATCTCCACCAGTTCTACATCTCCACCAGCTCTCCAGCTCCACCAGTTCCACATCTCCACCAGCTCTACATCTCCACCAGTTCTACATCTCCACCAGTTCTACATCTCCACCAGCTCTCCATCTCCACCAGCTCTCCATCTCCACCAGCTCCACACCTCCACCAGTTCCACATCTCCACCAGCTCTCCATCTCCACCAGCTCTCCATCTCCACCAGCTCCACACCTCCACCAGTTCCACAACTCCACCAGCTCTACATCTCCACCAGCTCTCCATCTCCACCAGTTCTACATCTCCACCAGCTCTCCATCTCCACCAGTTCCACATCTCCACCAGCTCCACATCTCCACCAGCTCTCCATCTCCACCAGTTCCACATCTCCACCAGCTCTCCATCTCCACCAGCTCCACACCTCCACCAGTTCCACATCTCCACCAGCTCTCCATCTCCACCAGTTCTACATCTCCACCAGTTCCACATCTCCACCAGCTCCACATCTCCACCAGCTCTACGTCTCCACCAGCTCCACATCTCCACCAGCTCCACATCTCCACCAGTTCCACATCTCCACCAGCTCTACATCTCCACCACCTCTCCATCTCCACCAGTTCTACATCTCCACCAGTTCTACATCTCCACCAGCTCTCCATCTCCAACAGCTCTCCATCTCCACCAGCTCTACATCTCCACCAGCTCTCCATCTCCACCAGCTCTCCATCTCCACCAGTTCTACATCTCCACCAGTTCCACATCTCCACCAGCTCTCCATCTCCACCAGCTCTACGTCTCCACCAGCTCTCCATCTCCACCAGCTCCCCATCTCCACCAGCTGTCCATCTCCACCAGTTCTACATCTCCACCAGTTCTACATCTCCACCAGCTCTCCATCTCCACCAGTTCTACATCTCCACCAGCTCTCCATCTCCACCAGTTCTACATCTCCACCAGTTCTACATCTCCACCAGCTCTCCATCTCCACCAGCTCCACATCTCCACCAGCTCCACATCTCCACCAGTTCCACATCTCCACCAGTTCCACATCTCCACCAGCTCTACATCTCCACCAGCTCTCCATCTCCACCAGTTCCACATCTCCACCAGCTCTCCATCTCCACCAGCTCCACATCTCCACCAGTTCCACATCTCCACCAGCTCTCCATCTCCACCAGTTCTACATCTCCACCAGCTCTCCATCTCCACCAGTTCTCCATCTCCACCAGTTCTCCGTCTCCACCAGTTCTACATCTCCACCAGCTCTCCATCTCCACCAGTTCTAAATCTCCACCAGCTCTCCATCTCCACCAGTTCTACATCTCCACCAGCTCTCCATCTCCACCAGTTCTACATCTCCACCAGTTCTACATCTCCACCAGCTCTCCATCTCCACCAGTTCTACATCTCCACCAGTTCTACATCTCCACCAGCTCTCCATCTCCACCAGCTCCACATCTCCACCAGCTCCACATCTCCACCAGTTCCACATCTCCACCAGTTCCACATCTCCACCAGCTCTACATCTCCACCAGCTCTCCATCTCCACCAGTTCCACATCTCCACCAGCTCTCCATCTCCACCAGCTCCACATCTCCACCAGTTCCACATCTCCACCAGCTCTCCATCTCCACCAGTTCTACATCTCCACCAGCTCTCCATCTCCACCAGTTCTCCATCTCCACCAGTTCTCCGTCTCCACCAGTTCTACATCTCCACCAGCTCTCCATCTCCACCAGTTCTACATCTCCACCAGCTCTCCATCTCCACCAGTTCCACATCTCCACCAGCTCTCCATCTCCACCAGTTCCACATCTCCACCAGCTCTCCATCTCCACCAGCTCCACACCTCCACCAGTTCCACATCTCCACCAGCTCTACATCTCCACCAGCTCTCCATCTCCACCAGTTCTACATCTCCACCAGTTCCACATCTCCACCAGCTCCACATCTCCACCAGCTCTCCATCTCCACCAGTACTCCATCTCCACCAGCTCTCCATCTCCACCAGCTCCACACCTCCACCAGTTCCACATCTCCACCAGCTCTCCATCTCCACCAGTTCTACATCTCCACCAGCTCTCCATCTCCACCAGTTCTACATCTCCACCAGCTCTCCATCTCCACCAGTTCCACATCTCCACCAGCTCCACATCTCCACCAGGTCTCCATCTCCACCAGTTCTACATCTCCACCAGGTCTCCATCTCCACCAGCTCCACATCTCCACCAGGTCTCCATCTCCACCAGTTCTACATCTCCACCAGTTCTACATCTCCACCAGCTCTCCAGCTCCACCAGTTCCACATCTCCACCAGCTCTACATCTCCACCAGTTCTACATCTCCACCAGTTCTACATCTCCACCAGCTCTCCATCTCCACCAGCTCTCCATCTCCACCAGCTCCACACCTCCACCAGTTCCACATCTCCACCAGCTCTCCATCTCCACCAGCTCTCCATCTCCACCAGCTCCACACCTCCACCAGTTCCACAACTCCACCAGCTCTACATCTCCACCAGCTCTCCATCTCCACCAGTTCTACATCTCCACCAGCTCTCCATCTCCACCAGTTCCACATCTCCACCAGCTCCACATCTCCACCAGCTCTCCATCTCCACCAGTTCTCCATCTCCACCAGCTCTCCCTCTCCACCAGCTCCACACCTCCACCAGTTCCACATCTCCACCAGCTCTCCATCTCCACCAGCTCTCCATCTCCACCAGTTCTACATCTCCACCAGCTCTCCATCTCCACCAGTTCTACATCTCCACCAGCTCTCCATCTCCACCAGTTCCACATCTCCACCAGCTCCACATCTCCACCAGCTCTCCATCTCCACCAGTTCTCCATCTCCACCAGCTCTCCATCTCCACCAGTTCCACATCTCCACCAGCTCTCCATCTCCACCAGCTCTCCATCTCCACCAGCTCTCCATCTCCACCAGCTCTCCATCTCCACCAGTTCTACATCTCCACCAGTTCTACATCTCCACCAGCTCTCCATCTCCACCAGTTCTACATCTCCACCAGCTCTCCATCTCCAACAGTTCTACATCTCCACCAGTTCTACATTCCCACCAGTTCCACATCTCCACCAGCTCTCCATCTCCACCAGTTCTCCATCTCCACCAGCTCTCCATCTCCACCAGCTCCACATCTCCACCAGCTCCACATCTCCACCAGTTCTACATCTCCACCAGCTCCACATCTCCACCAGTTCTACATCTCCACCAGCTCTCCATCTCCACCAGTTCTACATCTCCACCAGCTCTCCATCTCCACCAGTTCTACATCTCCACCAGCTCTCCATCTCCACCAGTTCTACATCTCCACCAGTTCCACATCTCCACCAGGTCTCCATCTCCACCAGTTCTACATCTCCACCAGGTCTCCATCTCCACCAGCTCCACATCTCCACCAGGTCTCCATCTCCACCAGTTCTACATCTCCACCAGTTCTACATCTCCACCAGCTCTCCAGCTCCACCAGCTCCACATCTCCACCAGCTCCACATCTCCACCAGTTCCACATCTCCACCAGCTCTACATCTCCACCAGCTCTCCATCTCCACCAGTTCTACATCTCCACCAGTTCTACATCTCCACCAGCTCTCCATCTCCACCAGTTCTACATCTCCACCAGTTCTACATCTCCACCAGCTCTCCATCTCCACCAGCTCTCCATCTCCACCAGCTCTCCATCTCCACCAGCTCTCCATCTCCACCAGTTCTCCATCTCCACCAGCTCTCCATCTCCACCAGCTCTCCATCTCCACCAGCTCTCCATCTCCACCAGCTCCCCATCTCCACCATCTCTCCATCTCCACCAGCTCCACATCTCCACCAGTTCCACATCTCCACCAGTTCCACATCTCCACCAGCTCTACATCTCCACCAGCTCTCCATCTCCACCAGTTCCACATCTCCACCAGCTCTCCATCTCCACCAGCTCCACATCTCCACCAGCTCCACATCTCCACCAGTTCCACATCTCCACCAGCTCTCCATCTCCACCAGTTCTACATCTCCACCAGCTCTCCATCTCCACCAGTTCTACATCTCCACCAGTTCTCCGTCTCCACCAGTTCTACATCTCCACCAGCTCTCCATCTCCACCAGTTCTACATCTCCACCAGTTCTACATCTCCACCAGCTCTACATCTCCACCAGCTCTCCATCTCCACCAGTTCTACATCTCCACCAGCTCTCCATCTCCACCAGTTCCACATCTCCACCAGCTCTCCATCTCCACCAGCTCCACATCTCCACCAGCTCTCCATCTCCACCAGCTCCACACCTCCACCAGCTCCACATCTCCACCAGCTCCACATCTCCACCAGTTCCACATCTCCACCAGCTCCACATCTCCACCAGTTCCACATCTCCACCAGCTCTCCATCTCCACCAGTTCTACATCTCCACCAGCTCTCCATCTCCACCAGTTCTACATCTCCACCAGTTCTCCGTCTCCACCAGGTCTCCATCTCCACCAGCTCCACATCTCCACCAGGTCTCCATCTCCACCAGTTCTACATCTCCACCAGTTCTACATCTCCACCAGCTCTCCAGCTCCACCAGCTCCACATCTCCACCAGCTCCACATCTCCACCAGTTCCACATCTCCACCAGCTCTACATCTCCACCAGCTCTCCATCTCCACCAGTTCTACATCTCCACCAGTTCTACATCTCCACCAGCTCTCCATCTCCACCAGTTCTACATCTCCACCAGTTCTACATCTCCACCAGCTCTCCATCTCCACCAGCTCTACATCTCCACCAGCTCTCCATCTCCACCAGCTCTCCATCTCCACCAGTTCTACATCTCCACCAGTTCCACATCTCCACCAGCTCTCCATCTCCACCAGCTCTCCATCTCCACCAGCTCTCCATCTCCACCAGCTCCCCATCTCCACCAGCTCTCCATCTCCACCAGTTCTACATCTCCACCAGTTCTACATCTCCACCAGCTCTCCATCTCCACCAGTTCTACATCTCCACCAGTTCAACATCTCCACCAGCTCTCCATCTCCACCAGTTCTACATCTCCACCAGTTCTACATCTCCACCATCTCTCCATCTCCACCAGCTCCACATCTCCACCAGCTCCACATCTCCACCAGTTCCACATCTCCACCAGTTCCACATCTCCACCAGCTCTACATCTCCACCAGCTCTCCATCTCCACCAGTTCCACATCTCCACCAGCTCTCCATCTCCACATCTCCACCAGTTCCACATCTCCACCAGCTCCACATCTCCACCAGTTCCACATCTCCACCAGCTCTCCATCTCCACCAGTTCTACATCTCCACCAGCTCTCCATCTCCACCAGTTCTACATCTCCACCAGTTCTCCGTCTCCACCAGTTCTACATCTCCACCAGCTCTCCATCTCCACCAGTTCTACATCTCCACCAGCTCTACATCTCCACCAGCTCTCCATCTCCACCAGTTCTACATCTCCACCAGCTCTCCATCTCCACCAGTTCCACATCTCCACCAGCTCTCCATCTCCACCAGTTCCACATCTCCACCAGCTCTCCATCTCCACCAGCTCCACACCTCCACCAGTTCCACATCTCCACCAGCTCTACATCTCCACCAGCTCTCCATCTCCACCAGCTCTCCATCTCCACCAGCTCCCCATCTCCACCAGCTCTCCATCTCCACCAGTTCTACATCTCCACCAGTTCCACATCTCCACCAGCTCTCCATCTCCACCAGCTCCACATCTCCACCAGCTCCACATCTCCACCAGTTCCACATCTCCACCAGCTCCACATCTCCACCAGTTCCACATCTCCACCAGCTCTCCATCTCCACCAGTTCTACATCTCCACCAGCTCTCCATCTCCACCAGTTCTACATCTCCACCAGTTCTCCGTCTCCACCAGTTCTACATCTCCACCAGCTCTCCATCTCCACCAGTTCTACATCTCCACCAGCTCTACATCTCCACCAGCTCTCCATCTCCACCAGTTCTACATCTCCACCAGCTCTCCATCTCCACCAGTTCCACATCTCCACCAGCTCTCCATCTCCACCAGTTCCACATCTCCACCAGCTCTCCATCTCCACCAGCTCCACACCTCCACCAGTTCCACATCTCCACCAGCTCTACATCTCCACCAGCTCTCCATCTCCACCAGTTCTACATCTCCACCAGCTCTCCATCTCCACCAGTTCTCCATCTCCACCAGCTCTCCATCTCCACCAGCTCCACACCTCCACCAGTTCCACATCTCCACCAGCTCTCCATCTCCACCAGCTCTCCATCTCCACCAGTTCTACATCTCCACCAGCTCTCCATCTCCACCAGTTCCACATCTCCACCAGTTCTACATCTCCACCAGCTCTCCAGCTCCACCAGCTCCACATCTCCACCAGCTCCACATCTCCACCAGTTCCACATCTCCACCAGCTCTACATCTCCACCAGCTCTCCATCTCCACCAGTTCTACATCTCCACCAGTTCTACATCTCCACCAGCTCTCCATCTCCACCAGTTCTACATCTCCACCAGTTCTACATCTCCACCAGCTCTCCATCTCCACCAGCTCTCCATCTCCACCAGCTCTCCATCTCCACCAGTTCTACATCTCCACCAGTTCCACATCTCCACCAGCTCTCCATCTCCACCAGCTCTCCATCTCCACCAGCTCTCCATCTCCACCAGCTCCCCATCTCCACCAGCTCTCCATCTCCACCAGTTCTACATCTCCACCAGTTCTACATCTCCACCAGCTCTCCATCTCCACCAGTTCTACATCTCCACCAGTTCTACATCTCCACCAGCTCTCCATCTCCACCAGTTCTACATCTCCACCAGTTCTACATCTCCACCATCTCTCCATCTCCACCAGCTCCACATCTCCACCAGTTCCACATCTCCACCAGTTCCACATCTCCACCAGCTCTACATCTCCACCAGCTCTCCATCTCCACCAGTTCCACATCTCCACCAGCTCTCCATCTCCACCAGCTCCACATCTCCACCAGTTCCACATCTCCACCAGCTCTCCATCTCCACCAGTTCTACATCTCCACCAGCTCTCCATCTCCACCAGTTCTACATCTCCACCAGTTCTCCGTCTCCACCAGTTCTACATCTCCACCAGCTCTCCATCTCCACCAGTTCTACATCTCCACCAGCTCTACATCTCCACCAGCTCTCCATCTCCACCAGTTCTACATCTCCACCAGCTCTCCATCTCCACCAGTTCCACATCTCCACCAGTTCCACATCTCCACCAGCTCTCCATCTCCACCAGTTCTACATCTCCACCAGTTCTCCATCTCCACCAGCTCTACATCTCCACCAGCTCTCCATCTCCACCAGCTCTCCATCTCCACCAGTTCTACATCTCCACCAGTTCCACATCTCCACCAGCTCTCCATCTCCACCAGCTCTCCATCTCCACCAGCTCTCCATCTCCACCAGCTCCCCATCTCCACCAGCTCTCCATCTCCACCAGTTCTACATCTCCACCAGTTCTACATCTCCACCAGCTCTCCATCTCCACCAGTTCTACATCTCCACCAGTTCTACATCTCCACCAGCTCTCCATCTCCACCAGTTCTACATCTCCACCAGTTCTACATCTCCACCATCTCTCCATCTCCACCAGCTCCACATCTCCACCAGTTCCACATCTCCACCAGTTCCACATCTCCACCAGCTCTACATCTCCACCAGCTCTCCATCTCCACCAGTTCCACATCTCCACCAGCTCTCCATCTCCACCAGCTCCACATCTCCACCAGTTCCACATCTCCACCAGCTCCACATCTCCACCAGTTCCACATCTCCACCAGCTCTCCATCTCCACCAGTTCTACATCTCCACCAGCTCTCCATCTCCACCAGTTCTACATCTCCACCAGTTCTCCGTCTCCACCAGTTCTACATCTCCACCAGCTCTCCATCTCCACCAGTTCTACATCTCCACCAGCTCTCCATCTCCACCAGTTCTACATCTCCACCAGCTCTCCATCTCCACCAGTTCCACATCTCCACCAGTTCCACATCTCCACCAGCTCTCCATCTCCACCAGCTCTCCATCTCCACCAGTTCCACATCTCCACCAGCTCTCCATCTCCACCAGCTCCACACCTCCACCAGTTCCACATCTCCACCAGCTCTACATCTCCACCAGCTCTCCATCTCCACCAGTTCTACATCTCCACCAGTTCCACATCTCCACCAGCTCCACATCTCCACCAGCTCTCCATCTCCACCAGTTCTCCATCTCCACCAGCTCTCCATCTCCACCAGCTCCACACCTCCACCAGTTCCACATCTCCACCAGCTCTCCATCTCCACCAGCTCTCCATCTCCACCAGTTCTACATCTCCACCAGCTCTCCATCTCCACCAGTTCTACATCTCCACCAGCTCTCCATCTCCACCAGTTCCACATCTCCACCAGCTCCACATCTCCACCAGCTCTCCATCTCCACCAGTTCTCCATCTCCACCAGCTCTCCATCTCCACCAGTTCCACATCTCCACCAGCTCTCCATCTCCACCAGCTCTCCATCTCCACCAGCTCTCCATCTCCACCAGTTCTACATCTCCACCAGTTCTACATCTCCACCAGCTCTCCATCTCCACCAGTTCTACATCTCCACCAGCTCTCCATCTCCACCAGTTCTACATCTCCACCAGTTCTACATCCCCACCAGTTCCACATCTCCACCAGCTCTCCATCTCCACCAGCTCTCCATCTCCACCAGTTCTCCATCTCCACCAGCTCTCCATCTCCACCAGCTCCACATCTCCACCAGCTCCACATCTCCACCAGTTCTACATCTCCACCAGCTCCACATCTCCACCAGTTCTACATCTCCACCAGCTCTCCATCTCCACCAGTTCTACATCTCCACCAGCTCTCCATCTCCACCAGTTCTACATCTCCACCAGCTCTCCATCTCCACCAGTTCTACATCTCCACCAGTTCCACATCTCCACCAGGTCTCCATCTCCACCAGTTCTCCATCTCCACCAGTTCTACATCTCCACCAGTTCCACATCTCCACCAGGTCTCCATCTCCACCAGCTCTACATCTCCACCAGCTCTCCATCTCCACCAGTTCTACATCTCCACCAGTTCTACATCTCCACCAGCTCTCCAGCTCCACCAGCTCTCCATCTCCACCAGTTCTACATCTCCACCAGTTCTACATCTCCACCAGCTCTCCATCTCCACCAGTTCTACATCTCCACCAGCTCTCCATCTCCACCAGTTCTACATCTCCACCAGTTCTACATCTCCACCAGCTCTCCAGCTCCACCAGCTCTCCATCTCCACCAGTTCTACATCTCCACCAGTTCTACATCTCCACCAGCTCTCCATCTCCACCAGCTCTACATCTCCACCAGCTCTCCATCTCCACCAGTTCTACATCTCCACCAGCTCTCCATCTCCACCAGTTCCACATCTCCACCAGCTCTACATCTCCACCAGCTCTCCATCTCCACCAGTTCTACATCTCCACCAGCTCTACATCTCCACCAGTTCTACATCTCCACCAGCTCTACATCTCCACCAGCTCTCCATCTCCACCAGTTCTACATCTCCACCAGTTCTACATCTCCACCAGCTCTCCATCTCCACCAGCTCTCCATCTCCACCAGTTCCACATCTCCACCAGCTCTACATCTCCACCAGTTCTACATCTCCACCAGTTCTACATCTCCACCAGTTCTACATCTCCACCAGCTCTCCATCTCCACCAGTTCTACATCTCCACCAGCTCTACATCTCCACCAGCTCTACATCTCCACCAGTTCTACATCTCCACCAGCTCTACATCTCCACCAGCTCTCCATCTCCACCAGTTCTACATCTCCACCAGCTCTACATCTCCACCAGCTCTCCATCTCCACCAGTTCTACATCTCCACCAGTTCTACATCTCCACCAGCTCTCCATCTCCACCAGCTCTCCATCTCCACCAGTTCTACATCTCCACCAGTTCTACATCTCCACCAGCTCTCCATCTCCACCAGTTCTACATCTCCACCAGTTCTACATCTCCACCAGCTCTCCATCTCCACCAGTTCCACATCTCCACCAGCTCTACATCTCCACCATATGGAATGTACCATCCTGCAGAGTGATGTTTGTCTTCGGGGTAAAGTCCCATCCCTTCCCCAGCAGCAGCTAGCTGCAGTACACCGTGAAGCAGACACAGGACTGCTGGAATTAGAAGAGCTGTGTGGTGTTTCAGGACATTGACCAAGTGGCCGGTTTTAAGTTTCTGGGTGTTCTCCTCAACAACAAACTGGACTGGTCCCACCAGAGTTTGTGTTATTTAATTCTTTATTTATACTTGTATTGGATTTGCTGTGATGCATGTTTCTTTCTCTGCCACTCCGTGCACCTTACCTGCTGCAACAAGTACATGTCTGCACTGTGAGATCAGAGAAAGTCTAAGCAAAACATTCACCGCTAAACAGGTAGCTTCTCAGAGCTAACTTCTGCTGCAGACGCCGCTGACATGCTGCGTCTCTCTCTCTCCTCTTTCTAGCTCTCCCATTCTTACAGGGGCCCTGCTGTTCTGCTAACACAGCGGTGTAAACAGCACCATGTCTGCCTGAACATCTGGATTAGCCGCTCATTGCCTCCATCCCACAGCCCACCAGGCTCTGTATTGCAGCATTGCTTTCATGGTGTGAGTGAGCGTGCAAGCCTGCAGCTGAAAAACAGAGAGGGTGGCTGCTAAGTTTAAGAGCATCTATGTGCAGTGACTTTGGTCACGTGGTTTTGGCCACGGGGCTAGACTCAAAACATCCAGGGCTGGCGACCCCACTGCAGTGAGACAACATTCAGACTTCATACAGTTTTTATTCTGTACAGAGTGAGACGCTCTGATCCAGACTAGATCTTTGGGTTTATGTTGTCATCCTGCAGGAGATCCGTCAGGCACCATCAGTGATCTCTATGACCATGCTGTAATTAAAGAGATGAAACATCACTGCTGATTCTGATGCTTCATCACACTGACGTGAGGGGAGTCAGTGTCAGTCCACAGAAAAGTCCACATTAAACCTCATATTTCCTTCAACACATCATCAGTACCACATCCTCTGATCTAATAGGTAGATTTCATGTCAACCTCCTGAGAGAGAGAGAGAGAGAGAGAGAGAGAGAGGCTGGCAGTGAGCCTGATTAGAAGGAGAGCAGTGAAGTGGAAAACCCATTAAACATTGTTTAAGCCTCTTAATCAAATCAATAGCCAAAGTAACTCTGAACTGATAACGGTTATCGCAGCTCAAGTACAGCTGCAGCTTTTCTCGCATTTTAATTACGACAAGCAGCAGCAGCTTGGATTTAAGATGCAAAACAATCATGTTTGTCTCCTGGAGGAGGCATTCAGGAGGAGGCGACAGGGACGAGATGTTTCATGCCGAAACAGGACAGCAAAGACAGACTTTCTCCTCACAAACAACCCTCAACCTGCCCGTCCAATGACATATAGAGACCTCATAATGACGCCAAGACCTCTCAATGACACCAGGACCATGAAGCATTGACACCTTTAATGGCATGCAGACGTCCCAGTGGCATTGAGACCTACCAACATGGAGACCTCCAAATGACATTAATGCTGCTCAAAAACAGCCAGACCCTCCCAGTGATACAAGACCTGCAAAGAAAGCCCTGATCTGCACATAGCACTGAACACCACCAAGGCGTCTGAATGACATCAAACCTCCCAACCGCTCTCAGAATTTTCCCTAAGAACTATAATGGCTCTTCCTATTAAAATGACTATAATATTCCTTTAATCACTCATATTCTGTATTCTATTTGGTCACATTTATGTAAGTTTTAACTCCTCTTCAATTCTAAATAAAAGGTAAACCCACTATAAAGAGATGAAAAATGAACATGTTAACACCTAATTCCCAATAAAAAATAACCATTTTGAATTGAACTCATTTCTGAAAGAAGTGGCTTGTTTATTCCCATTTCAAATCTGAATTAATGAATTCCTCTTATGTACACGTTAATTCTGCTTTATTTCTGCGCATGCTTCCCCTTTTTTCCCAGCATATAGGGAACAGGACCCACTAAGCATAATGGGTTAGGCGCGCCATGTTGGCATCTGCCGCAATGTGAACAATAGTTTATTCCATATATTAATAGTAAGTTGGGAGACAGAGTGCTGCTCCCAAAAACATACTGAAATGCCAGAAAGGAAAAGGGATTTCTAAGGACATGCTGACCAACGAGGCCAGAGGACATTTTCTCCGGAAAATGATGAAGAATGTGGACCCTTATTTATCGCACACCAAGACATGGAGCAACAACATGAGAAACTACCACAGGTTGCCATGGTGACCCTTTGGCCTGCCTGGTCTCGGGTCGCCACCCGTCAAAAAGACAAATGGAGCATCAACAACTCTAGCGTCTTTTTCTGGTGCTATCAGGATTCTTGGTGAGTAACAATAAAACAACGTGTTGTTTTCCCTTCTCCGTTAGCAGCAGGTGTGAATAGGGTCACCACCTGTCCCCTAAAATACAGAATCGTCCTTTAATTGACAGAGAAACGTTGCGTCTCGGATTGAACCAATACAGGACGCACTTTGTTCCATATTTTCATAACTTTCAGCGGCCTACACATGTCGGTCACACACATCAACACTCAATCTAAAAATAATTAACTAAATAAAACACAGAGAATACAACAGCCAGCAAAGATGTTCTTTTCGTGCAGAATCTGCGCAGATCCAGCCCTGCCAAGCTCTGCGCCTGCTGGACAGTCACGGTTGCCTGGAGACGGACACGACTCATGCACGCTCCCTTTTAAAAATGTCTACTCTTCCTGGTACTCTACGCCTCAAAATAAAAAGCGCATGTAAAACAGACATGAAGAGACGTGGCTGCAGCGTCAGTGAAGATGTTTATTGTTTCAAATGGTACAACGTGTCAGTGACTGTTCAGTCGTGCACGGTGGACTGTCTGACATCTCACAGCATCAGGAGAGCAGGGTCATTTATTTATATGCTGTATCAGCCTATATACATACCATATATAGCCATTAAAAACGTATTTTCAATGAATGAAAAGTTCATAAATACAGGCAAATATGTATATATAGCCTAGCTAAAGGGAAACGTTTATTTTTATTTGCATTTCAAACATTAAAATATTTAGAGCTTTATGTTTTTAAGTAAATTTTTAAGCAATCTTTAGAAAGTGATCATTCGATAAATTAGAGTTTTTATTGGTGTTGTTAAACTGTTATAACATGACTTCCCTTCATGTCATGACACAGGCAACAAAAAAAACAAAATAAAAAACAGTCCAACATGTAGGATTAAACAACGATGAGCCGTTTTTTACGGCACGATGTGAAGACTAGGCGTCGTCATCACCATGGTCCCATACATTAAATGTTTTTTAACAAACGTTTATTTCTGGGGTTTTTTTTCTTTTCTTTTTAATTAGAAAACTTGCTAAATATGCTAAAGTAGCCGATAGGAACCATTTATGTTGGACTCTATAGATTTTATGCCAAACAACTGTTAAGTAGGCTAGCATGTTTCTCCCATTGACCTGTCAAAAATCAGCTGATCTGAACCAGCTGATTAACGAGTTGCTATAGTAACACCTGTAACGAAATGATAAGACAGTAATTGAACTTGTCCATCTATTAGTGACCATGGTATAGATTATGTGAACGTGTCATCCCACTCCTCCCCTCTTACTGGATGCAGGTGAAGTGACACAGGTGTTATTATTTATAAAGTTCAATGTTGCACCCATTACACGCAGAAATCTTATTTAAGGTTAATTAATTACACAATAGCTAAGTATTGTGCATATGGCACTTAATTATATAAAGTATTTTCCTCATGTTCGAAGAGATACATATAAGCACAGCTTTATGTTGCCTTATTAGCTAAACTTTATATGCAACAATGTGTCACAACAAAGAATGTATTCATTGAATACACACACACGGTTGGAGCTGTGTGGTGTGCGTCCCTTATTTTTATGAAAGGTGGCAACCCTAGCCTGGTCTGTGGTTTGAGTGCTGACACAGCAGATCAGTTTTAGAAACCAAAAATCCTCAGAAGCTCACATCCAATTTACGAACAGATTGTGCAGACATGCAGATCTTTAAACCGGAAAATAAAAACACTGATTTGCTTCCAGGTACATGAAGCTAAACTTGGAGGTAGCTGGAGCTAGCTTACATTAGCTGTAGCATACATTGTTGTATCTTAACCACTAAAAGGGTTCAAACTTTTAGTATCACTTGCAGCAACACCGTCAGCTATAAAAAAAAAAAAAAGATTCAATTCAACTTTATTTGTACAGCGCCACTTCACAACAATGTTGTCTCAGGACACTTTACATCCACATCATTTCCAGCCAATTCATACATATCCTATAATAGAAACCAACTGATTGCATCGAGTCATGACTTGGATCCAATCCTCCATCCTGAGCTGCACGAGGCGACAGTGGGAAGGAAAAAACTCCCCTTTAACAGGAAGAAAACCTCCAGCAGAACCCGGCTCAGGGAGGGCAGCCATCTGCCTCGACTGGTTGGGGTGGAGAGGACAGGAAAGACAGGAATTGCAGTAATCCAGTCTGGAAGTAATAAAGGCATGGACTAATTTTTCTGCATCTTTCTGAGACAAGATGCTCCTAATTTTTGCAATATTATGCCGGTGGAAGAAGGCGGTTCTAGAAACCTGTTTTAAATGTGAGCTAAAAGACAAGTCCTGGTCAATAATGACTCCAAGATTCCTCACAGTGGTACTGGAGGCCAGATTTATAATAGTGTCGAATGCAGCACTGAGATCTAAAAGAATGAGTCCAGACAGAAGTCCTTTATCTGAGGCCATGAGAAGATCATTAGACTTTCACCAGTGCTGTCTCTGTGCTATGATGAGCTCTAAATCCTGACTGAAACTCTTCAGATTGTTTCTGCTCAGATAGGAACATAGTTGGGTTGAAACTGTTTTCTCCAGAACTTTAGACCAGAAGGGGAGATTAGATATTGGTCTATGATTAGCTAAAACTCCTGGATCCAGAGTTGTTTTTAAGCAACAGTTTAATTACAGCTGTCTTAACATATTGAGGTACATATCCTAATAATAGAGATGAACTGATCAGGTCCAGTACAGACGTATTGATTAAACATATTTCCTTGAATAATCTGGTTGGGATGGGGTCTAAAACACAGGTTGAAGGTTTAGATGAAGCTATTATGTTGGTTAACTCGGAGAGCTGTACAGGCAAGAAACGGTCCAAATGACAATCAGCTTCTAAAGACGTCTCTAAGGCTGCTGCAGATGAAATAACATTAGTAGTGTTCAGGTTATTACTGATTTCCTTCCTGATAGAAACTATTTTGTTTCCAAAGAAACTCATAAAGTCGTCACAGCTGAGGTTGAAAGGAATAGATGGCTCAACGACACTATGGCTCTCAGTCAGTCTGGTTCCAGTGCTGAAGAGAAACCTGGGGTTGTTCTACTTCTCCTCTATCAATGATGAATAATAAGCTGTTCCAGCCACATGCAAGGCTTTTTATACACTATTAAACTTTCTTTCCAGACTATGAGACACTCTTCTAAGCCAGATGAACGACATTTTCTTTCCAAACGTCATGATGTCTGTTTTAAAGCTTGAAGCTGGGAATTAAACCACCGGGCCGCTTCTTCTGACTGGTTCTCTTCTTCTTTAGAGGAGCAACATTATCTAGTGTTATACACATTAAAGCTGTCATTCTAGCAACACATTCATGGACCTGTGTTGGAGTAAAGCTCGGATGGGTGTTTCCTGTCAGGTTAACACATGGTGTTGGAGGAAATACTGCTGAAATAGACTTCTTAAATTTGTTAACAACACTATCTGACAAACATCGACTAGAATGAATTTTCTTCCCAGCCCTTGTGTAGTCAAGTAAAGTAAACTCAAAAGTTATTAAAAAATGATCAGACAGAACAGGGTTATGAGGAAAAACTGTTAGTTGATCACTTTTGATGCCACATGTCAGAAGAAGATCCAGAGTGTGACGATGAGAATGAGTCGGTCTGTGGACATTTTGGGAAAATCCAATTGAACTTAATATAGAGTTAAAGGCAATGGTTAAACTGTCATGTTCATCATCAATATGAATGTTAAAATCCCCCAGAACAATAACTTTATCAGTATTCAGCACTAAGTCTGATAAGAGGTCTGAGAAGTCAGTTAGGAACTGTGAGGAAGATCCAGGTGGACGGTAGACTACTACTAGGAGAAGTGGTTTCTCTGATTTCCATCTTGGGTGGGAGAGACTAAGAGTCAGGTGTTCAAAGCTATTGGAACTATTTTTATGTTTAGGACTAATCAATAGTTCTGATTTAAAGATAGCTGCCAGACCTCCTCCTCGACCTGTAGTTCTGGGAAAATGAACATTTAAAGTGAAACTATTCTGTACATTTCAGGCTAATTTATTTTTATTTCTGAGCCCAGAAGGGCTGGGATTGATGGAGTTATTGTCACAAATGGCTTTATTTACTTCAGACCGACCCTCTCCGTAGGCTGTCAGATCAGCCTGTGGGCAAAACGAGTGGATTGAGACTCTTCCGCATTAAGCCCCGCCTCCCGCCACTGCAGTACATCGGGAGCGCGCACCGCACCTGCTTTCACCGTCATTGTAACGTCTCATAAACAGAAGGATTAGGCTCATATGAACTCAATAAGAAAACAAACTACAATGTCAACACATAGCATCCAGCCCTACATGTTGGAACCTGAATCAGAGCCTGAAAACGAAGTGGAAAACAGCAACCCACAGCAACGAATGCAGCAGGATGTCTCTCTTTGGTAAACTCACCAGCCATCGTTGGAAATAACTTTATCCCACGTTTTCCACCCGCCTGATGTATTTGTACATGCCCTTGTTAACCAGTAGAAGGTAACCAATCACCCAACCTTATCCCCCGGGACGTCACAAGGATTTCCACGTAGAAAAAACTCTCTAAGACCACGCGTTTTTCGTCGCCATGGAAACCGAACAGAGAGAGTGCTGGAACGCAAACTCAAACTCAAACATGCGTTTAGGTGATAAAAAACAGTGTCGTTCACATGTCTGATGAGGATTCAACACTGTAACACTGTAGAAAGCTCAGAAAACTCCAAATACCATCATAGGAACCCTTTAAGTAATCTGGTGGAGTCGATTCATTAATACTAACATGATCCTCCTGCTGCAGCAGGTTTCCAGAAGACAAAATAGATCAATATGATGATCAGTAATCAGGTCATTGACTAACAGAGACTTCAACACAAGAGCTCTAATATTCATTAAACCACATTTAATGGATTTATTATGATGTCTTATTAGATTCATTGTTTTGATATTAATGAGGTTTTCATGGTTTACTCCACCCGTGCTGTTTTATTCTTTCTGGGTTGTGGGGGGGGCAGATACCATCATTCTGGATTTTGGGGAGGGTGGCGACAGGGGTGAGATTACAGAAAAGCATGTGAGACTACAACTCTGCTTCATAGTCTCAGTCCTGAACAGTCATGAGTTTAACTGACTAATAAAAGGATCCATGTTCCTAGAAATGAGAGCTGCTCCATCCACTGTGGGATGAATCCCGTCTCTCCTAATAAGACCAGGTTTTCCCCAGAAGCTTTTCCAGTTATCTATAAAGCCCACATTTTGTTCTGGGCACCACCTAGACAGCCAGCGGTTAAAGGATGACAAACGGCTAAACATGTCATCGCTGGTCAGGTCTGGCAGGGGTCCGGAGAAAACTACGGCGTCTGACATGGTTTTAGCAAAGTCACACACTGAGGCAACATTTACTTTGGTGATCTCTGATTGGCTTAACCGGGTGTCATTTACCCCAACATGAATAATAATCTTGCTGTATTTACGTTTATCCTCAGCCAGCAGTTTTAAGTGCGATTCAATGTGGCCTGCTCTGGCACCTGGAGTGCATCTGACTACGATCCCTGGAGTATCTATCGCCACGATTCTAACTATGGAGCGAAATCTTACATTTCTCACAACTGAGTCTCCAATTATCAGAGTCGTTGGAGAGGAGTGTGACGGAGGCTTTACCTGAGGTGGTGGCGGTGATGTAGCGGGTCGAGCAGCACGGCGGGTGGAGGTCCGTTTTGGAGCCGGGCATGGGGGGGGGGCACTGTGGTGCCAGTGAGCTGCTGGACTGAGAATTGTCGCTTAAGGGGGGGATATCTGTAAGACTAAGAATGATAAACCTGTTGTTACAGGGGATGTCGTTTGGTGGAGGTGCGCTGCGACGCCTTCCTCTTTGCCGCCGTGGAGCGTTATGGAACCAGGTTCCTGTTGGCTCGGTGTGGAGCTGACCGGGATCTTTGGTTTAGCTTCGTGATGCAACCAGGTCTCTGGATCGGAGAACTGTGGAAGGGTCCCAACGGCAGAATGGCCATCAATATGAGCCTCGTCAGGGAACGCTGCTTCAGCATACACAGCTGGAGGGCAGGGAGCGGTGACATCAAGAACCTTTTTGGATCGTGGATGACAATGGTTTCCATCATGATCTAAGCTTCTCGGATCCGATGCAGATTTGATATCCGTGACTCAAGTTCAGCTATTTTTTCGGCAAGGCGCAAACAACCGACACAACCTGTGTGGGATGAAGATTTTGAGCGTCCTGTAAACGTTAGCAGCTAGCTAACAGCTGCTGGGTCTGGTTGACCGGATCTCAGCTGATCGAGACATGCTGGTGCTCTGGTGAGTCTATTGTTGATCTGACAATGTCTGCTGGGTTAGGCAGACATTGTCCTCAAGGAAATTAGAGTCGGAGGTCTGGGGTTTAAAAGATGCAGCGCGATTTTAATTTTAAATGCTAACATATACAATGTGAGGAAGACTAACACAACAGCTAGCTAGGTCTAGCGGAGACCATCTGAGCCAGCGGCTAGCACAGGGCGAGCGGATATCATCTGAGCCAGCAGCTAGCACAGGGCGAGCGGATATCATCTGAGCCAGCAGCTAGCACAGGGCGAGCGGATATCATCTGAGCCAGCAGCTAGCACAGGGCGAGCGGATATCATCTGAGCCAGCAGCTAGCACAGGGCGAGCGGATATCAGCTGAGCCAGCAGCTAGCACAGGGCGAGCGGATATCATCTGAGCCAGCAGCTAGCACAGGGCGAGCGGATATCATCTGAGCCAGCAGCTAGCACAGGGCGAGCGGATATCAGCTGAGCCAGCAGCTAGCACAGGGCGAGCGGATATCAGCTGAGCCAGCAGCTAGCACAGGGCGAGCGGATATCATCTGAGCCAGCAGCTAGCACAGGGCGAGCGGATATCATCTGAGCCAGCGACTAGCACAGGGCGAGCGGATATCAGCTGAGCCAGCAGCTAGCACAGGGCGAGCGGATATCATCTGAGCCAGCGACTAGCACAGGGCGAGCGGATATCATCTGAGCCAGCGACTAGCACAGGGCGAGCGGATATCATCTGAGCCAGCAGCTAGCACAGGGCGAGCGGATATCAGCTGAGCCAGCAGCTAGCACAGGGCGAGCGGATATCAGCTGAGCCAGCAGCTAGCACAGGGCGAGCGGATATCAGCTGAGCCAGCAGCTAGCACAGGGCTAGCGGATATCATCTGAGCCAGCAGCTAGCACAGGGCGAGCGGATATCATCTGAGCCAGCGACTAGCACAGGGCGAGCGGATATCATCTGATCCAGCAGCTAGCACAGGGCTAGCGGATATCATCTGAGCCAGCAGCTAGCACAGGGCTAGCGGATATCATCTGAGCCAGCGACTAGCACAGGGCTAGCGGATATCATCTGAGCCAGCAGCTAGCACAGGGCGAGCGGATATCATCTGAGCCAGCGGCTAGCACAGGGCGAGCGGATATCATCTGAGCCAGCGGCTAGCACAGGGCGAGCGGATATCATCTGAGCCAGCGACTAGCACAGGGCGAGCGGATATCATCTGAGCCAGCAGCTAGCACAGGGCGAGCGGATATCAGCTGAGCCAGCGACTAGCACAGGGCTAGCGGATATCATCTGAGCCAGCAGCTAGCACAGGGCTAGCGGATATCATCTGAGCCAGCGACTAGCACAGGGCTAGCGGATATCATCTGAGCCAGCGACTAGCACAGGGCGAGCGGATATCATCTGAGCCAGCGACTAGCACAGGGCTAGCGGATATCATCTGAGCCAGCGACTAGCACAGGGCGAGCGGATATCATCTGAGCCAGCGACTAGCACAGGGCGAGCGGATATCATCTGAGCCAGCAGCTAGCACAGGGCGAGCGGATATCATCTGAGCCAGCGACTAGCACAGGGCTAGCGGATATCATCTGAGCCAGCGGCTAGCACAGGGCGAGCGGATATCATCTGAGCCAGCGACTAGCACAGGGCGAGCGGATATCATCTGAGCCAGCGGCTAGCACAGGGCGAGCGGATATCATCTGAGCCAGCGACTAGCACAGGGCGAGCGGATATCATCTGAGCCAGCGACTAGCACAGGGCGAGCGGATATCATCTGAGCCAGCAGCTAGCACAGGGCGAGCGGATATCATCTGAGCCAGCGACTAGCACAGGGCGAGCGGATATCATCTGAGCCAGCGACTAGCACAGGGCGAGCGGATATCATCTGAGCCAGCGACTAGCACAGGGCGAGCGGATATCATCTGAGCCAGCGACTAGCACAGGGCGAGCGGATATCATCTGAGCCAGCGACTAGCACAGGGCTAGCGGATATCATCTGAGCCAGCAGCTAGCACAGGGCGAGCGGATATCATCTGAGCCAGCGACTAGCACAGGGCTAGCGGATATCATCTGAGCCAGCGACTAGCACAGGGCGAGCGGATATCATCTGAGCCAGCGACTAGCACAGGGCGAGCGGATATCATCTGAGCCAGCAGCTAGAACAGGGCTAGCGGATATCATCTGAGCCAGCGACTAGCACAGGGCGAGCGGATATCATCTGAGCCAGCGACTAGCACAGGGCGAGCGGATATCATCTGAGCCAGCGACTAGCACAGGGCGAGCGGATATCATCTGATCGGGTCCCAAACAGCAAAGAAACACTGATGAGGATTGGGTATCACTCACACAGGTAAATGACTTGCTTAATCACTAGAAAGACATGTTGACTGTACTGTTGTTTGGCAGCAACAACAAGACATTTTTAAAGACCTAGTTAAAGTAATAATGAACCCAACTAATAACAGGATGGACATAATAACTAAAGAAATCCAGGACTTGAAAGTAAGCATACAATTCACGCAGAAAGATGTTGATAAACTAAAGATCCCTCTGGCAAAACAGTCAGATTATTGTAATACAATACAGACATATATACTAAAGATATGTGAAAGTCTGCAGGTAATTGTAGACAAACAAGAATACCTGGAAGGTTTATCAAGACGAAACAATGTGGTGATTGATGGAATACCTGAGACCCCAGGTGAATCATGGGCAGAATCAGAGGAAAAAGTAAAGGAAATACTGAAGCAGAAGTTGAAGCTACAAAGGGAGATGGACACTGAGCGAGCACATCTTACAGAAAAACCTGAAACAGACAGAGAAAGGCCGAGACCCATAGTAGTAAAGTTCCTGCACTTCAAAGATAAAGATACGGTAATGCAGAGAGTCAAAAATCTAAAAGGGACCAGAATATTCATCAATGAAGATTTTACAGATGCTGTCAGGATGAAAAGAAAGGAATTGGTTCCTAAATTTAAAGCTGCACATGAAAAAGGTGACATAACTGACCTCAGGTATGACAAACTGGTCATTCAACCTCGAAACAGCACCCCAAGATGAGATAACCAAAGAAATGATATGACGGCATGATCCCTGATGCAGAGTGTATGACAATGACGTCCCAACACAAATGTTTTAAGAAAGAATTTAGTATTTCACATATCAATATAAATAGTTTAAGAAACAAAATAAATTAAATATCTGAACTGTAAGACAAGATGGTACAAGAACAGACACATGTATTGATCATTTGTTCACAAATTCACCTGAGATATGTAATAAGATATGATCTATTCCAGTTGGCTGTAGCGACCATAATCTGATCAAAGTAGTGAGAAACATTAAAGAAGGTAGACCAGGCCCCACAATCCTTTTAACGAGATTGTACACGTTCTTCAATACTGATTCGTTCATGAATGATGTGAGGAAAATATGTTGGTCTGAAGTGTTTACAGCAAGGACTCCTGATCTTGCACACTGTAAAAAAACAGAAAAAGTTGAGTGAACTTAAAATTTCAAGGCAACAAACTTCGATAAAATTTTAAGTTGGACAGCTTAAACTAAATATTTTAAGTTTTCCTTTTGAGTTTGCTCAACCGTAAATTAGGATGTTTTATAACTCAATTGTAAGTTCCACTAAATTATAAATTTATATTCTAATAACTTTTCATCTTTACTTCTGGTAACTGTTCCACAAGTTTTACTAATTAAAAAATGTACATTGTTATAACTTTTAATCCTTTAATTCTGTCTCAAATGATCGGCCTCATGTTTATGGTATTTTGAAGACTCACAGGGTTTAAATGATTTGTTGAGCGTGTTGACCCGGGGACCGGGCTGTCTGCCGGCAGCCGTCACAAGAGTTGCTTCCCCTCGGCAGATAAAACCACTTGATGCGTATTTAATAATAACAAAGTTCAGATCAGGCCTAAAACACCGGGCTGTCAGCAAATAAAAACATGGAGGATTCCCTCGTTTCCTAATGTTCTTCTTCGATTGGTCATATTACCTTCTCAGACCGCCAGGGTCCCGGACCCCCGTCACTGTTTCTCAGGCCGCCAGGGTCCCGGACCCCCGTCACTGTTTCTCAGGCCGCCAGGGTCCCGGACCCCCGTCACTGTTTCTCAGACCGCCAGGGTCCCGGACCCCCGTCACTGTTTCTCAGACCGCCAGGGTCCCGGACCCCCGTCACTGTTTCTCAGGCCGTCAGGGTCCCGGACCCCCGTCACTGTTTCTCAGACCGCCAGGGTCCCGGACCCCCGTCACTATTTCTCAGACCGCCAGGGTCCCGGACCCCCGTCACTGTTTCTCAGACCGCCAGGGTCCCGGACCCCCGTCACTGTTTCTCAGACCGTCAGGGTCCCGGACCCCCGTCACTATTTCTCAGGCCGCCAGGGTCCCGGACCCCCGTCACTGTTTCTCAGACCGCCAGGGTCCCGGACCCCCGTCACTGTTTCTCAGACCGTCAGGGTCCCGGACCCCCGTCACTGTTTCTCAGGCCGCCAGGGTCCCGGACCCCCGTCACTATTTCTCAGGCCGCCAGGGTCCCGGACCCCCGTCACTGTTTCTCAGACCGCCAGGGTCCCGGACCCCCGTCACTGTTTCTCAGGCCGTCAGGGTCCCGGACCCCCGTCACTGTTTCTCAGGCCGTCAGGGTCCCGGACCCCCGTCACTATTTCTCAGGCCGCCAGGGTCCCGGACCCCCGTCTCTATTTCTCAGGCCGTCAGGGTCCCGGACCCCCGTCACTGTTTCTCAGGCCGCCAGGGTCCCGGACCCCCGTCACTATTTCTCAGGCCGCCAGGGTCCCGGACCCCCGTCACTATTTCTCAGGCCGTCAGGGTCCCGGACCCCCGTCACTATTTCTCAGGCCGTCAGGGTCCCGGACCCCCGTCACTATTTCTCAGGCCGCCAGGGTCCCGGACCCCCGTCACTGTTTCTCAGACCGCCAGGGTCCCGGACCCCCGTCACTATTTCTCAGGCCGCCAGGGTCCCGGACCCCCGTCACTATTTCTCAGGCCGCCAGGGTCCCGGACCCCCGTCACTGTTTCTCAGACCGCCAGGGTCCCGGACCCCCGTCACTGTTTCTCAGACCGTCAGGGTCCCGGACCCCCGTCACTGTTTCTCAGACCGCCAGGGTCCCGGACCCCCGTCACTATTTCTCAGGCCGCCAGGGTCCCGGACCCCCGTCACTGTTTCTCAGACCGCCAGGGTCCCGGACCCCCGTCACTGTTTCTCAGGCCGCCAGGGTCCCGGACCCCCGTCACTATCTCTCAGACCGCCAGGGTCCCGGACCCCCGTCACTGTTTCTCAGGCCGCCAGGGTCCCGGACCCCCGTCACTATTTCTCAGACCGCCAGGGTCCCGGACCCCCGTCACTGTTTCTCAGACCGCCAGGGTCCCGGACCCCCGTCACTGTTTCTCAGGCCGTCAGGGTCCCGGACCCCCGTCACTATTTCTCAGACCGCCAGGGTCCCGGACCCCCGTCACTGTTTCTCAGGCCGTCAGGGTCCCGGACCCCCGTCACTGTTTCTCAGACCGCCAGGGTCCCGGACCCCCGTCACTATTTCTCAGACCGCCAGGGTCCCGGACCCCCGTCACTATTTCTCAGACCGCCAGGGTCCCGGACCCCCGTCACTGTTTCTCAGGCCGTCAGGGTCCCGGACCCCCGTCACTGTTTCTCAGGCCGCCAGGGTCCCGGACCCCCGTCACTATCTCTCAGACCGCCAGGGTCCCGGACCCCCGTCACTGTTTCTCAGGCCGTCAGGGTCCCGGACCCCCGTCACTGTTTCTCAGACCGCCAGGGTCCCGGACCCCCGTCACTATTTCTCAGGCCGCCAGGGTCCCGGACCCCCGTCACTATTTCTCAGGCCGCCAGGGTCCCGGACCCCCGTCACTATTTCTCAGGCCGCCAGGGTCCCGGACCCCCGTCACTGTTTCTCAGGCCGTCAGGGTCCCGGACCCCCGTCACTATTTCTCAGACCGCCAGGGTCCCGGACCCCCGTCACTATTTCTCAGGCCGTCAGGGTCCCGGACCCCCGTCACTATTTCTCAGGCCGTCAGGGTCCCGGACCCCCGTCACTATTTCTCAGACCGCCAGGGTCCCGGACCCCCGTCACTGTTTCTCAGACCGCCAGGGTCCCGGACCCCCGTCACTGTTTCTCAGACCGCCAGGGTCCCGGACCCCCGTCACTATTTCTCAGGCCGTCAGGGTCCCGGACCCCCGTCACTGTTTCTCAGACCGCCAGGGTCCCGGACCCCCGTCACTATTTCTCAGACCGCCAGGGTCCCGGACCCCCGTCACTATTTCTCAGGCCGTCAGGGTCCCGGACCCCCGTCACTATTTCTCAGGCCGCCAGGGTCCCGGACCCCCGTCACTGTTTCTCAGACCGCCAGGGTCCCGGACCCCCGTCACTATTTCTCAGGCCGTCAGGGTCCCGGACCCCCGTCACTATTTCTCAGGCCGTCAGGGTCCCGGACCCCCGTCACTATTTCTCAGGCCGCCAGGGTCCCGGACCCCCGTCACTATTTCTCAGACCGCCAGGGTCCCGGACCCCCGTCACTGTTTCTCAGGCCGCCAGGGTCCCGGACCCCCGTCACTATTTCTCAGGCCGCCAGGGTCCCGGACCCCCGTCACTGTTTCTCAGACCGCCAGGGTCCCGGACCCCCGTCACTGTTTCTCAGGCCGCCAGGGTCCCGGACCCCCGTCACTATTTCTCAGGCCGTCAGGGTCCCGGACCCCCGTCACTATTTCTCAGGCCGTCAGGGTCCCGGACCCCCGTCACTGTTTCTCAGACCGCCAGGGTCCCGGACCCCCGTCACTATTTCTCAGGCCGCCAGGGTCCCGGACCCCCGTCACTGTTTCTCAGACCGCCAGGGTCCCGGACCCCCGTCACTATCTCTCAGACCGCCAGGGTCCCGGACCCCCGTCACTATTTCTCAGGCCGTCAGGGTCCCGGACCCCCGTCACTATTTCTCAGACCGCCAGGGTCCCGGACCCCCGTCACTATCTCTCAGACCGTCAGGGTCCCGGACCCCCGTCACTATTTCTCAGGCCGTCAGGGTCCCGGACCCCCGTCACTATTTCTCAGGCCGTCAGGGTCCCGGACCCCCGTCACTGTTTCTCAGACCGCCAGGGTCCCGGACCCCCGTCACTATTTCTCAGACCGCCAGGGTCCCGGACCCCCGTCACTGTTTCTCAGACCGTCAGGGTCCCGGACCCCCGTCACTGTTTCTCAGGCCGCCAGGGTCCCGGACCCCCGTCACTATTTCTCAGGCCGCCAGGGTCCCGGACCCCCGTCACTGTTTCTCAGACCGCCAGGGTCCCGGACCCCCGTCACTGTTTCTCAGGCC
Source organism: Telmatherina bonti (assembly GCF_933228915.1). NCBI lineage: Eukaryota > Metazoa > Chordata > Actinopteri > Atheriniformes > Telmatherinidae > Telmatherina > Telmatherina bonti. Next base: position 4,532,290 of record NC_136620.1, read on the forward strand.
GCCAGGGTCCCGGACCCCCGTCACTGTTTCTCAGACCGCCAGGGTCCCGGACCCCCGTCACTGTTTCTCAGGCCGCCAGGGTCCCGGACCCCCGTCACTATTTCTCAGGCCGCCAGGGTCCCGGACCCCCGTCACTGTTTCTCAGACCGCCAGGGTCCCGGACCCCCGTCACTGTTTCTCAGGCCGCCAGGGTCCCGGACCCCCGTCACTGTTTCTCAGACCGCCAGGGTCCCGGACCCCCGTCACTATTTCTCAGGCCGCCAGGGTCCCGGACCCCCGTCACTATTTCTCAGGCCGCCAGGGTCCCGGACCCCCGTCACTGTTTCTCAGGCCGCCAGGGTCCCGGACCCCCGTCACTATTTCTCAGGCCGCCAGGGTCCCGGACCCCCGTCACTATTTCTCAGGCCGCCAGGGTCCCGGACCCCCGTCACTATTTCTCAGGCCGTCAGGGTCCCGGACCCCCGTCACTATTTCTCAGGCCGCCAGGGTCCCGGACCCCCGTCACTATTTCTCAGGCCGCCATGGTCCCGGACCCCCGTCACTGTTTCTCAGGCCGCCAGGGTCCCGGACCCCCGTCACTGTTTCTCAGGCCGCCAGGGTCCCGGACCCCCGTCACTGTTTCTCAGGCCGCCAGGGTCCCGGACCCCCGTCACTGTTTCTCAGGCCGCCAGGGTCCCGGACCCCCGTCACTATTTCTCAGGCCGTCAGGGTCCCGGACCCCCGTCACTATTTCTCAGGCCGCCAGGGTCCCGGACCCCCGTCACTATTTCTCAGGCCGCCAGGGTCCCGGACCCCCGTCACTATTTCTCAGGCCGCCAGGGTCCCGGACCCCCGTCACTGTTTCTCAGGCCGCCAGGGTCCCGGACCCCCGTCACTGTTTCTCAGGCCGCCAGGGTCCCGGACCCCCGTCACTATTTCTCAGGCCGTCAGGGTCCCGGACCCCCGTCACTGTTTCTCAGGCCGCCAGGGTCCCGGACCCCCGTCACTGTTTCTCAGGCCGCCAGGGTCCCGGACCCCCGTCACTGTTTCTCAGGCCGCCAGGGTCCCGGACCCCCGTCACTATTTCTCAGACCGCCAGGGTCCCGGACCCCCGTCACTGTTTCTCAGACCGCCAGGGTCCCGGACCCCCGTCACTATTTTCTGATTTTCCTTCATAAATTTTGCAACACGATATTACTCGGACTCGGGACACGTCGGGATTCGATAAAACAGGTTCTGGTCACGCCCTGCGATGGACTGGCGAGCTGTCCAGGGTGTTCCCTGCCTGTCGCCCACAGCCGGCTGGGATAGGCTCCAGCTTCCCGCCACCCTGAATTGGACTAAGCGGTTTGGAAAATGAATGAATGAATGAAGGTTCTGCTCACCTTTGAGTGGCCGGCCTGTGTCCCTTCGTCCTTTCACACCGGTCACAGCCAATCGTTCATCCGTTTTTGCGAGTCCCTGTTCGGGCGCCAAATTGTTGAAGCGCTGAAATCAATCCTCAGCCTTCTCCAGGGTTCAGGGCTCGCTGCATGCTGGACGAAGAAAATCAGACGGTACCTTCGGTATATTTCGCCTTTGCAAAGGGAGAGCCCCGTGCAGCTCCCTACACCCCAGGATCTGCAGCAGGACTCTGCCTTCTCTCTTCAACAGGCTGTTTTTATTAAATCATCATAGGTGGAGCGATACATACAGTTGGATAAGTGTTCCCACAACAAGTTCTCTACACACACACACACACACACACACACCGCATGATCATTTATGGAATTGTCTTCCTTTCCCCTGTAACACTGAATCCTGCATTCAATGGTCAATCGTATCTATTCTCCTGTTATCTCCAAGGTCTTAGCGTTATCTATCTCCTGTTATTCTAACGGAGTCTTGTGCGACACAATGCTCTGTATTCTTCCATATTCAGTTGCTGCAGAGAAAGTTTAGACAGACATGGAAATCTGAGAGAGAGAGCAGAGGTCTGGCCTTATAAGCATTTCTTCTCCATCTTAAGTAATACAAAAGTAAATAAGAGTAAGATATTTGGTCCCACAATAGTAACATAAAACATCAAGCTTTCATATTAGAATTTATGTATGTACATAATCCTCCTTCATCAACAATTCCCATACCATTTAAACTTAATTTAAAGGGTTGCTATGATGGTATGTGGAGTTTTCTGAGCTTTCTACAGTGTTACAGTGTTGAATCCTCATCAGACATGTGAACGACACTGTTTTTTATCACCTAAACGCATGTTTGAGTTTGAGTTCCAGCACGCTCTCTGTTCGGTTTCCATGGCAACGAAAAACGCGTGGTTTTAGAGAGTTTTTTCTACGTGGAAATCCTTGTGACGTCCCGGGGGATAAGGTTGGGTGATTGGTTACCTTCTACTGGTTAACAAGGGCATGTACAAATACATCAGGCGGGTGGAAAACGTGGGATAAAGTTATTTCCAACGATGGCTGGTGAGTTTACCAAAGAGAGACATCCTGCTGCATTCGTTGCTGTGGGTTGCTGTTTTCCACTTCGTTTTCAGGCTCTGATTCAGGTTCCAACATGTAGGGCTGGATGCTATGTGTTGACAATGTAGTTTGTTTTCTTATTGAGTTCATATGAGCCTAATCCTTCTGTTTATGAGATGTTACAATGACGGCGAAAGCAGGTGCGGTGCGAGCTCCCGATGTAGTGCAGTGGCGGGAGGCGGGGCTTAATGCGGAAGAGTCTCAATCCACTCGTTTTGCCCGCAGGCTGATCTGACAGCCTACGGAGAGGGTCGGTCTGAAGTAAATAAAGCCATTTGTGACAATAACTCCATCAATCCCAGCCCTTCTGGGCTCAGAAATAAAAATAAATTAGCCTGAAATGCACAGAATAGTTCCACTTTAAGAATAATTAAGCAAACAGTTAGGTTCTGTTTCTTTGTGTAGTTTGTTAGCATGTTTAATGGTCTGATCAGCCAGTATTTAAGTTCTCCTTTGTTTCTTGTTTGTCAGGTCAGTATGTTTTTGTGTTGTGTCGATTATGTTCCCTAACCTGTTAGTTTAGTTATTTTCAGACTTTGATTTAAGTTTTGCTTTGTTGACCTCTTTTCAAGGCCTAATTCATTTATATTGTTTGGGCAAATAAAAGCCTTTTCTTTTGAAGCCACCTGTGTTCCTCTTCCTTTGCCAGCTTGGTCCCTCACAAAGACAATGTAAAACTTAAATTAATAACATGGTTTATTGCAGGAAAATTTCATCTGCAACCAATTTAAGAAGCCTACTGTCCAGCCCATCAACACCCGGTGGTTCATCTTTGCAGTTTTTCAAGTATTCCTTTACCTTCTGTGAGGTGACACTTTCTAATTTTAAACTGAACCTTTTCCCCTTCATTATTTCATTCCTTTTTAATACGTAAGATATTTCATTGCTTAGGTTAGGCATATTTTCTCTTATTTTTCCTAATTTGGTTATAAAATAATTATTTAAATGTTTAGCAATTTCTTTAGGCCCGTTTGTCGTTAGTCTCTAGAAGTAATGGATTCATTTTATTTTTCCTACCTGTCAGATCATTTACTATATTCCACATTATTAGCACCATGTCCAGCCTCTTTCACTCTATTCTCATAATAACTCTTTTTCCTCTTTCTATTTAATTTAGTCCCACCGTTTCTTGCTTTCCTGAAGTGATCCCAGTCTTCTCTATTTCCAGTTATAATCATGTTTTTTGTCATTTGGTCTCTCATCTTCATTGCTTCTTTTATTTCTTTATCTAACCAGGGTGTTGTTGACTTGACAGTAAACTTCATCCAAGGTGCATCTTTATCCACCATGAGTAAAAATAAATCCTGAAACAGTCATTTAAGTAGGTTAAACTTGAAAATATGTATTAATGGCATTTAAAGCAACAATGTTAGTAATCACAACCAAACAAGCAAGTTGTTTGCTCCAAAACAATTATGTGAGTCGTTAAAAATTATAACTTTAAGTTGGAGTTCAATACAAGGGATAACAGTTCTGCTATCCCTTGAGGAGTTTTACGACGGACTGGTGGCCGCTCTGGAGGCAGGTGAGCCAGGAATGTCCCCCCCGTCATGTGGCTGTCTAACCAATGAGAGAGCTGGTTGGAATGACGGTTTGACTCACACAAAAGCCAATTTCTACTGTCGTTTGGCTTTTATCCAAAGCGACTGACATTTAAGTAATTGATAGCCATAGCAATTAGTGTGACACACATGTCCTGTGTGTATCTGTAAATGTTTCCAAGGGTAAACAATTAAGGAAATTCAAATTCAATGAAGATTTTTAAAATGGAGGGGGAAAGAAATGGAAACCACATTTTTAAATATATGAAAACATAAAAAGTCATATTTAACCAAATTTAGGAATTTTGGTATTTAGTTCTCCTTTATGAAATAGTTTTTTTTTTTAAATACATTTAAAAAACACAGTATTTAATAATGATGCTTCAATTTGCTATTTCTTTTTAATGTTTCATTTTAAGATGTGTAGTAATAAAACATTTTGCAAACTGATCTTTTTATGTATGAATTTATTTTTGAATTTGAAATCTAATTTAGCAATCTATATTTTTAGTAATTATTTCTCATGAAAATGTTGCTTTTTCTTTTTCTTTTTCTTTTTTTTTTTTTTTTTTTTTTTGTCTTGTCCAGCATTTAAGTAGCAGAATGATTATCTGGATGCTGTGTTCTGCTGGGCAAATTTACTTTACCAAGGGACGCTTCGTAGATAAAATGCTCCCCTTGATTGGATTCTTTCTTTATTTTTCTATTTATTTTGCATAATTGTTTTTATTACAAAGATTGTGCTGCTGGACCGGACTGGAGAGGACAGAAGAGGGACAGAAAGAGAATCGAAAAGAAGAGAAAACAGAAAAACACCTTGTAGAGAGAAAAAGAGAGAGAGAAGGAGAAAAAGGAAGAATGAGAAAGAGAAAAGCTTTGACATTAAACAAACCCAGAAAAGTCCCAAACTTCTGCTGAACATGGGAAACTTCTCCCAGAACGTTGCTACGAGACGTGTCAGGGCAGAAAGCCGAGCTGTGATTGGTCAAGAACCGCTGTGTGTCTGCGCTCTTCGTCATGCAACTGTCCTCAGTAAGTAGGAAATGTGTTAATCTACCTCAGAGCAGACAGCTGATGAACCTATCCAGATGTTTTCTGGCATCTGGCAGCCTCAGTTCGCCGCCACTCAACGGAACGGAAGGCCCTGCATGCTGGAATTAATTGAGGGGAGATTACACGCTCTTCCAGCCATGTAGTTTGTCATCAGAAGCCATTACGGATTGATATTTGATGCTTCTCCGTGTGTCAACAGCAATTTGGAGGATGGCATAAGTTGAGGGGTGTGAAAGTTTAGCGAGGTAATTACAGCGCGCGTGCACGGCGGCAGGCTGGAATCATCAGCTGCTGTGTTTATAATAGAGACAGAGGTCAGCAGCTGCAGTGCAGTGTTTACCAGCACAAACACAACAGCTGGGTTACAATAATCTGCTTCAATCTGCAGATTAGTGTTGAGCTAACAACGGCTTTTCTCTTCCTGCTCAGAAGCCTCCGGTTCAGGATGTTATCACTGCGTCCTAAATCCCATCCGCTGGCTCAGAATCTGTCTGAACGCCACAGCAGATGTTTCACAGAAAACACCACCCAGTTCCACAACAGTCCTGATGCTGATGCATTATGAATAAAATAAATACATGTTATTTTCATAATATTAATAAGAATGGAATCTCATCATCTCCATTTTATTTCCGGTAGAAGAGAAACAACATATCAGATGAACACATCTGTAAAAAGTTGGAAAAGGGGCAAAAAGGGCTGGAAAAGTAACTGGTACAAACCAGAAATAACTAGCTAGGTAATAGGCAATAGGTCGCTAACTTGACTGGGTATAGAGGAGCATTTCTGCCGCTGCATTCCCATTACAGTTCTTCCCTAAATAAAAGCAATAAAAAACATTTCAACAAGGCACAATTGGATGGTGTTTAGTGCATAAGATGCAATAATTAGCAGAATTGTGGCTTGTATCGGGTATCCAGATAACCACATGATGTCACGATTAGCAATGTGTTTCCATTCCACTCTTCCGATTTCAACTTCTATCTGGAAACACCTGAAAAAGATGGAAAAAAACGTTTTAGTAATATCCAAGATTCCTTAAAATGTGTTTCCATTATCAGTTTATTTATTACAATTAAGTTCTAATAAATAAACTTATCAAGTTAACTTATGAAGGTTTAGTGCAACTCAACGTGTTCAACAGGAAGTCCCGTTAATCGCATCTTTTGAAGAAATGACGTTCTCTCATTTATTTTCTGCAATTCTTTCTTAGATGTTACTTTAAATGTAGCTTACAAAGTATTCAGTAAATCTCTAGAACATCCTCGGTGTTTCCTAGCTTTGTTTCCTACCAGTGAAACCATGAAGCGACCTCATGTATTTGCTAATTCTTTGCCAGTGTGGTGGAGTGGGACTCCAAGCAGAGTCTCTGTGTCGGTGTTTCTCCATCAGTGTGTCCCTTGGCTGCTCTGCTACTGACTTCCAGCCTTACAGCTCTGCATGTACAGTAAGTGCCACGACTGTCTCCACTGGGACCCCTGTCCCCTCTTCCAGACTGCGGCCAGGCAAATGTCCTGGGGCCTCATTTACAAAGCTGTCGCACAAAACCCGCCGTACGCCAATTATAGTCCACTTCTGGGATTTATCAAACCCCAACTTGGCGGTGAAACGTCCCGACCTCCACGCCAACTCTGACCCCGCCGTACGACAACATCTGGAGAAACGGGAAACGGCGACACCAAAGGCAGAAAATAAAAAGGAATCTGAGCCATTTGTTCCGAATGAAATGTAAACTTTCCCCCAGAATGTTGGACATTAACAGCATCTGCAGAAGAAGAGAAAAAGTTCCTCCAGCACGTAAAACGTCCAGCAGGAAAATGTTCTGAAACCAAGCAGTTCTACATGTTAGAAAAGCCACATCACACAGTTAATAAGTCGTACAGAAGCTGCCGTACTAATAAAGCTCTACATGAAGACCTGCAGGTAAAAGGAGGCGGTCGCCATGACAACAGCCCATCATCAGGCTGCTCAGGTGTTTCCTCCACCTGCAGATACAGAACATGAAGTGATGGTTGGATATAAAATGCTCCCCAATGTGGCTTATCTGTCCCTGCTGGTGGACATGGTCTATCTGTCCCTGCTGGTGGACATGGTCTACCTGTCCCTGCTGGTGGACATGGTCTATCTGTCCCTGCTGGTGGACATGGTCTATCTGTCCCTGCTGGTGGACATGGTCTATCTGTCCCTGCTGGTGGACATGGTCTATCTGTCCCTGCTGGTGGACATGGAACATGGAGACTCTGGACTCCAGTCCGGCACCTTCCAAAGGGAAGGGACTGACAGGTCGGGTCCGCTCCTTTTCCCAACCCAGAGCAGAGGAACAGAACGATGTTCTCCACAGCCAGACGTGGTGTAGCGGCCATCGGGCAGATGGAGGCAGGTGGAGGTGCCTCCATGCCCAGGAGGACACGTGTTGTACAGCTGCAGATGTGTGCAGATAGTGGAGACGCTACATAACATGCTACTAAATGGTAACGTGTCCCGTTCAGCTGCGACCAGCGCTGTTGTCCCCGACCTCCAACCATCATGTTGGAACCAAACTGCGGCCAAACGTCTAGAAGTGATGCAACACATCAGAGGTGGACAATTCTCATTTATTCACAGGTTTAGTCTCATTTCTGTCTTCATGTCTCCGTCTCCTGCACCTCCTCCTTGATGGCAGTTATTGGTTCCTCTGCGAGGACACGGATTGTGCAGCCCCATCAAGTGCAACGAGTACTCCAGGTAGACTGTCACTGCAGGTTCAGTCGAGGTTTTTAACAGGATTTGTGTTTCTTTTGCCTGCATCTTTCAACCAGATCAGTGTGAAGGGTTTGCTTTCTTTTCTTTGCAGGGCAGTAACCGGAGTGCTTTTTTATTTGCCTGTGCAAAAAAGGATGGTTTTAATACATGATTTTAAAATTGTTATTTAAAATATACTTTTGTACTGAATCCGTCTTCCATGGTGCATTTATTTCAACCTGCATTTTAACTCAGGTGACTCGGGTGAGAAGCTCCGCAGTCTGGTTTCCCTCTGGCAACACTAACACAAAAACTAACAGAATCAAGCAGAGTCCTCTGGTTTACTACATTATTAGTGTGGATATTAACTGATATGACACCAGTCACCTGACTTCTGAGGACAATCAGTTGGGTTGCCGGAATATCTGAGAAGAGGCGTTTCCAGAAGAAATCCTGCAGGAACATTCTGGATTGGGAAGAATGTGTTGATGAATCCCTGCAGTGAGCGGAGTGGTCACACCAGCATCCTGATACTGATCTGAATAATTAGCAAACCCTGCAGTGCAGAGGAACCCCTGCTGCAGGCGCTTTGTCGGACGCCTCAGCATAACCAAGACGCTTATCTGATGGGAACACTTCATTATTCATGTGCAGCTGAGAGCGCAGCAGAACAAAGAGGACTTCTTCTCGTCTGACATATTTATCCTGTAATGAGGAGACTGATCATCTCCGTGAAGTCTGATTAAAGTGGAAACAAGACATTAATGAGATCATATGCGACCAACTGCAAAAAGAGAAGAAATCAGTGATCAGAGCTTTACTTTACTATCTCAGACTGATACATTTCACACTTTTAATCAGCTTTAAATCATTTTTATTTCCCACCTTTACATCTCTACTGACAGAAATAGTTTATTTTTGCATATTTGTACACAACCGGCACCTGTAAAGTAAATAAAATCAGCTTTCATTAATCAGTTCTAGCTTAGAGTGCATGTCACTCATCTGAATGAGGACGTAATCGGATAAAGAATAAACATGGTCGACATTCCTGTCATGAGAAATAAGCTTCAAAATGAGGCCAAACACCAGGTTTGGGATCTTTACATCAATGATACACCTGGTGTTTTTTTATGCTGTGATGTGAAAAAGACCACGGACCTCCTCTATTGTCTCCATGTTTGTTGTTTAGTTTCCATCCTACAGCATTTCTAACAGGTCTGCGGTCTCCAAAGCTTTCCCCAGACTCTCCAGACCCTTCAGACTTCCCAGGTTGGAGCTATAGTTGGGCCGCCACTGCTCTGAGAAAGCTTTGTGCCGATCCTCTCATTATTTTCTAAGAGCCGTCACATAGACTGTGTGAACCTTGCCACACGAGAGGGCCTTGCACCTGCATCAACACATTTTTTTGTTTTAATTAATACATTAATCGGTTAATATGCAATTTTGTCTATAATTTGAGGTACCGAGCTGATTAATGTAACACCATTCACAAATGAACCCCCGTCACTTAGTCTGTACTCCCTCCCCAGCCACACCCTGCCTTCCTTGTTCCACTTGCCCTCTCTTGGTTTATCCTCCCTCTTCAGCCACAGCTGCACCTCCTCACATAAATGAACACACCTGATCACAATTACCATTACCTTCCTTTAAAACCAACTTATTCCTCCACAGCAAGCACCAGTCTGTCGTATCCAGTTCCTGATTCCTCCTGTTGTTAAATAAACCCTTGGATTATCATACACTTTGTTTTCATCATCTTCTACAAAACCCATGACACTATGCAGATGTGTTTCAGTCCATCTCTTCTCCACCGCTTGTGCAAATGACAGCTTGTGCCCACTGCAGACACTGAATAACAGTCTTCTGTTCTCCAGGTTGAGAGCTGGAGAGTTTTTACATGGCTGGCTTGTAGGTGGGTCAGTTTATGAAATCCTTACTAAAATTAAATGAGGCCTTTATTAGAAACAAGAGACTCTGTCATAGTCATGTTTTGTTTCTTTAAGGTGACCGTACATCCACCCTGCATCCTTTGGCTCCTACCCGGTTATTTGCAGAAGTTTTTATAATGTCAGGTTGTTTCTTTTTGGTTTATCTTCTAATGTCTTTATTCTGTCTTTTTACTTCATCCCCCGTTCGCATCGTTTTAGCATGAACCTTTTCATAATTAATACGCAGCTCAAAAAACTAAAGAGAACACTTAAGTGGCACATTGTAGAACTGAATGAATGAAATATTTTAATTAAATACTTGGTTCTTTTCATAGCTGAATATGCTTCAATGATCAATGAAAATCAAACGTATCAACCCATGGAGGTCTGGATTTGGAGTTCTACTCCAAATGAAAGTGGAAAAACACACTACAGGCTGATCAGACTTTGATGTAATGTCCTTTAAACAAGTCAGAATGAGGCTCAGTAGTGTGTGTGGCCTCCGCGTGCCTGTATGACCTCCCTACAACGCCTGGGCATGCTCCTGATGAGGCGGCGGATGTTCTCCTGAGGGATCTCCTCCCAGACCTGGACTAAAGCATCCGCCAACTCCTGGACAGTCGGTGGTGCAACTTGGCGTTGGTGGATGGAGCGAGACATGATGTCCCAGATGTGCTCAGCTGGATCCAGGTCTGGGGAACGGGCGGGCCGGTCCATAACATCAATGCCTTCATGTTGCAGGAACTGCTGACACACTCCAGCCACATGAGGTCTAGCATTGTCTTGCATTAGGAGGAACCCAGGACCAACCGCACCAGCATATGGTCCCACAAGGGGTCTGAGGATCTCATCTCGGTACCTAATGGCAGTCAGGCTACCTCTGGCGAGCACATGGAGGGCTGTGCGGCCCTCCAAAGAAATGCCCCCCCCACACCATTACTGACCCACTGCCAAACCGGTCCTGCTGGAGGATGTTGCAGGCAGCAGAACGTTCTCCACGGCGTCTCCAGACTCTGTCACGTCTGGCACATGTGCTCAGTGTGAACCTGCTTCCATCTGTGAAGAGCTCAGGGCGCCAGTGGAGAATTTACCAATCTTGGTGTTCTCTGGCAAACGCCAAACGTCCTGCATGGTGTTGGGCTGGAAGCATAACCCCCACCTGTGGACGTCGGGCCCTCATACCACCCTCATGGAGTCTGTTTCTGACTGTTGGAGCAGACACATGCACATCTGTGTCCTGCTGGAGCTCATTCTGCAGGGCTCTGGCAGTGCTCCTCCTGTTCCTCCTTGCACAAAGAAGGAGGTAGCGGTCCTGCTGCTGGGTTGTTGTCCTCCCACGGCCTCCTCCACGTCTCCTGATGTACTGGCCTGTCTCCTGGTAGCGCCTCCATGCTCTGGACACGACGCTGACAGACACAGCAAACCTTCTTGCCACAGCTGGCATTGATGTGCCATCCTGGATGAGCTGCACTACCTGAGCCACTTGTGTGGGTTGTAGACTCCGTCTCATGCTACCACTAGAGTGAAAGCACCGCCAGCATTCAGACCAAAACATCAGCCAGAAAGCATCGGAACTGAGAAGTGGTCTGTGGTCTCCACCTGCAGAACCACTCCTTTATTGGGTGTGTCTTGCCAGTTGCCTATAATTTCCACCTGTTGTCTGTTCCATTTGCACAACAGCAGGTGGAACTGATTGTCAATCAGTGTTGCTTCCTAAGTGGACAGTTCCATTTCACAGAAGTCTGGTTGACTTGGAGTTACATCGTGTTGTTTAGGTGTTCCCTTTACTTTTTTTTTTGAGCAGTTTATTTTCTTTGTATGGCAGATTTCTTTGCTGTAGGTCATCTAAGTCTTTGTTGGCTTCATAAACCAACACTTCCATTTAGGATCGAATTTCCTTTTGCATTTTCTCTCCAAACTCATTATGTTGCAAAACCGTGAAGCAGCAAAACCCTTTAAATGGGGAGTCTCCAAAATGTTTATGCAATCACTCTTAGTATATCCCTGCAAACTGTGGTTCAACCGCATGTGCAAAATTCTATATTGCACACATAAATGAGGATCTTGGGGCTGCACGGTGGCATGGTGGTTAGCACTGTGGCCTCACAGCAAGAAGGTCGCTGGTCCGATCCTTGGCTGGTGCAAGATTTGGGTGGTGGCCTTTCTGTGTGGAGTTCACATGTTCTCCCTGTGTATGCGTGGGTACTCCGGCTTCCTCCCACTGTCCAAAGACATGCATGTTAGGTTCATTGGCTAAATTAGCTAAATTGCCACTAGGAATGAGAGTGAGTGAGTGGTTGTGTGTCTCTGTGTGTCCCTGCGATGGACTGTCAAGCTGTCCAGGGTCTACCCTGCCTTTCGCCCAAAGACTGCTGGGATAGGCTCCTGCTTCCCTGTGACCCCGAATTGGATTAAGCAGTTAGGAAAATCAACCTTAGCTGTGCCACTGCCATGTTGCACAGGCCCTCGCACCCTCCCTGCAATGACCCTGGTCAAGTTAAGTTGTTCATGCATGTTCTATCTTAATTTAGTAGTTGGTTGGATGTTATGTGTGAGAGTGTGGATTGTTATTTCATGTTTTTATTGTGAATTTGTTTCTTACACAATAAACAGCAGGCAAAATTAAATGTAATTATACATGCTTTATTTATGCCAAGTAACTATTTTTCTCAGTAAAAAGTTGGTACAGCATATGCCAATTTTCTGATTAGGCCACTGGCCCAGTGTCATGGGGTTCTCTGCTGCAGCAGTTTTTAAAATGTAAGCAGGACCGTTTTATCCTCACTCTCCAACTTTGAAGGGACTTTTTGAGGTGGGTCGCTCCGACCCAGTGCTGTCATATACCGACCACCCAAATACAACAAGGACTTTGTGAAAGACTTCTCTGATCTTCTAGCTGAAATAATGCCAAAGTATGACCGTGCTATTTTTAATATTCATGTGTGTTGCCCTGATCGGCCAGTGGTGAAGGACTTTTTAAGCCTGATTGACTCTTTTAACTTGGTGCTGTGTGTGTGTGTGTGTGTGTGTGTGTGTGTGTGTGTGTGTGCACGCGTGCGTGTGTGTGTGTGAGAGTGTGTGTGTGTGTGTGTGTGTGCACGCGTGCGTGTGTGTGTGTGTGTGTGCACGCGTGCGTGTGTGTGAGTGTGTGTGTGTGTGTGACTGTGTGTGTGTGTGCACGCGTGCGTGTGTGTGTGTGAGTGTGTGTGTGTGTTTGTGTGTGAGTGTGTGTGTGTGTGTTTGTGTGTGACTGTGTGTGTGTGTGCACACGTGCGTGCGTGTGTGTGTGTGTGAGTGTGTGTGTGTGTGTGAGTGTGTGTGTGTGTTAGTGCGTGTGTGTGTGTGTGAGTGTGTGTGTGTGTGTCTGTGTGTGTGTGTGTGTGACTGTGTGTGTGTGTGCACGCGCGTGTGTGTGTGTGTGCGTGTGCACGCGTGCGTGTGTGTGTGTGCACGCGTGCGTGCGTGTGTGTGTGTGTGTGACTGTGTGTGTGTGTGCACGCGTGCGTGTGTGTGAGTGTGTGTGTGCGTGTGTGTGTGAGTGTGTGACTGTGTGTGTGAGTGTGTGTGTGTGTGCACGTGTGTGTGTGTGCACGCGTGCGTGTGTGTGAGTGTGTATGAGCGCGCGTGTGTGTGTGTGTGTGTGTGCGTGTGAGTGTGTGTGTGTGTGTGTGCACGCGTGCGTGTGTGTGTGTGTGTGCACACATGCGTGTGTGTGTGTGCACGCGTGCGTGTGTGTGAGTGTGTGTGTGTGTGTGTGAGTGTGTATGAGTGTGTGTGTGTGTGTGTGTGTGTGCACGCGTGCGTGTGTGTGTGTGTGTGTGTGTGAGTGTGTGTGTGTGTGTGTGAGTGTGTGTGTGTGCACGCGTGCGTGTGTGTGTGTGTGTGTGTGTGTGAGTGTGTGTGTGTGTGCACGCGTGCGTGTGTGTGTGTGTGTGCACGCGTGCGTGTGTGTGTGTGACTGTGTGTGTGTGTGTGTGTGTGTGTGAGTGTGTGTGTGAGTGTGTGTGTGTGCACACGTGCGTGTGTGTGTGTGCACGCGTGCGTGTGTGTGTGAGTGCGTGTGAGTGTGTGAGTGTGTGTGTGTGCGTGTGAGTGTGTGTGTGTGTGTGTGTGTGTGTGAGTGTGTGTGTGTGTGTGTGAGTGTGTGTGTGTGTGTGTGTGTGTGTGTGTGTGTGTGTGTGTGTGTGTGTGCACGCGTGCGTGTGTGTGTGTGTGTGTGTGTGGGGCCCCACACATTAACATGGACACACATTAGATCTCGTCCTCATATGGCATATCTGTGTTGAACTTGGAGATCTGCCATGATGCCATTTCTGATCATAAGCCAGTTGTGTTTGATGCTGATTTTAAATCTGTCGCTCCTGCTCATCGTCGCCGGATTCTTAACCCTTTAACTGCTGGTCAGTTCTCTGTGGCTTTTAACCAGCTCTGCGCTCTCCCTGCCTCTGCTGATACAGAGGAGCTCTGCTCCTGGTTCAACTCCTCCTGCCGAGCCATACTGGACTCTGTGGCTCCAATAAAGACTGTGAAGCCTCGGCTAAATCTGAGCCTTGGTTAAATGAGGAAACTCGGTCAGTCAGACGGGAGTGCCGCAAAGCTGAGCGCAAGTGGAAGAAGGACAAACTGCAGGTTTCCTTTCTCATCATTAAGGACTGCTGGCGTTGTTATCAGGACACTGTTAAGGAAGCCAAAAGAAAATGTTTGGCAAACATCATTGATTCTAATCGCCACAATCCACATGTATTATTCAAAACTATTAATTCAGTACTAAATGCCTCACAGCCTGCTGGCTTCGAAGCATCTTCTGAGACTTGCAGTAGTTTCCTGCACTTTTTTATTGACAAAGTTGCTACTGGAAGGACTCATCTCTGCACCTGCATCTGACTCCTCTGTCTCTGTTCCCTGCTCTGCAGTTCTTCAGAAGTTTGAGCCGGTATCCTGATCATTTTTGGAAGAGTTGATTGGTGATGTTAAGCCATTGGGTTCTCCCCATGATGTCGTTCCTCCTGGTCTTCTGAAAAAGGTCTTTCCTAGTGTTGGGAAGACAGTTCTTGAAACTATAAAGAGCAGTCTGTCATCTGGAGTTGTTCCATTAAGTTTTAAACATGCTGTGGTCCAGCCCCGACTTAAAAAACCTGGCCTGGACTACAGCGTGCTGGCTAGCTTCAGACCCATCTCAAGGCTTCCTTTTATTTCTAAAATTTTAGAAAAAGTTGTCTATACTCAACTTAAGCTGTTTTTAGAGGAACATGATGTTCTGGAAGTGTTTCAGTCTGGTTTTAAAACACGACACAGTACCGAGTCAGCTTTGATGAAAGTATTTCATGACATTCTCTTAGCAAACGTCTCTGGTGATTAAACTATTCTTATTTTATTGGACTTGACAGCAGCGTTTGACACTGTTGACCACAACACTTTAGTGGCTCGGTTATGCCACCTTCTGGGTATCTGTGGTACTGCATTGGAGTGGTTCAGGTCTTATCTGTCTGACAGAAGCATGAGTGTGAGTTTAGGAAATGTTGCATCCAGCTCTGCTCCACGTCCTTATGGGATTCCACAGGGGTCGATTTTAGGGCCCTTGCTTTTCTCTCTGTAATTACTGCCCCTGGGATCAATCCTTAGAAGGCATGGCATCATTTCACTTTTATGCTGATGATAGTCAGATATACATGCCTCTTAAAAAGAAAAACCTTCTCCATTGGCCCTCTTCTGGCATGTCTGGAAGACATGAAAGCCTGGTTGGCTCTAACTTCCTGCATCTTGATGAAGAAAAAACTGAAGTTATGGTGTTTGGTCCCAGTGGAGCTTGTGAACCCCTGCCTGTTGATTTTGGCCCGTTGGCAGGTTTTTTAAAGACAACAGTATCAAACTTGGGTTTTAAGATGGACAGTGATTTTAAACTGGATCAGCAAATCAGTTCTGTAGTAAAGTCGAGCTTTTACCACATCAGACATCTGGCTAAAGTAAAACCTTTTCCTGCACAGCATCACTTAGAAATAGATATCCATGCCTTCGTTACATCTCAGCTGGATTACTGGATTGCCTTTATGTCGCGGTGAGCCAGTCCTCCCTCGCATGTCTCCAGTTGATGCAAAACGTAGCTGCTCGCCTCCTAACTTTACGACAAATTTCAGTCAGGTTTCCGCAAAATGCACTCCACTGAAACTGCCTTATTGAGAGTTTCAAATAATGTGATGATGGCCGCTGACTCTGGTCGCTACACAGTTTTGGTTTTACTAGATTTAATGTCTGCCTTTGACACAGTAGACCATGACTTCTTGATTGATCGACTTAAATCAGAGATGGGTTTTTCTGGGACTGTTCTTCAGTGGTTCTCCTCATACATAAAAGGTAGAACCTTCAACAATATAATGTCCCATGTGTCTAAACTGTCGTGTGGAGTGGCCCAAGGTTCTGTTCTGGGACCTGTTTTGTTTCTTTTGTACTTATTGCCTCTTGGCCGACTTATTTGTGGTTTTAAAATGTATCTTATCACTTTTACGCTGATGATATTCAGTTGTACTGTTCCTTCAATGACTCAGAGTTTCATTTTTTATCTATGTTGTTGGAATGTGTGTCCTGCATTAAAAACTGGCTCTCCTCAAATTACCTTCAGATAAATTCTAACAAAACAGAAACTCTGATCATTGCCCCCGATAAAAGGATACCTGTGATCAAAAACTATCTTGGTGCTCTGGGACCGTCTGTGAAAACCAGTCTCAGAAACCTTGGGGTTGTGTTTGATCAGGCCATGTCTTTGGAGAGTCACACCCGACAACTGACCAAAAACGGTTTCTATCATCTAAGAAACATCTCTAAAGTAAGGAGGTTGTTGTCAAAATCAGATCTTGAAATGATCATCCATGCTTTCATCTCGAGTCGCATTGATTACTGTAACTCTGTTTTCACTGACTTAAATAAGACGACTCTAAATAAGCTTCAAATTGTGCAGAACTCTGCTGCCAGACTTTTGACAGGTGCAGCCAGAACAGCCCACATCACCCCTGTTTTGTCACGTCTTCATTGGCTTCCTGTTAAATTTCGCATAGATTTCAAAACTTTAGTGTTGACCTTTGGGGCGTTACATGGTCAGGCCCCTCAGTACATCACCGACTTACTTTGTCCATACTCCTGTGGACGCTCTCTTCGGTCTTCTGGCCAGAACCTCCTGAAGGTTCCAAAAACTGGTTTTAAAACTGGTGGTGACCTGTCTTTCCAGTCTGTTGCTCCCAGACTCTGGAATGAGCTGCCTCTGTCCCTTCGTCTGCTTGACTCTGTGGACTCTTTTAAAATGCAGCGAAAGACTCTACTGTTTAGAAGAGCTTTTGGTTGATTTTGTGATGATTTTAATTCTGTTTCTTTTTGTTGTTGATTGTGTTATTGTACCCATTTTTATGTACAGCACTTTGTGATTTTTATCTGTGAAAAGCGCTTTATAAATAAACTTTACTTACTTACTTACTTACTAACTGGAGTACATAAGAGGGACAACATAACACCCATCCTGGCCTCCCTCCACTGGCTGCCAGGGACCTACAGGATTCATTTTATTTGTTTTTAAATCTTTAAATGGTCTGGCCCCTCCTTACCTCTCTGAGCTCCTCCACCCCCACACTCCTGCCCGGTGCCTCAGGTCAGCTGACCTGCTGCTCCTGGACGTACCAAGGTCCAAACGGAAGCTCAGAGGGGATCAGAGCTTTTTCTGTTTCTGGTCCAAAAGTGTGGAATGAGCTTCCCCTCCACATTAGACAAGCTTCCTCCCTGTCCAGTTTTAAAACTCATCTTAAAGCCCATTTTTATTCCTTGGCCTTTAACCCAATGTAAGACAGCTTCCGGTCAGTATGCCTTATCGTTATTATTGGTTTTTACTCACTATTTATTTAGTTTGTTTTATTGTTTTAATTCTGTATTCCTTGTATGACCTCTTGTTTTTTTGTGTGTTTATTTGCATTTGAACTGTTTTGTTCTGTTTTGATTTTTGCCGATTGTGTACATCACTTTGTTTCAACTCTGGTTGTTTTAAAGGGCTTTATAAATAAAGTTGAGTTGAGTTCCCAATAAATGATGGCAGCATTGTGGTTCCGTTGAGGTGGTTTATTTATAACTCCTCCCAAGTGCAGCAATATATACAGTTCCCAAGCAATATGTACAATATTTACAATATGTACAACATATACATGGGTTTCTCACCAAACGTTGCGAATATTGCCTCGGTTTACACAAATGACCAACCAACATGGCGACACACAGTAAGTAAATGTCCAACAGCTCATTCACTGTACAACTAGGCGTGCATCCTTAATAATCTGCTAACTTCAGGTAGAATGTCGGGAATGCGGCTGCTATACAGTACCGCCGGTGTGTCACTGGTGGCGTGCTGGTCTCCGGGACAACGATCAGGTATGTACCGTGTGTGTGTGTGGGCATATGTGTGTGTGGTGTCGCTTGGCGGTACACGTGACAAGCCCCCTTTGTCACACCCAGACTCTCAGACTGTTTTTCCTCCTTGGATTCTTCAGGCTCTGCAGACTCTCCAGACCCTTTATGCTCCCAGACCTCCGAGCTTTGGAAGATGTGCAGCTGGCTGTCTGTCCTTTTCTTGGTTTGTTTGTTGCTCTTTTGCCATGTTTAATCTGCTGCCATGATTTGTCTGCTTCTTCTGGTTTATAATCAACAAGTCCTCTGACATATTGCACATTACCAGAAATCAGTCTTAATTGTATTTACTACAGTAGTACAACTAACAGTCATTTACTACAGTAGTACTACTAACAGTCATTATTGCAGTAGTACTACTAACAGACATGTACTACAGTAGTACTACTAACAGTCATTTACTACAGTAGTACTACTAACAGTCATTATTGCAGTAGTACTACTAACAGACATGTACTACAGTAGTACTACTAACAGACATGTATTACAGTAGTACTACTAACAGACATTTACTACAGTAGTACTACTAACAGTCATTATTGCAGTAGTACTACTAACAGACATGTACTACAGTAGTACTACTAACAGTCATTTACTACAGTAGTACTACTAACAGTCATTATTGCAGTAGTACTACTAACAGACATGTACTACAGTAGTACTACTAACAGACATGTATTACAGTAGTACTACTAACAGACATTTACTACAGTAGTACTACTAACAGTCATTTACTACAGTAGTACTACTAACAGTCATTTACTACAGTAGTACTACTTAACAGTCATTTACTACAGTAGTACTACTAACAGACATTTACTACAGTAGTACTACTTAACAGTCATTTACTACAGTAGTACTACTAACAGACATTTACTACAGTAGTACTACTAACAGTCATTTACTACAGTAGTACTACTTAACAGTCATTTACTACAGTAGTACTACTAACATTCATTTACTACAGTAGTAATACTTAACAGTCATTTACTACAGTAGTACTACTAACAGTCATTTACTACAGTAGTACTACTAACAGTCATTTACTACAGTAGTACTACTAACAGTCATTTACTACAGTAGTACTACTAACATTCATTTACTACAGTAGTACTACTAACAGTCATTTACTACTAACAGTCATTTACTACAATAGTACTACTAACATTCATTTACTACAGTAGTAATACTTAACAGTCATTTACTACAGTAGTACTACTTAACAGTCATTTACTACAGTAGTACTACTAACAGTCATTTACTACAGTAGTACTACTAACAGTCATTTACTACAGTAGTACTACTAACAGTCATTTACTACAGTAGTACTACTAACATTCATTTACTACAGTAGTAATACTTAACAGTCATTTACTACAGTAGTACTACTAACAGTCATTTACTACAGTAGTACTACTAACAGACATGTACTACAGTAGTACTACTAACAGACATGTATTACAGTAGTACTACTAACAGACATGTACTACAGTGATACTACTAACAGTCATTTACTACAGTAGTACTACTAACAGTCATTTACTACAGTAGTACTACTAACAGTCATTTACTACAGTAGTACTACTTAACAGTCATTTACTACAGTAGTACTACTAACAGTCATTTACTACAGTAGTACTACTAACAGACATGTACTACAATAGTACTACTAACAGTCATTTACTATAGTAGTACTACTAACAGTCATTTACTACAGTAGTACTACTAACAGTCATTTACTACAGTAGTACTACTAACAGTCATTTACTATAGTAGTACTACTAACAGTCATTTACTACAGTAGTACTACTAACAGACATGTACTACAGTAGTACTACTAACAGTCATTTACTACAGTAGTACTACTAACAGACATGTACTACAGTAGTACTACTAACAGACATATATTACAGTAGTACTACTAACAGTCATTTACTACAGTAGTACTACTAACAGACATGTACTACAGTAATACTACTAACAGTCATTTACTACAGTAGTACTACTAACAGACATGTACTACAGTAGTACTACTAACAGTCATTTACTACAGTAGTACTACTAACAGACATGTACTACAGTAGTACTACTAACAGACATGTATTACAGTAGTACTACTAACAGACATGTACTACAGTAGTACTACTAACAGTCATTTACTACAGTAGTACTACTAACAGTCATTTACTACAGGAGTACCACTAACAGTCATTTACTACAGTAGTACTACTAAGAGTCATTTACTACAGTAGTACTACTAACAGACATGTACTACAGTAGTACTACTAACAGACATGTATTACAGTAGTACTACTAACAGACATGTACTACAGTAATACTACTAACAGTCATTTACTACAGTAGTACTACTAACAGTCATTTACTACAGTAGTACTACTAACAGACATGTACTACAGTAGTACTACTAACAGTCATTTACTACAGTAGTACTACTAACAGACATGTACTACAGTAGTACTACTAACAGTCATTTACTACAGTAGTACTACTAACAGACATGTACTACAGTAGTACTACTAACAGTCATTAACTACAGTAGTACTACTAACAGTCATTTACTACAGTAGTACTACTAACAGACATGTATTACAGTAGTACTACTAACAGACATGTACTACAGTAATACTACTAACAGTCATTTACTACAGTAGTACCACTAACAGTCATTTACTACAGTAGTACTACTAAGAGTCATTTACTACAGTAGTACTACTAACAGACATGTACTACAGTAGTACTACTAACAGACATGTATTACAGTAGTACTACTAACAGACATGTACTACAGTAATACTACTAACAGTCATTTACTACAGTAGTACTACTAACAGTCATTTACTACAGTAGTACTACTAACAGACATGTACTACAGTAGTACTACTAACAGTCATTTACTACAGTAGTACTACTAACAGACATGTACTACAGTAGTACTACTAACAGTCATTTACTACAGTAGTACTACTAACAGACATGTACTACAGTAGTACTACTAACAGTCATTAACTACAGTAGTACTACTAACAGTCATTTACTACAGTAGTACTACTAACAGACATGTACTACAGTAGTACTACTAACAGACATGTACTACAGTAGTACTACTAACAGTCATTTACTACAGTAGTACTACTAACAGACATGTACTACAGTAGTACTACTAACAGACATGTATTACAGTAGTACTACTAACAGACATGTACTACAGTAGTACTATTAACAGACATGTACTACAGTAGTACTACTAACAGTCATTTACTACAGTAGTACTACTAACAGACATGTACTACAGTAGTACTACTAACAGACATGTACTATAGTACTACTAACAGTCATTTACTACAGTAGTACTACTAACAGACATGTACTATGGTAGTACTACTAACAGACATGTATTACAGTAGTACTACTAACAGACATGTACTACAGTAGTACTATTAACAGACATGTACTACAGTAGTACTACTAACAGTCATTTACTACAGTAGTACTACTAACAGACATGTACTACAGTAGTACTACTAACAGTCATTTACTACAGTAGTACTACTAACAGACATGTACTACAGTAGTACTACTAACAGTCATTTACTACAGTAGTACTACAAACAGTCATTTACTACAGTAGTACTACTAACAGACATGTACTACAGTAGTACTACTAACAGTCATTTACTACAGTAGTACTACTAACAGACATGTACTACAGTAGTACTACTAACAGTCATTTACTACAGTAGTACTACTAACAGACACGTACTACAGTAGTACTACTAACAGTCATTAACTACAGTAGTACTACTAACAGTCATTTACTACAGTAGTACTACTAACAGACATGTACTACAGTAGTACTACTAACAGACATGTATTACAGTAGTACTACTAACAGACACGTACTACAGTAGTACTACTAATAGTCATTAACTACAGTAGTACTACTAACAGTCATTTACTACAGTAGTACTACTAACAGACATGTACTACAGTAGTACTACTAACAGACATGTATTACAGTAGTACTACTAACAGACATGTACTACAGTAATACTACTAACAGTCATTTACTACAGTAGTACTACTAACAGTCATTTACTACAGTAGTACTACTTAACAGTCATTTACTACAGTAGTACTACTAACAGTCATTTACTACAGTAGTACTACTAACAGACATGTACTACAATAGTACTACTAACAGTCATTTACTATAGTAGTACTACTAACAGTCATTTACTACAGTAGTACTACTAACAGTCATTTACTACAGTAGTACTACTAACAGTCATTTACTATAGTAGTACTACTAACAGTCATTTACTACAGTAGTACTACTAACAGACATGTACTACAGTAGTACTACTAACTGTCATTTACTACAGTAGTACTACTAACAGATATGTACTACAGTAGTACTACTAACAGACATGTATTACAGTAGTACTACTAACAGACATGTACTACAGTAATACTACTAACAGTCATTTACTACAGTAGTACTACAAACAGTCATTTACTACAGTAGTACTACTAACAGACATGTACTACAGTAGTACTACTAACAGTCATTATTGCAGTAGTACTACTAACAGACATGTACTACAGTAGTACTACTAACAGACATGTATTACAGTAGTACTACTAACAGACATTTACTACAGTAGTACTACTAACAGTCATTTACTACAGTAGTACTACTAACAGTCATTTACTACAGTAGTACTACTTAACAGTCATTTACTACAGTAGTACTACTAACAGACATTTACTACAGTAGTACTACTAACAGTCATTTACTACAGTAGTACTACTAACAGTCATTTACTACAGTAGTACTACTAACAGTCATTTACTACAGTAGTACTACTAACATTCATTTACTACAGTAGTACTACTAACAGTCATTTACTACTAACAGTCATTTACTACAATAGTACCACTAACATTCATTTACTACAGTAGTAATAATTAACAGTCATTTACTACAGTAGTACTACTTAACAGTCATTTACTACAGTAGTACTACTAACAGTCATTTACTACAGTAGTACTACTAACAGTCATTTACTACAGTAGTACTACTAACATTCATTTACTACAGTAGTAATACTTAACAGTCATTTACTACAGTAGTACTACTTAACAGTCATTTACTACAGTAGTACTACTAACA
The DNA here is from genome assembly GCF_933228915.1 of Telmatherina bonti. NCBI lineage: Eukaryota > Metazoa > Chordata > Actinopteri > Atheriniformes > Telmatherinidae > Telmatherina > Telmatherina bonti. Next base: position 4,555,664 of record NC_136620.1, read on the forward strand.
GTCATTTACTACAGTAGTACTACTAACAGTCATTTACTACAGTAGTACTACTAACATTCATTTACTACAGTAGTAATACTTAACAGTCATTTACTACAGTAGTACTACTAACAGTCATTTACTACAGTAGTACTACTAACAGACATGTACTACAGTAGTACTACTAACAGACATGTATTACAGTAGTACTACTAACAGACATGTACTACAGTGATACTACTAACAGTCATTTACTACAGTAGTACTACTAACAGTCATTTACTACAGTAGTACTACTAACAGTCATTTACTACAGTAGTACTACTAACAGACATGTACTACAGTAGTACTACTAACAGACATGTATTACAGTAGTACTACTAACAGACATGTACTACAGTGATACTACTAACAGTCATTTACTACAGTAGTACTACTAACAGTCATTTACTACAGTAGTACTACTAACAGTCATTTACTACAGTAGTACTATTTAACAGTCATTTACTACAGTAGTACTACTAAGAGTCATTTACTACAGTAGTACTACTAACAGACATGTACTACAATAGTACTACTAACAGTCATTTACTATAGTAGTACTACTAACAGTCATTTACTACAGTAGTACTACTAACAGTCATTTACTACAGTAGTACTACTAACAGTCATTTACTATAGTAGTACTACTAACAGTCATTTACTACAGTAGTACTACTAACAGACATGTACTACAGTAGTACTACTAACAGTCATTTACTACAGTAGTACTACTAACAGACATGTACTACAGTAGTACTACTAACAGACATGTATTACAGTAGTACTACTAACAGACATGTACTACAGTAATACTACTAACAGTCATTTACTACAGTAGTACTACTAACAGACACGTACTACAGTAGTACTACTAATAGTCATTAACTACAGTAGTACTACTAACAGTCATTTACTACAGTAGTACTACTAACAGACATATATTACAGTAGTACTACTAACAGTCATTTACTACAGTAGTACTACTAACAGACATGTACTACAGTAATACTACTAACAGTCATTTACTACAGTAGTACTACTAACAGACATGTACTACAGTAGTACTACTAACAGTCATTTACTACAGTAGTACTACTAACAGACATGTACTACAGTAGTACTACTAACAGACATATATTACAGTAGTACTACTAACAGTCATTTACTACAGTAGTACTACTAACAGTCATTTACTACAGTAATACTACTAACAGTCATTTACTACAGTAGTACTACTAACAGACATGTACTACAGTAGTACTACTAACAGTCATTTACTACAGTAGTACTACTAACAGACATGTACTACAGTAGTACTACTAACAGACATGTATTACAGTAGTACTACTAACAGACATGTACTACAGTAGTACTACTAACAGTCATTTACTACAGTAGTACTACTAACAGTCATTTACTACAGGAGTACCACTAACAGTCATTTACTACAGTAGTACTACTAAGAGTCATTTACTACAGTAGTACTACTAACAGACATGTATTACAGTAGTACTACTAACAGACATGTACTACAGTAATACTACTAACAGTCATTTACTACAGTAGTGCTACTAACAGTCATTTACTACAGTAGTACTACTAACAGACATGTACTACAGTAGTACTACTAACAGTCATTTACTACAGTAGTACTACTAACAGACATGTACTACAGTAGTACTACTAACAGTCATTTACTACAGTAGTACTACTAACAGACATGTACTACAGTAGTACTATTAACAGTCATTAACTACAGTAGTACTACTAACAGTCATTTACTACAGTAGTACTACTAACAGACATGTATTACAGTAGTACTACTAACAGACATGTACTACAGTAATACTACGAACAGTCATTTACTACAGTAGTACCACTAACAGTCATTTACTACAGTAGTACAACTAAGAGTCATTTACTACAGTAGTACTACTAACAGACATGTACTACAGTAGTACTACTAACAGACATGTATTACAGTAGTACTACTAACAGACATGTACTACAGTAATACTACTAACAGTCATTTACTACAGTAGTACTACTAACAGTCATTTACTACAGTAGTACTACTAACAGACATGTACTACAGTAGTACTACTAACAGTCATTTACTACAGTAGTACTACTAACAGACATGTACTACAGTAGTACTACTAACAGTCATTTACTACAGTAGTACTACTAACAGACATGTACTACAGTAGTACTACTAACAGTCATTAACTACAGTAGTACTACTAACAGTCATTTACTACAGTAGTACTACTAACAGACATGTACTACAGTAGTACTACTAACAGACATGTACTACAGTAGTACTACTAACAGTCATTTACTACAGTAGTACTACTAACAGACATGTACTACAGTAGTACTACTAACAGACATGTATTACAGTAGTACTACTAACAGACATGTACTACAGTAGTACTATTAACAGACATGTACTACAGTAGTACTACTAACAGTCATTTACTACAGTAGTACTACTAACAGACATGTACTACAGTAGTACTACTAACAGACATGTACTACAGTAGTACTACTAACAGTCATTTACTACAGTAGTACTACTAACAGACATGTACTACAGTAGTACTACTAACAGACATGTATTACAGTAGTACTACTAACAGACATGTACTACAGTAGTACTATTAACAGACATGTACTACAGTAGTACTACTAACAGTCATTTACTACAGTAGTACTACTAACAGACATGTACTACAGTAGTACTACTAACAGTCATTTACTACAGTAGTACTACTAACAGACATGTACTACAGTAGTACTACTAACAGTCATTTACTACAGTAGTACTACAAACAGTCATTTACTACAGTAGTACTACTAACAGACATGTACTACAGTAGTACTACTAACAGTCATTTACTACAGTAGTACTACTAACAGACATGTACTACAGTAGTACTACTAACAGTCATTTACTACAGTAGTACTACTAACAGACACGTACTACAGTAATACTACTAACAGTCATTTACTACAGTAGTACTACTAACAGACATGTACTACAGTAGTACTACTAACAGTCATTTACTACAGTAGTACTACTAACAGACATGTACTACAGTAGTACTACTAACAGACATGTATTACAGTAGTACTACTAACAGACATGTACTACAGTAGTACTACTAACAGTCATTTACTACAGTAGTACTACTAACAGTCATTTACTACAGGAGTACCACTAACAGTCATTTACTAAAGTAGTACTACTAAGAGTCATTTACTACAGTAGTACTACTAACAGACATGTACTACAGTAGTACTACTAACAGACATGTATTACAGTAGTACTACTAACAGACATGTACTACAGTAATACTACTAACAGTCATTTACTACAGTAGTACTACTAACAGTCATTTACTACAGTAGTACTACTAACAGACATGTACTACAGTAGTACTACTAACAGTCATTTACTACAGTAGTACTACTAACAGACATGTACTACAGTAGTACTACTAACAGTCATTTACTACAGTAGTACTACTAACAGACATGTACTACAGTAGTACTACTAACAGTCATTAACTACAGTAGTACTACTAACAGTCATTTACTACAGTAGTACTACTAACAGACATGTATTACAGTAGTACTACTAACAGACATGTACTACAGTAATACTACTAACAGTCATTTACTACAGTAGTACCACTAACAGTCATTTACTACAGTAGTACTACTAAGAGTCATTTACTACAGTAGTACTACTAACAGACATGTACTACAGTAGTACTACTAACAGACATGTATTACAGTAGTACTACTAACAGACATGTACTACAGTAGTACTACTAACAGACATGTACTACAGTAGTACTACTAACAGTCATTTACTACAGTAGTACTACTAACAGACATGTACTACAGTAGTACTACTAACAGTCATTTACTACAGTAGTACTACTAACAGACACGTACTACAGTAGTACTACTAACAGTCATTAACTACAGTAGTACTACTAACAGTCATTTACTACAGTAGTACTACTAACAGACATGTACTACAGTAGTACTACTAACAGACATGTATTACAGTAGTACTACTAACAGACACGTACTACAGTAGTACTACTAATAGTCATTAACTACAGTAGTACTACTAACAGTCATTTACTACAGTAGTACTACTAACAGACATGTACTACAGTAGTACTACTAACAGACATGTATTACAGTAGTACTACTAACAGACATGTACTACAGTAATACTACTAACAGTCATTTACTACAGTAGTACTACTAACAGTCATTTACTACAGTAGTACTACAAACAGTCATTTACTACAGTAGTACTACTAACAGTCATTTACTACAGTAGTACTACTAACATTCATTTACTACAGTAGTACTACTAACAGTCATTTACTACTAACAGTCATTTACTACAATAGTACTACTAACATTCATTTACTACAGTAGTAATACTTAACAGTCATTTACTACAGTAGTACTACTTAACAGTCATTTACTACAGTAGTACTACTAACAGTCATTTACTACAGTAGTACTACTAACAGTCATTTACTACAGTAGTACTACTAACAGTCATTTACTACAGTAGTACTACTAACATTCATTTACTACAGTAGTAATACTTAACAGTCATTTACTACAGTAGTACTACTAACAGTCATTAACTACAGTAGTACTACTAACAGACATGTACTACAGTAGTACTACTAACAGACATGTATTACAGTAGTACTACTAACAGACATGTACTACAGTGATACTACTAACAGTCATTTACTACAGTAGTACTACTAACAGTCATTTACTACAGTAGTACTACTAACAGTCATTTACTACAGTAGTACTATTTAACAGTCATTTACTACAGTAGTACTACTAAGAGTCATTTACTACAGTAGTACTACTAACAGACATGTACTACAATAGTACTACTAACAGTCATTTACTATAGTAGTACTACTAACTGTCATTTACTACAGTAGTACTACTAACAGTCATTTACTACAGTAGTACTACTAACAGACATGTACTACAGTAATACTACTAACAGTCATTTACTACAGTAGTACTACTAACAGACATGTACTACAGTAGTACTACTAACAGTCATTTACTACAGTAGTACTATTTAACAGTCATTTACTACAGTAGTACTACTAAGAGTCATTTACTACAGTAGTACTACTAACAGACATGTACTACAATAGTACTACTAACAGTCATTTACTATAGTAGTACTACTAACTGTCATTTACTACAGTAGTACTACTAACAGTCATTTACTACAGTAGTACTACTAACAGACATGTACTACAGTAATACTACTAACAGTCATTTACTACAGTAGTACTACTAACAGACATGTACTACAGTAGTACTACTAACAGTCATTTACTACAGTAGTACTACTAACAGACATGTACTACAGTAGTACTACTAACAGACATGTATTACAGTAGTACTACTAACAGACATGTACTACAGTAGTACTACTAACAGTCATTTACTACAGTAGTACTACTAACAGTCATTTACTACAGTAGTACCACTAACAGTCATTTACTACAGTAGTACTACTAAGAGTCATTTACTACAGTAGTACTACTAACAGACATGTACTACAGTAGTACTACTAACAGACATGTATTACAGTAGTACTACTAACAGACATGTACTACAGTAATACTACTAACAGTCATTTACTACAGTAGTACTACTAACAGTCATTTACTACAGTAGTACTACTAACAGACATGTACTACAGTAGTACTACTAACAGTCATTTACTACAGTAGTACTACTAACAGACATGTACTACAGTAGTACTACTAACAGTCATTTACTACAGTAGTACTACTAACAGACATGTACTACAGTAGTACTACTAACAGTCATTTACTACAGTAGTACTACTAACAGACATGTACTACAGTAGTACTACTAACAGTCATTTACTACAGTAGTACTACTAACAGTCATTATTGCAGTAGTACTACTAACAGACATGTACTACAGTAGTACTACTAACAGACATGTATTACAGTAGTACTACTAACAGACATTTACTACAGTAGTACTACTAACAGTCATTTACTACAGTAGTACTACTAACAGTCATTTACTACAGTAGTACTACTTAACAGTCATTTACTACAGTAGTACTACTAACAGACATTTACTACAGTAGTACTACTAACAGTCATTTACTACAGTAGTACTACTTAACAGTCATTTACTACAGTAGTACTACTAACATTCATTTACTACAGTAGTAATACTTAACAGTCATTTACTACAGTAGTACTACTAACAGTCATTTACTACAGTAGTACTACTAACAGTCATTTACTACAGTAGTACTACTAACAGTCATTTACTACAGTAGTACTACTAACATTCATTTACTACAGTAGTACTACTAACAGTCATTTACTACTAACAGTCATTTACTACAATAGTACTACTAACATTCATTTACTACAGTAGTAATACTTAACAGTCATTTACTACAGTAGTACTACTTAACAGTCATTTACTACAGTAGTACTACTAACAGTCATTTACTACAGTAGTACTACTAACAGTCATTTACTACAGTAGTACTACTAACAGTCATTTACTACAGTAGTACTACTAACATTCATTTACTACAGTAGTAATACTTAACAGTCATTTACTACAGTAGTACTACTAACAGTCATTTACTACAGTAGTACTACTAACAGACATGTACTACAGTAGTACTACTAACAGACATGTATTACAGTAGTACTACTAACAGACATGTACTACAGTGATACTACTAACAGTCATTTACTACAGTAGTACTACTAACAGTCATTTACTACAGTAGTACTACTAACAGTCATTTACTACAGTAGTACTATTTAACAGTCATTTACTACAGTAGTACTACTAAGAGTCATTTACTACAGTAGTACTACTAACAGACATGTACTACAATAGTACTACTAACAGTCATTTACTATAGTAGTACTACTAACAGTCATTTACTACAGTAGTACTACTAACAGTCATTTACTACAGTAGTACTACTAACAGTCATTTACTATAGTAGTACTACTAACAGTCATTTACTACAGTAGTACTACTAACAGACATGTACTACAGTAGTACTACTAACAGTCATTTACTACAGTAGTACTACTAACAGACATGTACTACAGTAGTACTACTAACAGACATATATTACAGTAGTACTACTAACAGTCATTTACTACAGTAGTACTACTAACAGACATGTACTACAGTAATACTACTAACAGTCATTTACTACAGTAGTACTACTAACAGACATGTACTACAGTAGTACTACTAACAGTCATTTACTACAGTAGTACTACTAACAGACATGTACTACAGTAGTACTACTAACAGACATGTATTACAGTAGTACTACTAACAGACATGTACTACAGTAGTACTACTAACAGTCATTTACTACAGTAGTACTACTAACAGTCATTTACTACAGGAGTACCACTAACAGTCATTTACTACAGTAGTACTACTAAGAGTCATTTACTACAGTAGTACTACTAACAGACATGTACTACAGTAGTACTACTAACAGACATGTATTACAGTAGTACTACTAACAGACATGTACTACAGTAATACTACTAACAGTCATTTACTACAGTAGTACTACTAACAGTCATTTACTACAGTAGTACTACTAACAGACATGTACTAGAGTAGTACTACTAACAGTCATTTACTACAGTAGTACTACTAACAGACATGTACTACAGTAGTACTACTAACAGTCATTTACTACAGTAGTACTACTAACAGACATGTACTACAGTAGTACTATTAACAGTCATTAACTACAGTAGTACTACTAACAGTCATTTACTACAGTAGTACTACTAACAGACATGTATTACAGTAGTACTACTAACAGACATGTACTACAGTAATACTACGAACAGTCATTTACTACAGTAGTACCACTAACAGTCATTTACTACAGTAGTACAACTAAGAGTCATTTACTACAGTAGTACTACTAACAGACATGTACTACAGTAGTACTACTAACAGACATGTATTACAGTAGTACTACTAACAGACATGTACTACAGTAATACTACTAACAGTCATTTACTACAGTAGTACTACTAACAGTCATTTACTACAGTAGTACTACTAACAGACATGTACTACAGTAGTACTACTAACAGTCATTTACTACAGTAGTACTACTAACAGACATGTACTACAGTAGTACTACTAACAGTCATTTACTACAGTAGTACTACTAACAGACATGTACTACAGTAGTACTACTAACAGTCATTAACTACAGTAGTACTACTAACAGTCATTTACTACAGTAGTACTACTAACAGACATGTACTACAGTAGTACTACTAACAGACATTAACTACAGTAGTACTACTAACAGTCATTTACTACAGTAGTACTACTAACAGACATGTACTACAGTAGTACTACTAACAGACATGTATTACAGTAGTACTACTAACAGACATGTACTACAGTAGTACTATTAACAGACATGTACTACAGTAGTACTACTAACAGTCATTTACTACAGTAGTACTACTAACAGACATGTACTACAGTAGTACTACTAACAGACATGTACTACAGTAGTACTACTAACAGTCATTTACTACAGTAGTACTACTAACAGACATGTACTACAGTAGTACTACTAACAGACATGTATTACAGTAGTACTACTAACAGACATGTACTACAGTAGTACTATTAACAGACATGTACTACAGTAGTACTACTAACAGTCATTTACTACAGTAGTACTACTAACAGACATGTACTACAGTAGTACTACTAACAGTCATTTACTACAGTAGTACTACTAACAGACATGTACTACAGTAGTACTACTAACAGTCATTTACTACAGTAGTACTACAAACAGTCATTTACTACAGTAGTACTACTAACAGACATGTACTACAGTAGTACTACTAACAGTCATTTACTACAGTAGTACTACTAACAGACATGTACTACAGTAGTACTACTAACAGTCATTTACTACAGTAGTACTACTAACAGACACGTACTACAGTAGTACTACTAACAGTCATTAACTACAGTAGTACTACTAACAGTCATTTACTACAGTAGTACTACTAACAGACATGTACTACAGTAGTACTACTAACAGACATGTATTACAGTAGTACTACTAACAGACACGTACTACAGTAGTACTACTAATAGTCATTAACTACAGTAGTACTACTAACAGTCATTTACTACAGTAGTACTACTAACAGACATGTACTACAATGGTACTACTAACAGTCATTTACTATAGTAGTACTACTAACAGTCATTTACTACAGTAGTACTACTAACAGTCATTTACTACAGTAGTACTACTAACAGTCATTTACTATAGTAGTACTACTAACAGTCATTTACTACAGTAGTACTACTAACAGACATGTACTACAGTAGTACTACTAACAGTCATTTACTACAGTAGTACTACTAACAGACATGTACTACAGTAGTACTACTAACAGACATATATTACAGTAGTACTACTAACAGTCATTTACTACAGTAGTACTACTAACAGACATGTACTACAGTAATACTACTAACAGTCATTTACTACAGTAGTACTACTAACAGACATGTACTACAGTAGTACTACTAACAGTCATTTACTACAGTAGTACTACTAACAGACATGTACTACAGTAGTACTACTAACAGACATGTATTACAGTAGTACTACTAACAGACATGTACTACAGTAGTACTACTAACAGTCATTTACTACAGTAGTACTACTAACAGTCATTTACTACAGGAGTACCACTAACAGTCATTTACTACAGTAGTACTACTAAGAGTCATTTACTACAGTAGTACTACTAACAGACATGTACTACAGTAGTACTACTAACAGACATGTATTACAGTAGTACTACTAACAGACATGTACTACAGTAATACTACTAACAGTCATTTACTACAGTAGTACTACTAACAGTCATTTACTACAGTAGTACTACTAACAGACATGTACTACAGTAGTACTACTAACAGTCATTTACTACAGTAGTACTACTAACAGACATGTACTACAGTAGTACTACTAACAGTCATTTACTACAGTAGTACTACTAACATACATGTACTACAGTAGTACTACTAACAGTCATTAACTACAGTAGTACTACTAACAGTCATTTACTACAGTAGTACTACTAACATACATGTATTACAGTAGTACTACTAACAGACATGTACTACAGTAATACTACTAACAGTCATTTACTACAGTAGTACCACTAACAGTCATTTACTACAGTAGTACTACTAAGAGTCATTTACTACAGTAGTACTACTAACAGACATGTACTACAGTAGTACTACTAACAGACATGTATTACAGTAGTACTACTAACAGACATGTACTACAGTAGTACTACTAACAGTCATTTACTACAGTAGTACTACTAACAGTCATTTACTACAGTAGTACTACTAACAGACATGCACTACAGTAGTACTACTAACAGTCATTTACTACAGTAGTACTACTAACAGACATGTACTACAGTAGTACTACTAACAGTCATTTACTACAGTAGTACTACTAACAGACATGTACTACAGTAGTACTACTAACAGTCATTAACTACAGTAGTACTACTAACAGTCATTTACTACAGTAGTACTACTAACAGACATGTACTACAGTAGTACTACTAACAGACATGTACTACAGTAGTACTACTAACAGTCATTTACTACAGTAGTACTACTAACAGACATGTACTACAGTAGTACTACTAACAGACATGTATTACAGTAGTACTACTAACAGACATGTACTACAGTAGTACTATTAACAGACATGTACTACAGTAGTACTACTAACAGTCATTTACTACAGTAGTACTACTAACAGACATGTACTACAGTAGTACTACTAACAGACATGTACTACAGTAGTACTACTAACAGTCATTTACTACAGTAGTACTACTAACAGACATGTACTACAGTAGTACTACTAACAGACATGTATTACAGTAGTACTACTAACAGACATGTACTACAGTAGTACTATTAACAGACATGTACTACAGTAGTACTACTAACAGTCATTTACTACAGTAGTACTACTAACAGACATGTACTACAGTAGTACTACTAACAGTCATTTACTACAGTAGTACTACTAACAGACATGTACTACAGTAGTACTACTAACAGACATGTACTACAGTAGTACTACTAACAGTCATTTACTACAGTAGTACTACTAACAGACATGTACTACAGTAGTACTACTAACAGTCATTTACTACAGTAGTACTACTAACAGACATGTACTACAGTAGTACTACTAACAGTCATTTACTACAGTAGTACTACAAACAGTCATTTACTACAGTAGTACTACTAACAGTCATTAACTACAGTAGTACTACTAACAGTCATTTACTACAGTAGTACTACTAACAGACATGTACTACAGTAGTACTACTAACAGACATGTATTACAGTAGTACTACTAACAGACACGTACTACAGTAGTACTACTAATAGTCATTAACTACAGTAGTACTACTAACAGTCATTTACTACAGTAGTACTACTAACAGACATGTACTACAGTAGTACTACTAACAGACATGTATTACAGTAGTACTACTAACAGACATGTACTACAGTAATACTACTAACAGTCATTTACTACAGTAGTACTACTAACAGTCATTTACTACAGTAGTACTACTTAACAGTCATTTACTACAGTAGTACTACTAACAGTCATTTACTACAGTAGTACTACTAACAGACATGTACTACAATAGTACTACTAACAGTCATTTACTATAGTAGTACTACTAACAGTCATTTACTACAGTAGTACTACTAACAGTCATTTACTACAGTAGTACTACTAACAGTCATTTACTATAGTAGTACTACTAACAGTCATTTACTACAGTAGTACTACTAACAGACATGTACTACAGTAGTACTACTAACTGTCATTTACTACAGTAGTACTACTAACAGATATGTACTACAGTAGTACTACTAACAGACATGTATTACAGTAGTACTACTAACAGACATGTACTACAGTAATACTACTAACAGTCATTTACTACAGTAGTACTACTAACAGACATGTATTACAGTAGTACTACTAACAGACATGTACTACAGTAGTACTACTAACAGTCATTTACTACAGTAGTACTACTAACAGTCATTTACTACAGGAGTACCACTAACAGTCATTTACTACAGTAGTACTACTAAGAGTCATTTACTACAGTAGTACTACTAACAGACATGTACTACAGTAGTACTACTAACAGACATGTATTACAGTAGTACTACTAACAGACATGTACTACAGTAATACTACTAACAGTCATTTACTACAGTAGTACTACTAACAGTCATTTACTACAGTAGTACTACTAACAGACATGTACTACAGTAGTACTACTAACAGTCATTTACTACAGTAGTACTACTAACAGACATGTACTACAGTAGTACTACTAACAGTCATTTACTACAGTAGTACTACTAACAGACATGTACTACAGTAGTACTACTAACAGTCATTAACTACAGTAGTACTACTAACAGTCATTTACTACAGTAGTACTACTAACATACATGTATTACAGTAGTACTACTAACAGACATGTACTACAGTAATACTACTAACAGTCATTTACTACAGTAGTACCACTAACAGTCATTTACTACAGTAGTACTACTAAGAGTCATTTACTACAGTAGTACTACTAACAGACATGTACTACAGTAGTACTACTAACAGACATGTATTACAGTAGTACTACTAACAGACATGTACTACAGTAGTACTACTAACAGTCATTTACTACAGTAGTACTACTAACAGTCATTTACTACAGTAGTACTACTAACAGACATGTACTACAGTAGTACTACTAACAGTCATTTACTACAGTAGTACTACTAACAGACATGTACTACAGTAGTACTACTAACAGTCATTTACTACAGTAGTACTACTAACAGACATGTACTACAGTAGTACTACTAACAGACATGTACTACAGTAGTACTACTAACAGTCATTAACTACAGTAGTACTACTAACAGTCATTTACTACAGTAGTACTACTAACATACATGTATTACAGTAGTACTACTAACAGACATGTACTACAGTAATACTACTAACAGTCATTTACTACAGTAGTACCACTAACAGTCATTTACTACAGTAGTACTACTAACAGACATGTACTACAGTAGTACTACTAACAGTCATTTACTACAGTAGTACTACTAACAGACATGTACTACAGTAGTACTACTAACAGACATGTACTACAGTAGTACTACTAACAGTCATTTACTACAGTAGTACTACTAACAGACATGTACTACAGTAGTACTACTAACAGACATGTATTACAGTAGTACTACTAACAGACATGTACTACAGTAGTACTATTAACAGACATGTACTACAGTAGTACTACTAACAGTCATTTACTACAGTAGTACTACTAACAGACATGTACTACAGTAGTACTACTAACAGACATGTACTACAGTAGTACTACTAACAGTCATTTACTACAGTAGTACTACTAACAGACATGTACTACAGTAGTACTACTAACAGACATGTATTACAGTAGTACTACTAACAGACATGTACTACAGTAGTACTACTAACAGTCATTTACTACAGTAGTACTACTAACAGTCATTTACTACAGTAGTACTACTAACAGACATGTACTACAGTAGTACTACTAACAGTCATTTACTACAGTAGTACTACTAACAGACATGTACTACAGTAGTACTACTAACAGTCATTTACTACAGTAGTACTACTAACAGACATGTACTACAGTAGTACTACTAACAGACATGTACTACAGTAGTACTACTAACAGTCATTTACTACAGTAGTACTACTAACAGACATGTACTACAGTAGTACTACTAACAGACATGTATTACAGTAGTACTACTAACAGACATGTACTACAGTAGTACTATTAACAGACATGTACTACAGTAGTACTACTAACAGTCATTTACTACAGTAGTACTACTAACAGACATGTACTACAGTAGTACTACTAACAGACATGTACTACAGTAGTACTACTAACAGTCATTTACTACAGTAGTACTACTAACAGACATGTACTACAGTAGTACTATTAACAGTCATTTACTACAGTAGTACTACTAACAGACATGTACTACAGTAGTACTACTAACAGTCATTTACTACAGTAGTACTACAAACAGTCATTTACTACAGTAGTACTACTAACAGACATGTACTACAGTAGTACTACTAACAGTCATTTACTACAGTAGTACTACTAACAGACATGTACTACAGTAGTACTACTAACAGTCATTTACTACAGTAGTACTACTAACAGACACGTACTACAGTAGTACTACTAACAGTCATTAACTACAGTAGTACTACTAACAGTCATTTACTACAGTAGTACTACTAACAGACATGTACTACATTAGTACTACTAACAGACATGTATTACAGTAGTACTACTAACAGACACGTACTACAGTAGTACTACTAATAGTCATTAACTACAGTAGTACTACTAACAGTCATTTACTACAGTAGTACTACTAACAGACATGTACTACAGTAGTACTACTAACAGACATGTATTACAGTAGTACTACTAACAGACATGTACTACAGTAATACTACTAACAGTCATTTACTACAGTAGTACTACTAACAGTCATTTACTACAGTAGTACTACTTAACAGTCATTTACTACAGTAGTACTACTAACAGTCATTTACTACAGTAGTACTACTAACAGACATGTACTACAATAGTACTACTAACAGTCATTTACTATAGTAGTACTACTAACAGTCATTTACTACAGTAGTACTACTAACAGTCATTTACTACAGTAGTACTACTAACAGTCATTTACTATAGTAGTACTACTAACAGTCATTTACTACAGTAGTACTACTAACAGACATGTACTACAGTAGTACTACTAACTGTCATTTACTACAGTAGTACTACTAACAGATATGTACTACAGTAGTACTACTAACAGACATGTATTACAGTAGTACTACTAACAGACATGTACTACAGTAATACTACTAACAGTCATTTACTACAGTAGTACTACTAACAGTCATTTACTACAGTAGTACTACAAACAGTCATTTACTACAGTAGTACTACTAACAGACATGTACTACAGTAGTACTACTAACAGTCATTATTGCAGTAGTACTACTAACAGACATGTACTACAGTAGTACTACTAACAGACATGTATTACAGTAGTACTACTAACAGACATTTACTACAGTAGTACTACTAACAGTCATTTACTACAGTAGTACTACTAACAGTCATTTACTACAGTAGTACTACTTAACAGTCATTTACTACAGTAGTACTACTAACAGACATTTACTACAGTAGTACTACTAACAGTCATTTACTACAGTAGTACTACTTAACAGTCATTTACTACAGTAGTACTACTAACATTCATTTACTACAGTAGTAATACTTAACAGTCATTTACTACAGTAGTACTACTAACAGTCATGTACTACAGTAGTACTACTAACAGTCATTTACTACAGTAGTACTACTAACAGACATGTACTACAGTAGTACTACTAACAGACATGTATTACAGTAGTACTACTAACAGACATGTACTACAGTAGTACTATTAACAGACATGTACTACAGTAGTACTACTAACAGTCATTTACTACAGTAGTACTACTAACAGACATGTACTACAGTAGTACTACTAACAGTCATTTACTACAGGAGTACCACTAACAGTCATTTACTACAGTAGTACTACTAAGAGTCATTTACTACAGTAGTACTACTAACAGACATGTACTACAGTAGTACTACTAACAGACATGTATTACAGTAGTACTACTAACAGACATGTACTACAGTAATACTACTAACAGTCATTTACTACAGTAGTACTACTAACAGTCATTTACTACAGTAGTACTACTAACAGACATGTACTACAGTAGTACTACTAACAGTCATTTACTACAGTAGTACTACTAACAGACATGTACTACAGTAGTACTACTAACAGTCATTTACTACAGTAGTACTACTAACAGACATGTACTACAGTAGTACTACTAACAGTCATTAACTACAGTAGTACTACTAACAGTCATTTACTACAGTAGTACTACTAACAGAGATGTATTACAGTAGTACTACTAACAGACATGTACTACAGTAATACTACTAACAGTCATTTACTACAGTAGTACTACTAACAGTCATTTACTACAGTAGTACCACTAACAGTCATTTACTACAGTAGTACTACTAAGAGTCATTTACTACAGTAGTACTACTAACAGACATGTACTACAGTAGTACTACTAACAGACATGTATTACAGTAGTACTACTAACAGACATGTACTACAGTAATACTACTAACAGTCATTTACTACAGTAGTACTACTAACAGTCATTTACTACAGTAGTACTACTGACAGACATGTACTACAGTAGTACTACTAACAGTCATTTACTACAGTAGTACTACTAACAGACATGTACTACAGTAGTACTACTAACAGTCATTAACTACAGTAGTACTACTAACAGTCATTTACTACAGTAGTACTACTAACAGACATGTATTACAGTAGTACTACTAACAGACATGTACTACAGTAATACTACTAACAGTCATTTACTACAGTAGTACTACTAACAGTCATTTACTACAGTAGTACCACTAACAGTCATTTACTACAGTAGTACTACTAAGAGTCATTTACTACAGTAGTACTACTAACAGACATGTACTACAGTAGTACTACTAACAGACATGTATTACAGTAGTACTACTAACAGACATGTACTACAGTAATACTACTAACAGTCATTTACTACAGTAGTACTACTAACAGTCATTTACTACAGTAGTACTACTAACAGACATGTACTACAGTAGTACTACTAACAGTCATTTACTACAGTAGTACTACTAACAGACATGTACTACAGTAGTACTACTAACAGTCATTTACTACAGTAGTACTACTAACAGACATGTACTACAGTAGTACTACTAACAGTCATTAACTACAGTAGTACTACTAACAGTCATTTACTACAGTAGTACGACTAACAGACATGTACTACAGTAGTACTACTAACAGACATGTACTACAGTAGTACTACTAACAGTCATTTACTACAGTAGTACTACTAACAGACATGTACTACAGTAGTACTACTAACAGACATGTATTACAGTAGTACTACTAACAGACATGTACTACAGTAGTACTATTAACAGACATGTACTACAGTAGTACTACTAACAGTCATTTACTACAGTAGTACTACTAACAGACATGTACTACAGTAGTACTACTAACAGTCATTTACTACAGGAGTACCACTAACAGTCATTTACTACAGTAGTACTACTAAGAGTCATTTACTACAGTAGTACTACTAACAGACATGTACTACAGTAGTACTACTAACAGACATGTATTACAGTAGTACTACTAACAGACATGTACTACAGTAATACTACTAACAGTCATTTACTACAGTAGTACTACTAACAGTCATTTACTACAGTAGTACTACTAACAGACATGTACTACAGTAGTACTACTAACAGTCATTTACTACAGTAGTACTACTAACAGACATGTACTACAGTAGTACTACTAACAGTCATTTACTACAGTAGTACTACTAACAGACATGTACTACAGTAGTACTACTAACAGTCATTAACTACAGTAGTACTACTAACAGTCATTTACTACAGTAGTACTACTAACAGACATGTATTACAGTAGTACTACTAACAGACATGTACTACAGTAATACTACTAACAGTCATTTACTACAGTAGTACTACTAACAGTCATTTACTACAGTAGTACCACTAACAGTCATTTACTACAGTAGTACTACTAAGAGTCATTTACTACAGTAGTACTACTAACAGACATGTACTACAGTAGTACTACTAACAGACATGTATTACAGTAGTACTACTAACAGACATGTACTACAGTAATACTACTAACAGTCATTTACTACAGTAGTACTACTAACAGTCATTTACTACAGTAGTACTACTAACAGACATGTACTACAGTAGTACTACTAACAGTCATTTACTACAGTAGTACTACTAACAGACATGTACTACAGTAGTACTACTAACAGTCATTTACTACAGTAGTACTACTAACAGACATGTACTACAGTAGTACTACTAACAGTCATTAACTACAGTAGTACTACTAACTGTCATTTACTACAGTAGTACTACTAACAGACATGTACTACAGTAGTACTACTAACAGACATGTACTACAGTAGTACTACTAACAGACATGTACTACAGTAGTACTACTAACAGTCATTTACTACAGTAGTACTACTAACAGACATGTACTACAGTAGTACTACTAACAGTCATTTACTACAGTAGTACTACTAACAGACATGTACTACAGTAGTACTACTAACAGTCATTTACTACAGTAGTACTACAAACAGTCATTTACTACAGTAGTACTACTAACAGACATGTACTACAGTAGTACTACTAACAGTCATTTACTACAGTAGTACTACTAACAGATATGTACTACAGTAGTACTACTAACAGTCATTTACTACAGTAGTACTACTAACAGACACGTACTACAGTAGTACTACTAACAGTCATTAACTACAGTAGTACTACTAACAGTCATTTACTACAGTAGTACTACTAACAGACATGTACTACAGTAGTACTACTAACAGACATGTATTACAGTAGTACTACTAACAGACATGTACTACAGTAATACTACTAACAGTCATTTACTACAGTAGTACTACTAACAGTCATTTACTACAGTAGTACTACTTAACAGTCATTTACTACAGTAGTACTACTAACAGTCATTTACTACAGTAGTACTACTAACAGACATGTACTACAATAGTACTACTAACAGTCATTTACTATAGTAGTACTACTAACAGTCATTTACTACAGTAGTACTACTAACAGTCATTTACTACAGTAGTACTACTAACAGTCATTTACTATAGTAGTACTACTAACGGTCATTTACTACAGTAGTACTACTAACAGACATGTACTACAGTAGTACTACTAAGAGTCATTTACTACAGTAGTACTACTAACAGACATGTACTACAGTAGTACTACTAACAGACATGTATTACAGTAGTACTACTAACAGACATGTACTACAGTAATACTACTAACAGTCATTTACTACAGTAGTACTACTAACAGTCATTTACTACAGTAGTACTACAAACAGTCATTTACTACAGTAGTACTACTAACAGACATGTACTACAGTAGTACTACTAACAGTCATTATTGCAGTAGTACTACTATCAGACATGTACTACAGTAGTACTACTAACAGACATGTATTACAGTAGTACTACTAACAGACATTTACTACAGTAGTACTACTAACAGTCATTTACTACAGTAGTACTACTAACAGTCATTTACTACAGTAGTACTACTTAACAGTCATTTACTACAGTAGTACTACTAACAGACATTTACTACAGTAGTACTACTAACAGTCATTTACTACAGTAGTACTACTTAACAGTCATTTACTACAGTAGTACTACTAACATTCATTTACTACAGTTGTAATACTTAACAGTCATTTACTACAGTAGTACTACTAACAGTCATTTACTACAGTAGTACTACTAACAGTCATTTACTACAGTAGTACTACTAACATTCATTTACTACAGTAGTACTACTAAGAGTCATTTACTACTAACAGTCATTTACTACAATAGTACTACTAACATTCATTTACTACAGTAGTAATACTTAACAGTCATTTACTACAGTAGTACTACTTAACAGTCATTTACTACAGTAGTACTACTAACAGTCATTTACTACAGTAGTACTACTAACAGTCATTTACTACAGTAGTACTACTAACAGTCATTAACTACAGTAGTACTACTAACAGTCATTTACTACAGTAGTACTACTAACAGACATGTACTACAGTAGTACTACTAACAGACATGTATTACAGTAGTACTACTAACAGACATGTACTACAGTAATACTACTAACAGTCATTTACTACAGTAGTACTACTAACAGTCATTTACTACAGTAGTACTACTTAACAGTCATTTACTACAGTAGTACTACTAACAGTCATTTACTACAGTAGTACTACTAACAGACATGTACTACAATAGTACTACTAACAGTCATTTACTATAGTAGTCATTTACTACAGTAGTACTACTAACAGTCATTTACTACAGTAGTACTACTAACAGTCATTTACTACAGTAGTACTACTAACATTCATTTACTACAGTAGTACTACTAAGAGTCATTTACTACTAACAGTCATTTACTACAATAGTACTACTAACATTCATTTACTACAGTAGTAATACTTAACAGTCATTTACTACAGTAGTACTACTTAACAGTCATTTACTACAGTAGTACTACTAACAGTCATTTACTACAGTAGTACTACTAACAGTCATTTACTACAGTAGTACTACTAACATTCATTTACTACAGTAGTAATACTTAACAGTCATTTACTACAGTAGTACTACTAACAGTCATTTACTACAGTAGTACTACTAACAGACATGTACTACAGTAGTACTACTAACAGACATGTATTACAGTAGTACTACTAACAGACATGTACTACAGTAATACTACTAACAGACATGTACTACAGTAGTACTACTAACAGTCATTTACTACAGTAGTACTACTAACAGACATGTACTACAGTAGTACTACTAACAGTCATTTACTACAGTAGTACTACTAACAGTCATTTACTACAGTAGTACTACTAACAGACATGTATTACAGTAGTACTACTAACAGACATGTACTACAGTAATACTACTAACAGTCATTTACTACAGTAGTACTACTAACAGTCATTTACTACAGTAGTACCACTAACAGTCATTTACTACAGTAGTACTACTAAGAGTCATTTACTACAGTAGTACTACTAACAGTCATTTACTACAGTAGTACTACTAACAGTCATTTACTACAGTAGTACTACTAAGAGTCATTTACTACAGTAGTACTACTAACAGACATGTACTACAGTAGTACTACTAACAGACATGTATTACAGTAGTACTACTAACAGACATGTACTACAGTAATACTACTAACAGTCATTTACTACAGTAGTACTACTAACAGTCATTTACTACAGTAGTACTACTAACAGACATGTACTACAGTAGTACTACTAACAGTCATTTACTACAGTAGTACTACTAACAGACATGTACTACAGTAGTACTACTAACAGTCATTTACTACAGTAGTACTACTAACAGACATGTACTACAGTAGTACTACTAACAGTCATTAACTACAGTAGTACTACTAACAGTCATTTACTACAGTAGTACTACTAACAGACATGTACTACAGTAGTACTACTAACAGACATGTACTACAGTAGTACTACTAACAGTCATTTACTACAGTAGTACTACTAACAGACATGTACTACAGTAGTACTACTAACAGACATGTATTACAGTAGTACTACTAACAGACATGTACTACAGTAGTACTATTAACAGACATGTACTACAGTAGTACTACTAACAGTCATTTACTACAGTAGTACTACTAACAGACATGTACTACAGTAGTACTACTAACAGTCATTTACTACAGTAGTACTACTAACAGACATGTACTACAGTAGTACTACTAACAGTCATTTACTACAGTAGTACTACAAGCAGTCATTTACTACAGTAGTACTACTAACAGACATGTACTACAGTAGTACTACTAACAGTCATTTACTACAGTAGTACTACTAACAGACATGTACTACAGTAGTACTACTAACAGTCATTTACTACAGTAGTACTACTAACAGACACGTACTACAGTAGTACTACTAACAGTCATTAACTACAGTAGTACTACTAACAGTCATTTACTACAGTAGTACTACTAACAGACATGTACTACAGTAGTACTACTAACAGACATGTATTACAGTAGTACTACTAACAGACATGTACTACAGTAATACTACTAACAGTCATTTACTACAGTAGTACTACTAACAGTCATTTACTACAGTAGTACTACTTAACAGTCATTTACTACAGTAGTACTACTAACAGTCATTTACTACAGTAGTACTACTAACAGACATGTACTACAATAGTACTACTAACAGTCATTTACTATAGTAGTACTACTAACAGTCATTTACTACAGTAGTACTACTAACAGTCATTTACTACAGTAGTACTACTAACAGTCATTTACTATAGTAGTACTACTAACAGTCATTTACTACAGTAGTACTACTAACAGACATGTACTACAGTAGTACTACTAACAGTCATTTACTACAGTAGTACTACTAACAGACATGTACTACAGTAGTACTACTAACAGTCATTTACTACAGTAGTACTACTAACAGTCATTTACTACAGTAGTACCACTAACAGTCATTTACTACAGTAGTACTACTAAGAGTCATTTACTACAGTAGTACTACTAACAGACATGTACTACAGTAGTACTACTAACAGACATGTACTACAGTAGTACTACTAACAGTCATTTACTACAGTAGTACTACTAACAGACATGTACTACAGTAGTACTACTAACAGTCATTTACTACAGTAGTACTACTAACAGACATGTACTACAGTAATACTACTAACAGTCATTTACTACAGTAGTACTACTAACAGTCATTTACTACAGTAGTACTACTAACAGACATGTACTACAGTAGTACTACTAACAGTCATTTACTACAGTAGTACTACTAACAGACATTTACTACAGTAGTACTACTAACAGTCATTTACTACAGTAGTACTACTAACAGACATGTACTACAGTAGTACTACTAACAGTCATTAACTACAGTAGTACTACTAACAGTCATTTACTACAGTAGTACTACTAACAGACATGTACTACAGTAGTACTACTAACAGACATGTACTACAGTAGTACTACTAACAGACATGTATTACAGTAGTACTACTGACAGACATGTACTACAGTGATACTACTAACAGTCATTTACTACAGTAGTACTACTAACAGTCATTTACTACAGTAGTACTACTTAACAGTCATTTACTACAGTAGTACTACTAACAGTCATTTACTACAGTAGTACTACTAACAGACATGTACTACAATAGTACTACTAACAGTCATTTACTATAGTAGTACTACTAACAGTCATTTACTACAGTAGTACTACTAACAGTCATTTACTACAGTAGTACTACTAACAGTCATTTACTATAGTAGTACTACTAACAGTCATTTACTACAGTAGTACTACTAACAGACATGTGCTACAGTAGTACTACTAACAGTCATTTACTACAGTAGTACTACTAACAGACATGTACTACAGTAGTACTACTAACAGACATATATTACAGTAGTACTACTAACAGTCATTTACTACAGTAGTACTACTAACAGACATGTACTACAGTAATACTACTAACAGTCATTTACTACAGTAGTACTACTAACAGTCATTTACTATAGTAGTACTACTAACAGTCATTTACTACAGTAGTACTACTAACAGACATGTACTACAGTAGTACTACTAACAGACATGTATTACAGTAGTACTACTAACAGACATGTACTACAGTAGTACTACTAACAGTCATTTACTACAGTAGTACTACTAACAGTCATTTACTACAGTAGTACCACTAACAGTCATTTACTACAGTAGTACTACTAAGAGTCATTTACTACAGTAGTACTACTAACAGACATGTACTACAGTAGTACTACTAACAGACATGTATTACAGTAGTACTACTAACAGACATGTACTACAGTAATACTACTAACAGTCATGTACTACAGTAGTACTACTAACAGTCATTTACTACAGTAGTACTACTAACAGACATGTACTACAGTAGTACTACTAACAGTCATTTACTACAGTAGTACTACTAACAGACACGTACTACAGTAGTACTACTAACAGTCATTAACTACAGTAGTACTACTAACAGTCATTTACTACAGTAGTACTTCTAACAGACATGTACTACAGTAGTACTACTAACAGACATGTATTACAGTAGTACTACTAACAGTCATTTACTACAGTAGTACTACTAACAGTCATTTACTACAGTAATACTACTAACAGTCATTTACTACAGTAGTACTACTAACAGTCATTTACTACAGTAGTACTACTAACAGACATGTACTACAATAGTACTACTAACAGTCATTTACTATAGTAGTACTACTAACAGTCATTTACTACAGTAGTACTACTAACAGTCATTTACTACAGTAGTACTACTAACAGTCATTTACTATAGTAGTACTACTAACAGTCATTTACTACAGTAGTACTACTAACAGACATGTACTACAGTAGTACTACTAACAGTCATTTACTACAGTAGTACTACTAAAAGACATGTACTACAGTAGTACTACTAACAGTCATTTACTACAGTAGTACTACTAACAGTCATTTACTACAGTAGTACCACTAACAGTCATTTACTACAGTAGTACTACTAAGAATCATTTACTACAGTAGTACTACTAACAGACATGTACTACAGTAGTACTACTAACAGACATGTATTACAGTAGTACTACTAACAGACATGTACTACAGTAATACTACTAACAGTCATTTACTACAGTAGTACTACTAACAGTCATTTACTACAGTAGTACTACTAACAGACATGTACTACAGTAGTACTACTAACAGTCATTTACTACAGTAGTACTACTAACAGACATGTACTACAGTAGTACTACTAACAGTCATTTACTACAGTAGTACTACTAACAGACATGTACTACAGTAATACTACTAACAGTCATTTACTACAGTAGTACTACTAACAGTCATTTACTACAGTAGTACTACTAACAGACATGTACTACAGTAGTACTACTAACAGTCATTTACTACAGTAGTACTACTAACAGACATTTACTACAGTAGTACTACTAACAGTCATTTACTACAGTAGTACTACTAACAGACATGTACTACAGTAGTACTACTAACAGTCATTAACTACAGTAGTACTACTAACAGTCATTTACTACAGTAGTACTACTAACAGACATGTACTACAGTAGTACTACTAACAGACATGTACTACAGTAGTACTACTAACAGACATGTATTACAGTAGTACTACTGACAGACATGTACTACAGTGATACTACTAACAGTCATTTACTACAGTAGTACTACTAACAGTCATTTACTACAGTAGTACTACTTAACAGTCATTTACTACAGTAGTACTACTAACAGTCATTTACTACAGTAGTACTACTAACAGACATGTACTACAATAGTACTACTAACAGTCATTTACTATAGTAGTACTACTAACAGACATATATTACAGTAGTACTACTAACAGTCATTTACTACAGTAGTACTACTAACAGACATGTACTACAGTAGTACTACTAACAGTCATTTACTATAGTAGTACTACTAACAGTCATTTACTACAGTAGTACTACTAACAGACATGTGCTACAGTAGTACTACTAACAGTCATTTACTACAGTAGTACTACTAACAGACATGTACTACAGTAGTACTACTAACAGTCATTTACTACAGTAGTACTACTAAAAGACATGTACTACAGTAGTACTACTAACAGTCATTTACTACAGTAGTACTACTAACAGTCATTTACTACAGTAGTACCACTAACAGTCATTTACTACAGTAGTACTACTAAGAATCATTTACTACAGTAGTACTACTAACAGACATGTACTACAGTAGTACTACTAACAGACATGTATTACAGTAGTACTACTAACAGACATGTACTACAGTAATACTACTAACAGTCATTTACTACAGTAGTACTACTAACAGTCATTTACTACAGTAGTACTACTAACAGACATGTACTACAGTAGTACTACTAACAGTCATTTACTACAGTAGTACTACTAACAGACATGTACTACAGTAGTACTACTAACAGTCATTTACTACAGTAGTACTACTAACAGACATGTACTACAGTAATACTACTAACAGTCATTTACTACAGTAGTACTACTAACAGTCATTTACTACAGTAGTACTACTAACAGACATGTACTACAGTAGTACTACTAACAGTCATTTACTACAGTAGTACTACTAACAGACATTTACTACAGTAGTACTACTAACAGTCATTTACTACAGTAGTACTACTAACAGACATGTACTACAGTAGTACTACTAACAGTCATTAACTACAGTAGTACTACTAACAGTCATTTACTACAGTAGTACTACTAACAGACATGTACTACAGTAGTACTACTAACAGACATGTACTACAGTAGTACTACTAACAGACATGTATTACAGTAGTACTACTGACAGACATGTACTACAGTGATACTACTAACAGTCATTTACTACAGTAGTACTACTAACAGTCATTTACTACAGTAGTACTACTTAACAGTCATTTACTACAGTAGTACTACTAACAGTCATTTACTACAGTAGTACTACTAACAGACATGTACTACAATAGTACTACTAACAGTCATTTACTATAGTAGTACTACTAACAGACATATATTACAGTAGTACTACTAACAGTCATTTACTACAGTAGTACTACTAACAGTCATTTACTACAGTAGTACTACTAACAGTCATTTACTATAGTAGTACTACTAACAGTCATTTACTACAGTAGTACTACTAACAGACATGTGCTACAGTAGTACTACTAACAGTCATTTACTACAGTAGTACTACTAACAGACATGTACTACAGTAGTACTACTAACAGACATATATTACAGTAGTACTACTAACAGTCATTTACTACAGTAGTACTACTAACAGACATGTACTACAGTAATACTACTAACAGTCATTTACTACAGTAGTACTACTAACAGACATGTACTACAGTAGTACTACTAACAGTCATTTACTACAGTAGTACTACTAACAGACATGTACTACAGTAGTACTACTAACAGTCATTTACTACAGTAGTACTACTAACAGACATGTACTACAGTAGTACTACTAACAGACATGTATTACAGTAGTACTACTAACAGACATGTACTACAGTAGTACTACTAACAGACATGTATTACAGTAGTACTACTAACAGACATGTACTACAGTAGTACTACTAACAGTCATTTACTACAGTAGTACTACTAACAGTCATTTACTACAGTAGTACCACTAACAGTCATTTACTACAGTAGTACTACTAAGAGTCATTTACTACAGTAGTACTACTAACAGACATGTACTACAGTAGTACTACTAACAGACATGTATTACAGTAGTACTACTAACAGACATGTACTACAGTAATACTACTAACAGTCATTTACTACAGTAGTACTACTAACAGTCATTTACTACAGTAGTACTACTAACAGACATGTACTACAGTAGTACTACTAACAGTCATTTACTACAGTAGTACTACTAACAGACATGTACTACAGTAGTACTACTAACAGTCATTTACTACAGTAGTACTACTAACAGACATGTACTACAGTAGTACTACTAACAGACATGTACTACAGTAGTACTACTAACAGACATGTATTACAGTAGTACTACTAACAGACATGTACTACAGTAGTACTACTAACAGTCATTTACTACAGTAGTACTACTAAGAGTCATTTACTACAGTAGTACCACTAACAGTCATTTACTACAGTAGTACTACTAAGAGTCATTTACTACAGTAGTACTACTAACAGACATGTACTACAGTAGTACTACTAACAGACATGTATTACAGTAGTACTACTAACAGACATGTACTACAGTAATACTACTAACAGTCATTTACTACAGTAGTACTACTAACAGTCATTTACTACAGTAGTACTACTAACAGACATGTACTACAGTAGTACTACTAACAGTCATTTACTACAGTAGTACTACTAACAGACATGTACTACAGTAGTACTACTAACAGTCATTTACTACAGTAGTACTACTAACAGACATGTACTACAGTAGTACTACTAACAGTCATTTACTACAGTAGTACTACTAACAGACATGTACTACAGTAGTACTACTAACAGTCATTTACTACAGTAGTACTACTAACAGTCATTTACTACAGTAGTACCACTAACAGTCATTTACTACAGTAGTACTACTAAGAGTCATTTACTACAGTAGTACTACTAACAGACATGTACTACAGTAGTACTACTAACAGACATGTATTACAGTAGTACTACTAACAGACATGTACTACAGTAATACTACTAACAGTCATTTACTACAGTAGTACTACTAACAGTCATTTACTACAGTAGTACTACTAACAGACATGTACTACAGTAGTACTACTAACAGTCATTTACTACAGTCGTACTACTAACAGACATGTACTACAGTAGTACTACTAACAGTCATTAACTACAGTAGTACTACTAACGGTCATTTACTACAGTAGTACTACTAACAGACATGTACTACAGTAGTACTACTAACAGACATGTACTACAGTAGTACTACTAACAGTCATTTACTACAGTAGTACTACTAACAGACATGTACTACAGTAGTACTACTAACAGACATGTATTACAGTAGTACTACTAACAGACATGTACTACAGTAGTACTATTAACAGACATGTACTACAGTAGTACTACTAACAGTCATTTACTACAGTAGTACTACTAACAGACATGTACTACAGTAGTACTACTAACAGTCATTTACTACAGTAGTACTACTAACAGACATGTACTACAGTAGTACTACTAACAGTCATTTACTACAGTAGTACTACAAACAGTCATTTACTACAGTAGTACTACTAACAGACATGTACTACAGTAGTACTACTAACAGTCATTTACTACAGTAGTACTACTAACAGACATGTACTACAGTAGTACTACTAACAGTCATTTACTACAGTAGTACTACTAACAGACACGTACTACAGTAGTACTACTAACAGTCATTAACTACAGTAGTACTACTAACAGTCATTTACTACAGTAGTACTACTAACAGACATGTACTACAGTATTACTACTAACAGACATGTATTACAGTAGTACTACTAACAGACATGTACTACAGTAATACTACTAACAGTCATTTACTACAGTAGTACTACTAACAGTCATTTACTACAGTAGTACTACTTAACAGTCATTTACTACAGTAGTACTACTAACAGTCATTTACTACAGTAGTACTACTAACAGACATGTACTACAATAGTACTACTAACAGTCATTTACTATAGTAGTACTACTAACAGTCATTTACTACAGTAGTACTACTAACAGTCATTTACTACAGTAGTACTACTAACAGTCATTTACTATAGTAGTACTACTAACAGTCATTTACTACAGTAGTACTACTAACAGACATGTACTACAGTAGTACTACTAACAGTCATTTACTACAGTAGTACTACTAACAGACATGTACTACAGTAGTACTACTAACAGACATGTATTACAGTAGTACTACTAACAGACATGTACTACAGTAATACTACTAACAGTCATTTACTACAGTAGTACTACTAACAGTCATTTACTACAGTAGTACTACAAACAGTCATTTACTACAGTAGTACTACTAACAGACATGTACTACAGTAGTACTACTAACAGTCATTTACTACAGTAGTACTACTAACAGACATGTACTACAGTAGTACTACTAACAGACATGTATTACAGTAGTACTACTAACAGACATGTACTACAGTAATGCTACTAACAGTCATTTACAACAGTAGTACTACTAACAGTCATTTACTACAGTAGTACTACTAACAGACATGTACTACAGTAGTACTACTAACAGTCATTTACTACAGTAGTACTACTAACAGACACGTACTACAGTAGTACTACTAACAGTCATTTACTACAGTAGTACTACTAACAGTCATTTACTACAGTAGTACTACTAACAGTCATTTACTACAGTAGTACTACTAACAGACATGTACTACAGTAGTACTACTAACAGTCATTTACTACAGTAGTACTACTAACAGTCATTTACTACAGTAGTACTACAAACAGTCATTTACTACAGTAGTACTACTAACAGACATGTACTACAGTAGTACTACTAACAGTCATTTACTACAGTAGTACTACTAACAGACATGTACTACAGTAGTACTACTAACAGACATGTATTACAGTAGTACTACTAACAGACATGTACTACAGTAATGCTACTAACAGTCATTTACAACAGTAGTACTACTAACAGTCATTTACTACAGTAGTACTACTAACAGACATGTACTACAGTAGTACTACTAACAGTCATTTACTACAGTAGTACTACTAACAGACACGTACTACAGTAGTACTACTAACAGTCATTTACTACAGTAGTACTACTAACAGTCATTTACTACAGTAGTACTACTAACAGTCATTTACTACAGTAGTACTACTAACAGACATGTACTACAGTAGTACTACTAACAGTCATTTACTACAGTAGTACTACTAACAGACATGTACTACAGTAGTACTACTAACAGACATGTATTACAGTAGTACTACTAACAGACATGTACTACAGTAGTACTACTAACAGACATGTATTACAGTAGTACTACTAACAGACATGTACTACAGTAGTACTACTAACAGACATGTACTACAATAGTACTACTTACAGACATGTACTACAGTAGTACTACTAACAGTCATTTACTACAGTAGTACTACAAACAGTCATTTACTACAGTAGTACTACTAACAGACATGTACTACAGTAGTACTACTTACAGTCATTTACTACAGTAGTACTACTAACAGACATGTACTACAGTAGTACTACTAACAGTCATTTACTACAGTAGTACTACTAACAGTCATTTACTACAGTAGTAATACTTAACAGTCATTTACTACAGTAGTACTACTAACAGTCATTTACTACAGTAGTACTACTAACAGACATGTACTACAGTAGTACTACTAACAGACATGTATTACAGTAGTACTACTAACAGACATGTACTACAGTGATACTACTAACAGTCATTTACTACAGTAGTACTACTAACAGTCATTTACTACAGTAGTACTACTTAACAGTCATTTACTACAGTAGTACTACTAACAGTCATTTACTACAGTGGTACTACTAACAGACATGTACTACAATAGTACTACTAACAGTCATTTACTATAGTAGTACTACTAACAGTCATTTACTACAGTAGTACTACTAACAGTCATTTACTACAGTAGTACTACTAACAGTCATTTACTATAGTAGTACTACTAACAGTCATTTACTACAGTAGTACTACTAACAGACATGTGCTACAGTAGTACTACTAACAGTCATTTACTACAGTAGTACTACTAACAGACATGTACTACAGTAGTACTACTAACAGACATATATTACAGTAGTACTACTAACAGTCATTTACTACAGTAGTACTACTAACAGACATGTACTACAGTAATACTACTAAGTCATTTACTACAGTAGTACTACTAACAGACATGTACTACAGTAGTACTACTAACAGACATTTACTACAGTAGTACTACTAACAGACATGTACTACAGTAGTACTACTAACAGACATGTATTACAGTAGTACTACTAACAGACATGTACTACAGTAGTACTACTAACAGTCATTAACTACAGTAGTACTACTAACAGTCATTTACTACAGTAGTACCACTAACAGTCATTTACTACAGTAGTACTACTAAGAGTCATTTACTACAGTAGTACTACTAACAGACATGTACTACAGTAGTACTACTAACAGACATGTATTACAGTAGTACTACTAACAGTCATTTACTACAGTAATACTACTAACAGTCATTTACTACAGTAGTACTACTAACAGTCATTTACTACAGTAGTACTACTAACAGACATGTACTACAGTAGTACTACTAACAGTCATTTACTACAGTAGTACTACTAACAGACATGTACTACAGTAGTACTACTAACAGTCATTTACTACAGTAGTACTACTAACAGACATGTACTACAGTAGTACTACTAACAGTCATTAACTACAGTAGTACTACTAACAGTCATTTACTACAGTAGTACTACTAACAGACATGTATTACAGTAGTACTACTAACAGACATGTACTACAGTAATACTACTAACAGTCATTTACTACAGTAGTACTACTAACAGTCATTTACTACGGTAGTACTACTAACAGACATGTACTACAGTAGTACTACTAACAGTCATTTACTACAGTAGTACTACTAACAGACATGTACTACAGTAGTACTACTAACAGTCATTTACTACAGTAGTACTACTAACAGACATGTACTACAGTAGTACTACTAACAGTCATTAACTACAGTAGTACTACTAACAGTCATTTACTACAGTAGTACTACTAAGAGACATGTACTACAGTAGTACTACTAACAGACATGTACTACAGTAGTACTACTAACAGTCATTTACTACAGTAGTACTACTAACAGACATGTACTACAGTAGTACTACTAACAGACATGTATTACAGTAGTACTACTAACAGACATGTACTACAGTAGTACTATTAACAGACATGTACTACAGTAGTACTACTAACAGTCATTTACTACAGTAGTACTACTAACAGACATGTACTACAGTAGTACTACTAACAGTCATTTACTACAGTAGTACTACTAACAGACATGTACTACAGTAGTACTACTAACAGTCATTTACTACAGTAGTACTACAAACAGTCATTTACTACAGTAGTACTACTAACAGACATGTACTACAGTAGTACTACTAACAGTCATTTACTACAGTAGTACTACTAACAGACACGTACTACAGTAGTACTACTAACAGTCATTAACTACAGTAGTACTACTAACAGTCATTTACTACAGTAGTACTACTAACAGACATGTACTACAGTAGTACTACTAACAGACATGTATTACAGTAGTACTACTAACAGACATGTACTACAGTAATACTACTAACAGTCATTTACTACAGTAGTACTACTAACAGTCATTTACTACAGTAGTACTACTTAACAGTCATTTACTACAGTAGTACTACTAACAGTCATTTACTACAGTAGTACTACTAACAGACATGTACTACAATAGTACTACTAACAGTCATTTATTATAGTAGTACTACTAACAGTCATTTACTACAGTAGTACTACTAACAGTCATTTACTACAGTTGTACTACTAACAGTCATTTACTATAGTAGTACTACTAACAGTCATTTACTACAGTAGTACTACTAACAGACATGTACTACAGTAGTACTACTAACAGTCATTTACTACAGTAGTACTACTAACAGACATGTACTACAGTAGTACTACTAACAGACATGTATTACAGTAGTACTACTAACAGACATGTACTACAGTAATACTACTAACAGTCATTTACTACAGTAGTACTACTAACAGTCATTTACTACAGTAGTACTACAAACAGTCATTTACTACAGTAGTACTACTAACAGACATGTACTACAGTAGTACTACTAACAGTCATTTACTACAGTAGTACTACTAACAGACATGTACTACAGTAGTACTACTAACAGACATGTATTACAGTAGTACTACTAACAGACATGTACTACAGTAATACTACTAACAGTCATTTACTACAGTAGTACTACTAACAGTCATTTACTACAGTAGTACTACTAACAGACATGTACTACAGTAATACTACTAACAGTCATTTACTACAGTAGTACTACTAACAGTCATTTACTACAGTAGTACTACTAACAGACATGTACTACAGTAGTACTACTAACAGTCATTTACTACAGTAGTACTACTAACAGACACGTACTACAGTAGTACTACTAACAGTCATTTACTACAGTAGTACTACTAACAGTCATTTACTACAGTAGTACTACTAACAGTCATTTACTACAGTAGTACTACTAACAGACATGTACTACAGTAGTACTACTAACAGTCATTTACTACAGTAGTACTACTAACAGACATGTACTACAGTAGTACTACTAACAGACATGTATTACAGTAGTACTACTAACAGACATGTACTACAGTAGTACTACTAACAGACATGTATTACAGTAGTACTACTAACAGACATGTACTACAGTAGTACTACTAACAGACATGTACTACAATAGTACTACTAACAGACATGTACTACAGTAGTACTACTAACAGTCATTTACTACAGTAGTACTACAAACAGTCATTTACTACAGTAGTACTACTAACAGTCATTTACTACAGTAGTACTACAAACAGTCATTTACTACAGTAGTACTACTAACAGACATGTACTACAGTAGTACTACTAACAGTCATTTACTACAGTAGTACTACTAACAGACATGTACTACAGTAGTACTACTAACAGACATGTATTACAGTAGTACTACTAACAGACATGTACTACAGTAATACTACTAACAGTCATTTACTACAGTAGTACTACTAACAGTCATTTACTACAGTAGTACTACTAACAGACATGTACTACAGTAGTACTACTAACAGTCATTTACTACAGTAGTACTACTAACAGACACGTACTACAGTAGTACTACTAACAGTCATTTACTACAGTAGTACTACTAACAGTCATTTACTACAGTAGTACTACTAACAGTCATTTACTACAGTAGTACTACTAACAGACATGTACTACAGTAGTACTACTAACAGTCATTTACTACAGTAGTACTACTAACAGACATGTACTACAGTAGTACTACTAACAGACATGTATTACAGTAGTACTACTAACAGACATGTACTACAGTAGTACTACTAACAGACATGTATTACAGTAGTACTACTAACAGACATGTACTACAGTAGTACTACTAACAGACATGTACTACAATAGTACTACTAACAGACATGTACTACAGTAGTACTACTAACAGTCATTTACTACAGTAGTACTACAAACAGTCATTTACTACAGTAGTACTACTAACAGACATGTACTACAGTAGTACTACTAACAGTCATTTACTACAGTAGTACGACTAACAGACATGTACTACAGTAGTACTACTTAGTCATTTACTACAGTAGTACTACTAACAGTCATTAACTACAGTAGTACTACTAACAGACATGTATTACAGTAGTACTACTAACAGACATGTACTACAGTAATACTACTAACAGTCATTTACTACAGTAGTACTACTAACAGTCATTTACTACAGTAGTACTACTAACAGTCATTTACTACAGTAGTACTACTTAACAGTCATTTACTACAGTAGTACTACTAACAGTCATTTACTACAGTAGTACTACTAACAGACATGTACTACAATAGTACTACTAACAGTCATTTACTATAGTAGTACTACTAACAGTCATTTACTACAGTAGTACTACTAACAGTCATTTACTACAGTAGTACTACTAACAGTCATTTACTATAGTAGTACTACTAACAGTCATTTACTTCAGTAGTACTACTAACAGACATGTACTACAGTAGTACTACTAACAGACATGTACTACAG
This sequence comes from Telmatherina bonti, assembly GCF_933228915.1. NCBI lineage: Eukaryota > Metazoa > Chordata > Actinopteri > Atheriniformes > Telmatherinidae > Telmatherina > Telmatherina bonti. The sequence continues at coordinate 4,591,493 of NC_136620.1, forward strand.
TAGTACTACTAACAGTCATTTACTACAGTAGTACTACTAACAGACACGTACTACAGTAGTACTAATAACAGTCATTAACTACAGTAGTACTACTAACAGTCATTTACTACAGTAGTACTACTAACAGACATGTACTACAGTAATACTACTAACAGTCATTTACTACAGTAGTACTACTAACAGTCATTTACTACAGTAGTACTACTAACAGTCATTTACAACAGTAGTACTACTTAACAGTCATTTACTACAGTAGTACTACTAACAGTCATTTACTACAGTAGTACTACTAACAGACATGTACTACAGTAGTACTACTAACAGTCATTAACTACAGTAGTACTACTAACAGTCATTTACTACAGTAGTACTACTAACAGACATGTACTACAGTAGTACTACTAACAGACATGTATTACAGTAGTACTACTAACAGACATGTACTACAGTAATACTACTAACAGTCATTTACTACAGTAGTACTACTAACAGTCATTTACTACAGTAGTACTACTAACAGTCATTTACTACAGTAGTACTACTAACAGACATGTACTACAGTAGTACTACTAACAGACATGTATTACAGTAGTACTACTAACAGACATGTACTACAGTAGTACTACTAACAGACATGTATTACAGTAGTACTACTAACAGACATGTACTACAGTAGTACTACTAACAGACATGTACTACAATAGTACTACTAACAGACATGTACTACAGTAGTACTACTAACAGTCATTTACTACAGTAGTACTACAAACAGTCATTTACTACAGTAGTACTACTAACCGTCATTTACTACAGTAGTACTACAGTCATTTACTACAGTAGTACTACTAACAGACATGTACTACAGTAGTACTACTAACAGTCATTTACTACAGTAGTACTACTAACAGACATGTACTACTGTAGTACTACTAACAGACATGTATTACAGTAGTACTACTAACAGACATGTACTACAGTAATACTACTAACAGTCATTTACTACAGTAGTACTACTAACAGTCATTTACTACAGTAGTACTACTAACAGACATGTACTACAGTAGTACTACTAACAGTCATTTACTACAGTAGTACTACTAACAGACACGTACTACAGTAGTACTACTAACAGTCATTTACTACAGTAGTACTACTAACAGTCATTTACTACAGTAGTACTACTAACAGTCATTTATTACAGTAGTACTACTAACAGACATGTACTACAGTAGTACTACTAACAGTCATTTACTACAGTAGTACTACTAACAGACATGTACTACAGTAGTACTACTAACAGACATGTATTACAGTAGTACTACTAACAGACATGTACTACAGTAGTACTACTAACAGACATGTATTATAGTAGTACTACTAACAGACATGTACTACAGTAGTACTACTAAATGACATGTACTACAATAGTACTACTAACAGACATGTACTACAGTAGTACTACTAACAGTCATTTACTACAGTAGTACTACAAACAGTCATTTACTACAGTAGTACTACTAACAGACATGTACTACAGTAGTACTACTAACAGTCATTTACTACAGTAGTACGACTAACAGACATGTACTACAGTAGTACTACTTAGTCATTTACTACAGTAGTACTACTAACAGTCATTAACTACAGTAGTACTACTAACAGTCATTTACTACAGTAGTACTACTAACAGACATGTACTACAGTAGTACTGCTAAAAGACATGTATTACAGTAGTACTACTAACAGACATGTACTACAGTAATACTACTAACAGTCATTTACTACAGTAGTACTACTAACAGTCATTTACTACAGTAGTACTACTAACAGTCATTTACTACAGTAGTACTACTTAACAGTCATTTACTACAGTAGTACTACTAACAGCGATTTACTACAGTAGTACTACTAACAGTCATTTACTACAGTAGTACTACTAACAGTCATTTACTATAGTAGTACTACTAACAGTCATTTACTTCAGTAGTACTACTAACAGACATGTACTACAGTAGTACTACTAACAGACATGTACTACAGTAGTACTACTAACAGTCATTTACTACAGTAGTACTACTAACAGACACGTACTACAGTAGTACTACTAACAGTCATTTACTACAGTAGTACTACTAACAGTCATTTACTACAGTAGTACTACTTAACAGTCATTTACTACAGTAGTACTACTAACAGTCATTTACTACAGTAGTACTACTAACAGACACGTACTACAGTAGTACTACTAACAGTCATTAACTACAGTAGTACTACTAACAGTCATTTACTACAGTAGTACTACTAACAGACATGTACTACAGTAGTACTACTAACAGACATGTATTACAGTAGTACTACTAACAGACATGTATTACAGTAGTACTACTAACAGACATGTACTACAGTAATACTACTAACAGTCATTTACTACAGTAGTACTACTAACAGTCATTTACTACAGTAGTACTACTTAACAGTCATTTACTACAGTAATACTACTAACAGTCATTTACTACAGTAGTACTACTAACAGTCATTTACTACAGTAGTACTACTAACAGTCATTTACTACAGTAGTACTACTAACAGTCATTTACTACAGTAGTACTACTAACAGTCATTTACTACAGTAGTACTACTAACAGTCATTTACTATAGTAGTACTACTAACAGTCATTTACTACAGTAGTACTACTAACAGTCATTTACTACAGTAGTACTACTAACAGTCATTTACTATAGTAGTACTACTAACAGACATGTACTACAGTAGTACTACTAACAGACATGTATTACAGTAGTACTACTAACAGACATGTACTACAGTAATACTACTAACAGACATGTACTACAGTAGTACTACTAACAGACATGTATTACAGTAGTACTACTAACAGACATGTACTACAGTAGTACTACTAACAGTCATTTACTACAGTAGTACTACTAACAGTCATTTACTACAGTAGTACTACAAACAGTCATTTACTACAGTAGTACTACTAACAGACATGTACTACAGTAGTACTACTAACAGTCATTTACTACAGTAGTACTACTAACAGACATGTACTACAGTAGTACTACTAACAGCCATGTATTACAGTAGTACTACTAACAGACATGTACTACAGTAGTACTACTAACAGTCATTTACTACAGTAGTACTACTAACAGTCATTTACTACAGTAGTACTACTAACAGACATGTACTACAGTAGTACTACTAACAGTCATTTACTACAGTAGTACTACTAACAGACACGTACTACAGTAGTACTACTAACAGTCATTTACTACAGTAGTACTACTAACAGTCATTTACTACAGTAGTACTACTAACAGTCATTTACTACAGTAGTACTACTAACAGACATGTACTACAGTAGTACTACTAACAGTCATTTACTACAGTAGTACTACTTAACAGTCATTTACTACAGTAGTACTACTAACAGTCATTTACTACAGTAGTACTACTAACAGACATGTACTACAATAGTACTACTAACAGTCATTTACTATAGTAGTACTACTAACAGTCATTTACTACAGTAGTACTACTAACAGTCATTTACTACAGTAGTACTACTAACAGTCATTTACTATAGTAGTACTACTAACAGTCATTTACTACAGTAGTACAACTAACAGACATGTACTACAGTCGTACTACTAACAGTCATTTACTACAGTAGTACTACAAACAGTCATTTACTACAGTAGTACTACTAACAGACATGTACTACAGTAGTACTACTAACAGTCATTTACTACAGTAGTACTACTAACAGACATGTACTACAGTAGTACTACTTACAGTCATTTACTACAGTAGTACTACTAACAGACATGTACTACAGTAGTACTACTAACAGTCATTTACTTCAGTAGTACTACTAACAGACATGTACTACAGTAGTACTACTTACAGTCATTTACTACAGTAGTACTACTAACAGACATGTACTACAGTAGTACTACTAACAGTCATTTACTACAGTAGTACTACTAACAGACATGTACTACAGTAGTACTACTAACAGTCATTTACTACAGTAGTACTACTAACAGACATGTACTACAGTAGTACTACTAACAGACATGTATTACAGTAGTACTACTAACAGACATGTACTACAGTAGTACTACTAACAGACATGTATTACAGTAGTACTATTAACAGACATGTACTACAGTAGTACTACTAACAGACATGTACTACAGTAGTACTACTAACAGTCATTTACTACAGTAGTACTACAAACAGTCATTTACTACAGTAGTACTACTAACAGACATGTATTACAGTAGTACTACTAACAGACATGTACTACAGTAGTACTACTAACAGACATGTACTACAGTAGTACTACTAACAGACATGTACTACAGTAGTACTACTAACAGTCATTTACTACAGTAGTACTACAAACAGTCATTTACTACAGTAGTACTACTAACAGACATGTACTACAGTAGTACTACTAACAGTCATTTACTACAGTAGTACGACTAACAGACATGTACTACAGTAGTACTACTTACAGTCATTTACTACAGTAGTACTACTAACAGACATGTACTACAGTAGTACTACTAACAGTCATTTACTACAGTAGTACTACTAACAGACACGTACTACAGTAGTACTACTAACAGTCATTAACTACAGTTGTACTACTAACAGTCATTTACTACAGTAGTACTACTAACAGACATGTACTACAGTAGTACTACTAACAGACATGTATTACAGTAGTACTACTAACACACATATACTACAGTAATACTACTAACAGTCATTTACTACAGTAGTACTACTAACAGTCATTTACTACAGTAGTACTACTTAACAGTCATTTACTACAGTAGTACTACTAACAGTCATTTACTACAGTAGTACTACTAATAGACATGTACTACAATAGTACTACTAACAGTCATTTACTATAGTAGTACTACTAACAGTCATTTACTACAGTAGTACTACTAACAGTCATTTACTACAGTAGTACTACTAACAGTCATTTACTATAGTAGTACTACTAACAGTCATTTACTACAGTAGAACTACTAACAGACATGTACTACAGTAGTACTACTAACAGTCATTTACTACAGTAGTACTACAAACAGTCATTTACTACAGTAATACTACTAACAGTCATTTACTACAGTAGTACTACTAACAGTCATTTACTACAGTAGTACTACTTAACAGTCATTTACTACAGTAGTACTACTAACAGTCATTTACTACAGTAGTACTACTAACAGACATGTACTACAATAGTACTACTAACAGTCATTTACTATAGTAGTACTACTAACAGTCATTTACTACAGTAGTACTACTAACAGACATGTACTACAATAGTACTACTAACAGTCATTTACTATAGTAGTACTACTAACAGTCATTTACTACAGTAGTACTACTAAGAGTCATTTACTACAGTAGTACTACTAACAGTCATTTACTATAGTAGTACTACTAACAGTCATTTACTACAGTAGTACTACTAACAGACATGTACTACAGTAGTACTACTAACAGTCATTTACTACAGTAGTACTACTAACAGACATGTACTACAGTAGAACTACTAACAGACATGTATTACAGTAGTACTACTAACAGACATGTACTACAGTAGTACTACTAACAGTCATTTACTACAGTAGTACTACTAACAGACATGTACTACAGTAGTACTACTAACAGACATGTATTACAGTAGTACTACTAACAGACATGTACTACAGTAATACTACTAACAGTCATTTACTACAGTAGTACTACTAACAGTCATTTACTACAGTAGTACTACAAACAGTCATTTACTACAGTAGTACTACTAACAGACATGTACTACAGTAGTACTACTAACAGACATGTACTACAGTAGTACTACTAACAGACATGTATTACAGTAGTACTACTAACAGACATGTACTACAGTAATACTACTAACAGTCATTTACTACAGTAGTACTACTAACAGTCATTTACTACAGTAGTACTACTAACAGACATGTACTACAATAGTACTACTAACAGTCATTTACTATAGTAGTACTACTAACAGTCATTTACTACAGTAGTACTACTAACAGTCATTTACTACAGTAGTACTACTAACAGTCATTTACTATAGTAGTACTACTAACAGTCATTTACTACAGTAGTACTACTAACAGACATGTACTACAGTAGTACTACTAACAGTCATTTACTACAGTAGTACTACTAACAGACATGTACTACAGTAGTACTACTAACAGACATGTATTACAGTAGTACTACTAACAGACATGTACTACAGTAATACTACTAACAGTCATTTACTACAGTAGTACTACTAACAGTCATTTACTACAGTAGTACTACAAACAGTCATTTACTACAGTAGTACTACTAACAGACATGTACTACAGTAGTACTACTAACAGTCATTTACTACAGTAGTACTACTAACAGACATGTACTACAGTAGTACTACTAACAGACATGTACTACAGTAGTACTACTAACAGACATGTATTACAGTAGTACTACTAACAGACATGTACTACAGTAATACTACTAACAGTCATTTACTACAGTAGTACTACTAACAGTCATTTACTACAGTAGTACTACTAACAGACATGTACTACAGTAGTACTACTAACAGTCATTTACTACAGTAGTACTACTAACAGACACGTACTACAGTAGTACTACTAACAGTCATTTACTACAGTAGTACTACTAACAGTCATTTACTACAGTAGTACTACTAACAGTCATTTACTACAGTAGTACTACTAACAGACATGTACTACAGTAGTACTACTAACAGTCATTTACTACAGTAGTACTACTAACAGACATGTACTACAGTAGTACTACTAACAGACATGTATTACAGTAGTACTACTAACAGACATGTACTACAGTAGTACTACTAACAGACATGTATTACAGTAGTACTACTAACAGACATGTACTACAGTAGTACTACTAACAGACATGTACTACAATAGTACTACTAACAGACATGTACTACAGTAGTACTACTAACAGTCATTTACTACAGTAGTACTACAAACAGTCATTTACTACAGTAGTACTACTAACAGACATGTACTACAGTAGTACTACAAACAGTCATTTACTACAGTAGTACGACTAACAGACATGTACTACAGTAGTACTACTTACAGTCATTTACTACAGTAGTACTACTAACAGACATGTACTACAGTAGTACGACTAACAGTCATTTACTACAGTAGTACTACTAACAGACACGTACTACAGTAGTACTACTAACAGTCATTAACTACAGTAGTACTACTAACAGTCATTTACTACAGTAGTACTACTAACAGACATGTACTACAGTAGTACTGCTAACAGACATGTATTACAGTAGTACTACTAACAGACATGTACTACAGTAATACTACTAACAGTCATTTACTACAGTAGTACTACTAACAGTCATTTACTACAGTAGTACTACTTAACAGTCATTTACTACAGTAGTACTACTAACAGTCATTTACTACAGTAGTACTACTAACAGACATGTACTACAATAGTACTACTAACAGTCATTTACTATAGTAGTACTACTAACAGTCATTTACTACAGTAGTACTACTAACAGTCATTTACTACAGTAGTACTACTAACAGTCATTTACTATAGTAGTACTACTAACAGTCATTTACTACAGTAGTACAACTAACAGACATGTACTACAGTAGTACTACTAACAGTCATTTACTACAGTAGTACTACAAACAGTCATTTACTACAGTAGTACTACTAACAGACATGTACTACAGTAGTACTACTAACAGTCATTTACTACAGTAGTACTACTAACAGACATGTACTACAGTAGTACTACTTACAGTCAATTACTACAGTAGTACTACTAACAGACATGTACTACAGTAGTACTACTAACAGTCATTTACTTCAGTAGTACTACTAACAGACATGTACTACAGTAGTACTACTTACAGTCATTTACTACAGTAGTACTACTAACAGACATGTACTACAGTAGTACTACAAACAGTCATTTACTACAGTAGTACTACTAACAGACATTTACTACAGTAGTACTACAAACAGTCATTTACTACAGTAGTACTACTAACAGACATGTACTACAGTAGTACTACTAACAGTCATTTACTACAGTAGTACTACTAACAGACATGTACTACAGTAGTACTACTAACAGACATGTACTACAGTAGTACTACTAACAGACATGTATTACAGTAGTACTACTAACAGACATGTACTACAGTAATACTACTAACAGTCATTTACTACAGTAGTACTACTAACAGTCATTTACTACAGTAGTACTACTAACAGACATGTACTACAGTAGTACTACTAACAGTCATTTACTACAGTAGTACTACTAACAGACACGTACTACAGTAGTACTACTAACAGTCATTTACTACAGTAGTACTACTAACAGTCATTTACTACAGTAGTACTACTAACAGTCATTTACTACAGTAGTACTACTAACAGACATGTACTACAGTAGTACTACTAACAGTCATTTACTACAGTAGTACTACTAACAGACATGTACTACAGTAGTACTACTAACAGACATGTATTACAGTAGTACTACTAACAGACATGTACTACAGTAGTACTACTAACAGACATGTATTACAGTAGTACTACTAACAGACATGTACTACAGTAGTACTACTAACAGACATGTACTACAATAGTACTACTAACAGACATGTACTACAGTAGTACTACTAACAGTCATTTACTACAGTAGTACTACAAACAGTCATTTACTACAGTAGTACTACTAACAGACATGTACTACAGTAGTACTACAAACAGTCATTTACTACAGTAGTACGACTAACAGACATGTACTACAGTAGTACTACTTACAGTCATTTACTACAGTAGTACTACTAACAGACATGTACTACAGTAGTACGACTAACAGTCATTTACTACAGTAGTACTACTAACAGACACGTACTACAGTAGTACTACTAACAGTCATTAACTACAGTAGTACTACTAACAGTCATTTACTACAGTAGTACTACTAACAGACATGTACTACAGTAGTACTGCTAACAGACATGTATTACAGTAGTACTACTAACAGACATGTACTACAGTAATACTACTAACAGTCATTTACTACAGTAGTACTACTAACAGTCATTTACTACAGTAGTACTACTTAACAGTCATTTACTACAGTAGTACTACTAACAGTCATTTACTACAGTAGTACTACTAACAGACATGTACTACAATAGTACTACTAACAGTCATTTACTATAGTAGTACTACTAACAGTCATTTACTACAGTAGTACTACTAACAGTCATTTACTACAGTAGTACTACTAACAGTCATTTACTATAGTAGTACTACTAACAGTCATTTACTACAGTAGTACAACTAACAGACATGTACTACAGTAGTACTACTAACAGTCATTTACTACAGTAGTACTACAAACAGTCATTTACTACAGTAGTACTACTAACAGACATGTACTACAGTAGTACTACTAACAGTCATTTACTACAGTAGTACTACTAACAGACATGTACTACAGTAGTACTACTTACAGTCAATTACTACAGTAGTACTACTAACAGACATGTACTACAGTAGTACTACTAACAGTCATTTACTTCAGTAGTACTACTAACAGACATGTACTACAGTAGTACTACTTACAGTCATTTACTACAGTAGTACTACTAACAGACATGTACTACAGTAGTACTACAAACAGTCATTTACTACAGTAGTACTACTAACAGACATGTACTACAGTAGTACTACTAACAGTCATTTACTACAGTAGTACTACTAACAGACATGTACTACAGTAGTACTACTTACAGTCATTTACTACAGTAGTACTACTAACAGACATGTACTACAGTAGTACTACTAACAGTCATTTACTTCAGTAGTACTACTAACAGACATGTACTACAGTAGTACTACTTACAGTCATTTACTACAGTAGTACTACTAACAGACATGTACTACAGTAGTACTACTAACAGTCATTTACTACAGTAGTACTACTAACAGACATGTACTACAGTAGTACTACTAACAGTCATTTACTACAGTAGTACTACTAACAGACATGTACTACAGTAGTACTACTAACAGACATGTATTACAGTAGTACTACTAACAGACATGTAATACAGTAGTACTACTAACAGACATGTATTACAGTAGTACTATTAACAGACATGTACTACAGTAGTACTACTAACAGACATGTACTACAGTAGTACTACTAACAGTCATTTACTACAGTAGTACTACAAACAGTCATTTACTACAGTAGTACTACTAACAAACATGTATTACAGTAGTACTACTAACAGACATGTACTACAGTAGTACTACTAACAGACATGTACTACAGTAGTACTACTAACAGACATGTACTACAGTAGTACTACTAACAGTCATTTACTACAGTAGTACTACAAACAGTCATTTACTACAGTAGTACTACTAACAGACATGTACTACAGTAGTACTACTAACAGTCATTTACTACAGTAGTACGACTAACAGACATGTACTACAGTAGTACTACTTACGGTCATTTACTACAGTAGTACTACTAACAGACATGTACTACAGTAGTACTACTAACAGTCATTTACTACAGTAGTACTACTAACAGACACGTACTACAGTAGTACTACTAACAGTCATTAACTACAGTAGTACTACTAACAGTCATTTACTACAGTAGTACTACTAACAGACATGTACTACAGTATTACTACTAACAGACATGTATTACAGTAGTACTACTAACAGACATGTACTACAGTAATACTACTAACAGTCATTTACTACAGTAGTACTACTAACAGTCATTTACTACAGTAGTACTACTTAACAGTCATTTACTACAGTAGTACTACTAACAGTCATTTACTACAGTAGTACTACTAATAGACATGTACTACAATAGTACTACTAACAGTCATTTACTATAGTAGTACTACTAACAGTCATTTACTACAGTAGTACTACTAACAGTCATTTACTACAGTAGTACTACTAACAGTCATTTACTATAGTAGTACTACTAACAGTCATTTACTACAGTAGAACTACTAACAGACATGTACTACAGTAGTACTACTAACAGTCATTTACTACAGTAGTACTACAAACAGTCATTTACTACAGTAATACTACTAACAGTCATTTACTACAGTAGTACTACTAACAGTCATTTACTACAGTAGTACTACTTAACAGTCATTTACTACAGTAGTACTACTAACAGTCATTTACTACAGTAGTACTACTAACAGACATGTACTACAATAGTACTACTAACAGTCATTTACTATAGTAGTTCTACTAACAGTCATTTACTACAGTAGTACTACTAACAGACATGTACTACAATAGTACTACTAACAGTCATTTACTATAGTAGTACTACTAACAGTCATTTACTACAGTAGTACTACTAACAGTCATTTACTACAGTAGTACTACTAACAGTCATTTACTATAGTAGTACTACTAACAGTCATTTACTACAGTAGTACTACTAACAGACATGTACTACAGTAGTACTACTAACAGTCATTTACTACAGTAGTACTACTAACAGACATGTACTACAGTAGTACTACTAACAGACATGTATTACAGTAGTACTACTAACAGTACTACAGTAGTACTACTAACAGTCATTTACTACAGTAGTACTACTAACAGACATGTACTACAGTAGTACTACTAACAGACATGTATTACAGTAGTACTACTAACAGACATGTACTACAGTAATACTACTAACAGTCATTTACTACAGTAGTACTACTAACAGACATGTACTACAATAGTACTACTAACAGTCATTTACTATAGTAGTACTACTAACAGTCATTTACTACAGTAGTACTACTAACAGACATGTACTACAGTAGTACTACTAACAGACATGTACTACAGTAGTACTACTAACAGACATGTACTACAATAGTACTACTAACAGTCAGTTACTATAGTAGTACTACTAACAGTCATTTACTACAGTAGTACTACTAACAGACATGTACTACAGTAGTACTACTAACAGTCATTTACTACAGAAGTACTACTTAACAGTCATTTACTACAGTAGTACTACTAACAGACATGTACTACAATAGTACTACTTTACAGTCATTTACTACAGTAGTACTACTAACAGTCATTTACTATAGTAGTACTACTAACAGACATGTACTACAATAGTACTACTAACAGTCATTTACTATAGTAGTACTACTAACAGTCATTTACTACAGTAGTACGACTAACAGTCATTTACTACAGTAGTACTACTAACAGTCATTTACTATAGTAGTACTCCTTACATTCATTTACTACAGTAGTACTACTAACAGACATGTACTACAGTAGTACTACTTACAGTCATTTACTACAGTAGTACTACTAACAGACATGTACTACAGTAGTACTACTAACAGTCATTTACTACAGTAGTACTACTAACAGTCATTTACTACAGAAGTACTACTTAACAGTCATTTACTACAGTAGTACTACTAACAGTCATTTACTATAGTAGTACTACTAACAGACATGTACTACAGTAGTACTACTAATAGTCATTTACTACAGTAGTACTACTAACAGTCATTTACTACAGAAGTACTACTTAACAGTCATTTACTACAGTAGTACTACTAACAGACATTTACCATAGTAGTACTACTAACAGTCATGTACTACAGTAGTACTACTAACAGTCATTTACTACAGAAGTACTACTTAACAGTCATTTACTACAGTAGTACTACTAACAGTCATTTACTACAGAAGTACTACTTAACAGTCATTTTCTACAGTAGTACTACTAACAGTCATTTACTACAGAAGTACTACTTAACAGTCATTTACTATAGTAGTACTACTAACAGACATGTACTACAGTAGTACTACTAATAGTCATTTACTACAGTAGTACTACGAACAGTCATTTACTACAGAAGTACTACTTAACAGTCATTTACTACAGTAGTACTACTAACAGACATGTACTACAATAGTACTACTAACAGTCATTTACTATAGTAGTACTACTAACAGTCATTTACTACAGTAGTACTACTAACAGACATGTACTACAATAGTACTACTAACAGTCATTTACTATAGTAGTACTACTAACAGACATGTACTACAGTAGTACTACTAACAGACATGTACTACAATAGTACTACTAACAGTCATTTACTATAGTAGTACTACTAACAGTCATTTGCTACAGTAGTACTACTAACAGACATGTACTACAGTAGTACTACTAACAGTCATTTACTACAGAAGTACTACTTAACAGTCATTTACTACAGTAGTACTACTAACAGACATGTACTACAATAGTACTACTAACAGTCATTTACTATAGTAGTACTACTAACAGTCATTTGCTACAGTAGTACTACTAACAGACATGTACTACAGTAGTACTACTAACAGTCATTTACTACAGTAGTACTACTTAACAGTCATTTACTACAGTAGTACTACTAACAGACATGTACTACAATAGTACTACTACCAGTCATTTACTATAGTAGTACTACTAACAGTCATTTACTACAATAGTACTACTTACAGTCATTTACTACAGTAGTACTACTAACAGTACTACAGTAGTACTACTAACAGACATGTACTACAGTAGTACTACTAACAGACATGTATTACAGTAGTACTACTAACAGACATGTACTACAGTAATACTACTAACAGTCATTTACTACAGTAGTACTACTAACAGACATGTACTACAGTAATACTACTAACAGTCATTTACTACAGTAGTACTACTAACAGACATGTACTACAATAGTACTACTAACTGTCATTTACTATAATAGTACTACTAACAGTCATTTACTACAGTAGTACTACTAACAGACATGTACTACAGTAGTACTACTAACAGACATGTACTACAGTAGTACTACTAACAGACATGTACTACAATAGTACTACTAACAGTCATTTACTATAGTAGTACTACTAACAGTCATTTACTACAGTAGTACTACTAACAGACATGTACTACAGTAGTACTACTAACAGACATGTACTACAGAAGTACTACTTAACAGTCATTTACTACAGTAGTACTACTAACAGTCATTTACTACAGAAGTACTACTTAACAGTCATTTACTACAGTAGTACTACTAACAGACATGTACTACAATAGTACTACTTTACAGTAATTTACTACAGTAGTACTACTAACAGTCATTTACTATAGTAGTACTACTAAAAGACATGTACTACAATAGTACTACTAACAGTCATTTACTACAGAAGTACTACTTAACAGTCATTTACTACAGTAGTACTACTAACAGTCATTTACTACAGAAGTACTACTTAACAGTCATTTACTACAGTAGTACTACTAACAGTCATTTACTACAGAAGTACTACTTAACAGTCATTTACTACAGTAGTACTACTAACAGTCATTTACTATAGTAGTACTACTAACAGACATGTACTACAGTAGTACTACTAATAGTCATTTACTACAGTAGTACTACTAACAGTCATTTACTACAGAAGTACTACTTAACAGTCATTTACTACAGTAGTACTACTAACAGACATGTACTACAATAGTACTACTAACAGTCATTTACTATAGTAGTACTACTAACAGTCATTTACTACAGTAGTACTACTAACAGACATGTACTACAATAGCACTACTAACAGTCATTTACTATAGTAGTACTACTAACAGACATGTACTACAGTAGTACTACTAACAGACATGTACTACAATAGTACTACTAACAGTCATTTACTATAGTAGTACTACTAACAGTCATTTGCTACAGTAGTACTACTAACAGACATGTACTACAGTAGTACTACTAACAGTCATTTACTACAGAAGTACTACTTAAAAGTCATTTACTACAGTAGTACTACTAACATACATGTACTACAATAGTTCTACTAACAGTCATTTACTATAGTAGTACTACTAACAGTCATTTGCTACAGTAGTACTACTAACAGACATGTACTACAGTAGTACTACTAACAGTCATTTACTACAGTAGTACTACTTAACAGTCATTTACTACAGTAGTACTACTAACAGACATGTACTACAATAGTACTACTACCAGTCATTTACTATAGTAGTACTACTAACAGTCATTTACTACAATAGTACTACTTACAGTCATTTACTACAGTAGTACTACTAACAGTACTACAGTAGTACTACTAACAGACATGTACTACAGTAGTACTACTAACAGACATGTATTACAGTAGTACTACTAACAGACATGTACTACAGTAATACTACTAACAGTCATTTACTACAGTAGTACTACTAACAGTCATTTACTACAGTAGTACTACTAACAGACATGTACTACAATAGTACTACTAACAGACATGTACTACAATAGTACTAATAACAGTCATTTACTATAGTAGTACTACTAACAGTCATTTACTACAGTAGTACTACTAACAGACATGTACTACAGTAGTACTACTAACAGACATGTACTACAGTAGTACTACTAACAGACATGTACTACAATAGTACTACTAACAGTCATTTACTATAGTAGTACTACTAACAGTCATTTACTACAGTAGTACTACTAACAGACATGTACTACAGTAGTACTACTAACAGACATGTACTACAGAAGTACTACTTAACAGTCATTTACTACAGTAGTACTACTAACAGTCATTTACTACAGAAGTACTACTTAACAGTCATTTACTACAGTAGTACTACTAACAGTCATTTACTATAGTAGTACTACTAACAGACATGTACTACAATAGTACTACTAACAGTCATTTACTATAGTAGTACTACTAACAGTCATTTACTACAGTAGTACGACTAACAGTCATTTACTACAGTAGTACTACTAACAGTCATTTACTATAGTAGTACTACTAACAATCATTTACTACAGTAGTACTACTAACAGTCATTTACTACAGTAGTACTACTAACAGACATGTACTATAGTAGTACTACTAACAGTCATTTACTACAGTAGTACTACTAGCAGACATGTACTACAGTAGTACTACTAACAGTCATTTACTACAGTAGTACTACTAACAGACATGTACTACAGTAGTACTACTAACAGACATGTATTACAGTAGTACTACTAACAGACATGTACTACAGTAATACTACTAACAGTCATTTACTACAGTAGTACTACTAACAGTCATTTACTACAGTAGTACTACAAACAGTCATTTACTACAGTAGTACTACTAACAGACATGTACTACAGTAGTACTACTAACAGTCATTTACTACAGTAGTACTACTAACAGACATGTACTACAGTAGTACTACTAACAGACATGTATTACAGTAGTACTACTAACAGACATGTACTACAGTAATACTACTAACAGTCATTTACTACAGTAGTACTACTAACAGTCATTTACTACAGTAGTACTACTAACAGACATGTACTACAGTAGTACTACTAACAGTCATTTACTATAGTAGTACTACTAACAGTCATTTACTACAGTAGTACTACTAACAGACATGTACTACAGTAGTACTACTAACAGACATGTACTACAGTAGTACTACTAACAGACATGTACTACAGAAGTACTACTTAACAGTCATTTACTACAGTAGTACTACTAACAGTCATTTACTACAGAAGTACTACTTAACAGTCATTTACTACAGTAGTACTACTAACAGACATGTACTACAATAGTACTACTTTACAGTCATTTACTACAGTAGTACTACTAACAGTCATTTACTATAGTAGTACTACTAACAGACATGTACTACAATAGTACTACTAACAGTCATTTACTATAGTAGTACTACTAACAGTCATTTACTACAGTAGTACGACTAACAGTCATTTACTACAGTAGTACTACTAACAGTCATTTACTATAGTAGTACTACTTACATTCATTTACTACAGTAGTACTACTAACAGACATGTACTACAGTAGTACTACTAACAGTCATTTACTACAGTAGTACTACTAGCAGACATGTACTACAGTAGTACTACTAACAGTCATGTACTACAGTAGTACTACTAACAGACATGTACTACAGTAGTACTACTTAACAGTCATTTACTACAGTAGTACTACTAACAGTCATTTACTATAGTAGTAGTACTAACAGTCATGTACTACAGTAGTACTACTAACAGTCATTTACTACAGAAGTACTACTTAACAGTCATTTACTACAGTAGTACTACTAACAGACATTTACTATAGTAGTACTACTAACAGACATGTACTACAGTAGTACTACTAACAGTCATTTACTACAGAAGTACTACTTAACAGTCATTTACTACAGTAGTACTACTAACAGTCATTTACTACAGAAGTACTACTTAACAGTCATTTACTACAGTAGTACTACTAACAGTCATTTACTACAGAAGTACTACTTAACAGTCATTTACTACAGTAGTACTACTAACAGTCATTTACTATAGTAGTACTACTAACAGACATGTACTACAGTAGTACTACTAATAGTCATTTACTACAGTAGTACTACTAACAGTCATTTACTACAGAAGTACTACTTAACAGTCATTTACTACAGTAGTACTACTAACAGTCATTTACTACAGAAGTACTACTTAACAGTCATTTACTACAGTAGTACTACTAACAGTCATTTACTATAGTAGTACTACTAACAGACATGTACTACAGCAGTACTACTAATAGTCATTTACTACAGTAGTACTACTAACAGTCATTTACTACAGAAGTACTACTTAACAGTCATTTACTACAGTAGTACTACTAACAGACATGTACTACAATAGTACTACTAACAGTCATTTACTATAGTAGTACTACTAACAGTCATTTACTACAGTAGTACTACTAACAGACATGTACTACAATAGTACTACTAACAGTCATTTACTATAGTAGTACTACTAACAGACATGTACTACAGTAGTACTACTAACAGACATGTACTACAATAGTACTACTAACAGTCATTTACTATAGTAGTACTACTAACAGTAATCTGCTACAGTAGTACTACTAACAGACATGTACTACAGTAGTACTACTAACAGTCATTTACTACAGAAGTACTACTTAACAGTCATTTACTACAGTAGTACTACTAACAGACATGTACTACAATAGTACTACTAACAGTCATTTACTATAGTAGTACTACTAACAGTCATTTGCTACAGTAGTACTACTAACAGACATGTACTACAGTAGTACTACTAACAGTCATTTACTACAGTAGTACTACTTAACAGTCATTTACTACAGTAGTACTACTAACAGACATGTACTACAATAGTACTACTAACAGTCATTTACTATAGTAGTACTACTAACAGTCATTTACTACAATAGTACTACTTACAGTCATTTACTACAGTAGTACTACTAACAGTACTACAGTAGTACTACTAACAATCATTTACTACAGTAGTACTACTAACAGACATGTACTACAGTAGTACTACTAACAGACATGTATTACAGTAGTACTACTAACAGACATGTACTACAGTAATACTACTAACAGTCATTTACTACAGTAGTACTACTAACAGACATGTACTACAATAGTACTACTAACAGTCATTTACTATAGTAGTACTACTAACAGTCATTTACTACAGTAGTACTACTAACAGACATGTACTACAGTAGTACTACTAACAGACATGTACTACAGTAGTACTACTAACAGACATGTACTACAATAGTACTACTAACAGTCATTTACTATAGTAGTACTACTAACAGTCATTTACTACAGTAGTACTACTAACAGACATGTACTACAGTAGTACTACTAACAGTCATTTACTACAGAAGTACTACTTAACAGTCATTTACTACAGTAGTACTACTAACAGACATGTACTACAATAGTACTACTTTACAGTCATTTACTACAGTAGTACTACTAACAGTCATTTACTATAGTAGTACTACTAACAGACATGTACTACAAAAGTACTACTAACAGTCATTTACTATAGTAGTACTACTAACAGTCATTTACTACAGTAGTACGACTAACAGTCATTTACTACAGTAGTACTACTAACAGTCATTTACTATAGTAGTACTACTAACAGTCATTTGCTACAGTAGTACTACTAACAGACATGTACTACAGTAGTACTACTAACAGTCATTTACTACAGAAGTACTACTTAACAGTCATTTACTACAGTAGTACTACTAACAGACATGTACTACAATAGTTCTACTAACAGTCATTTACTATAGTAGTACTACTAACAGTCATTTGCTACAGTAGTACTACTAACAGACATGTACTACAGTAGTACTACTAACAGTCATTTACTACAGTAGTACTACTTAACAGTCATTTACTACAGTAGTACTACTAACAGACATGTACTACAAAAGTACTACTACCAGTCATTTACTATAGTAGTACTACTAACAGTCATTTACTACAATAGTACTACTTACAGTCATTTACTACAGTAGTACTACTAACAGTACTACAGTAGTACTACTAATAGACATGTACTACAGTAATACTACTAACAGTCATTTACTACAGTAGTACTACTAACAGACATGTACTACAGTAATACTACTAACAGTCATTTACTACAGTAGTACTACTAACAGACATGTACTACAATAGTACTACTAACAGTCATTTACTATAGTAGTACTACTAACAGTCATTTACTACAGTAGTACTACTAACAGACATGTACTACAGTAGTACTACTAACAGACATGTACTACAGTAGTACTACTAACAGACATGTACTACAATAGTACTACTAACAGTCATTTACTATAGTAGTACTACTAACAGTCATTTACTACAGTAGTACTACTAACAGACATGTACTACAGTAGTACTACTAACAGACATGTACTACAGAAGTACTACTTAACAGTCATTTACTACAGTAGTACTACTAACAGTCATTTACTACAGAAGTACTACTTAACAGTCATTTACTACAGTAGTACTACTAACAGACATGTACTACAATAGTACTACTTTACAGTCATTTACTACAGTAGTACTACTAACAGTCATTTACTATAGTAGTACTACTAACAGACATGTACTACAATAGTACTACTAACAGTCATTTACTATAGTAGTACTACTAACAGTCATTTACTACAGTAGTACGACTAACAGTCATTTACTACAGTAGTACTACTAACAGTCATTTACTATAGTAGTACTACTAACAGTCATTTACTACAGTAGTACTACTAACAGTCATTTACTACAGTAGTACTACTAACAGACATGTACTACAGTAGTACTACTAACAGTCATTTACTACAGTAGTACTACTAGCAGACATGTACTACAGTAGTACTACTAACAGTCATTTACTACAGTAGTACTACTAACAGACATGTACTACAGTAGTACTACTAACAGACATGTACTACAGTAATACTACTAACAGTCATTTACTACAGTAGTACTACTAACAGACATGTACTACAGTAGTACTACTAACAGTCATTTACTATAGTAGTACTACTAACAGTCATTTACTACAGTAGTACTACTAACAGACATGTACTACAGTAGTACTACTAACAGACATGTACTACAGAAGTACTACTTAACAGTCATTTACTACAGTAGTACTACTAACAGTCATTTACTACAGAAGTACTACTTAACAGTCATTTACTACAGTAGTACTACTAACAGACATGTACTACAATAGTACTACTTTACAGTCATTTACTACAGTAGTACTACTAACAGTCATTTACTATAGTAGTACTACTAACAGACATGTACTACAATAGTACTACTAACAGTCATTTACTATAGTAGTACTACTAACAGTCATTTACTACAGTAGTACGACTAACAGTCATTTACTACAGTAGTACTACTAACAGTCATTTACTATAGTAGTACTACTTACATTCATTTACTACAGTAGTACTACTAACAGACATGTACTACAGTAGTACTACTAACAGTCATTTACTACAGTAGTACTACTAGCAGACATGTACTACAGTAGTACTACTAACAGTCATGTACTACAGTAGTACTACTAACAGACATGTACTACAGTAGTACTACTTAACAGTCATTTACTACAGTAGTACTACTAACAGTCATTTACTATAGTAGTAGTACTAACAGTCATGTACTACAGTAGTACTACTAACAGTCATTTACTACAGAAGTACTACTTAACAGTCATTTACTACAGTAGTACTACTAACAGACATTTACTATAGTAGTACTACTAACAGTCATGTACTACAGTAGTACTACTAACAGTCATTTACTACAGAAGTACTACTTAACAGTCATTTACTACAGTAGTACTACTAACAGTCATTTACTACAGAAGTACTACTTAACAGTCATTTACTACAGTAGTACTACTAACAGTCATTTACTACAGAAGTACTACTTAACAGTCATTTACTACAGTAGTACTACTAACAGTCATTTACTATAGTAGTACTACTAACAGACATGTACTACAGTAGTACTACTAATAGTCATTTACTACAGTAGTACTACTAACAGTCATTTACTACAGAAGTACTACTTAACAGTCATTTACTACAGTAGTACTACTAACAGTCATTTACTACAGAAGTACTACTTAACAGTCATTTACTACAGTAGTACTACTAACAGTCATTTACTATAGTAGTACTACTAACAGACATGTAGTACAGTAGTACTACTAACAGTCATTTACTACAGTAGTACTACTAACAGACATGTACTACAATAGTACTACTAACAGTCATTTACTATAGTAGTACTACTAACAGTCATTTACTACAGTAGTACGACTAACAGTCATTTACTACAGTAGTACTACTAACAGTCATTTACTATAGTAGTACTACTTACATTCATTTACTACAGTAGTACTACTAACAGACATGTACTACAGTAGTACTACTAACAGTCATTTACTACAGTAGTACTACTAGCAGACATGTACTACAGTAGTACTACTAACAGTCATGTACTACAGTAGTACTACTAACAGACATGTACTACAGTAGTACTACTTAACAGTCATTTACTACAGTAGTACTACTAACAGTCATTTACTATAGTAGTAGTACTAACAGTCATGTACTACAGTAGTACTACTAACAGTCATTTACTACAGAAGTACTACTTAACAGTCATTTACTACAGTAGTACTACTAACAGACATTTACTATAGTAGTACTACTAACAGTCATGTACTACAGTAGTACTACTAACAGTCATTTACTACAGAAGTACTACTTAACAGTCATTTACTACAGTAGTACTACTAACAGTCATTTACTACAGAAGTACTACTTAACAGTCATTTACTACAGTAGTACTACTAACAGTCATTTACTACAGAAGTACTACTTAACAGTCATTTACTACAGTAGTACTACTAACAGTCATTTACTATAGTAGTACTACTAACAGACATGTACTACAGTAGTACTACTAATAGTCATTTACTACAGTAGTACTACTAACAGTCATTTACTACAGAAGTACTACTTAACAGTCATTTACTACAGTAGTACTACTAACAGTCATTTACTACAGAAGTACTACTTAACAGTCATTTACTACAGTAGTACTACTAACAGTCATTTACTATAGTAGTACTACTAACAGACATGTACTACAGTAGTACTACTAATAGTCATTTACTACAGTAGTACTACTAACAGTCATTTACTACAGAAGTACTACTTAACAGTCATTTACTACAGTAGTACTACTAACAGACATGTACTACAATAGTACTACTAACAGTCATTTACTATAGTAGTACTACTAACAGTCATTTACTACAGTAGTACTACTAACAGACATGTACTACAATAGTACTACTAACAGTCATTTACTATAGTAGTACTACTAACAGACATGTACTACAGTAGTACTACTAACAGACATGTACTACAATAGTACTACTAACAGTCATTTACTATAGTAGTACTACTAACAGTCATTTGCTACAGTAGTACTACTAACAGACATGTACTACAGTAGTACTACTAACAGTCATTTACTACAGAAGTACTACTTAACAGTCATTTACTACAGTAGTACTACTAACAGACATGTACTACAATAGTACTACTAACAGTCATTTACTATAGTAGTACTACTAACAGTCATTTGCTACAGTAGTACTACTAACAGACATGTACTACAGTAGTACTACTAACAGTCATTTACTACAGTAGTACTACTTAACAGTCATTTACTACAGTAGTACTACTAACAGACATGTACTACAATAGTACTACTAACAGTCATTTACTATAGTAGTACTACTAACAGTCATTTACTACAATAGTACTACTTACAGTCATTTACTACAGTAGTACTACTAACAGTACTACAGTAGTACTACTAACAGTCATTTACTACAGTAGTACTACTAACAGACATGTACTACAGTAGTACTACTAACAGACATGTATTACAGTAGTACTACTAACAGACATGTACTACAGTAATACTACTAACAGTCATTTACTACAGTAGTACTACTAACAGACATGTACTACAATAGTACTACTAACAGTCATTTACTATAGTAGTACTACTAACAGTCATTTACTACAGTAGTACTACTAACAGACATGTACTACAGTAGTACTACTAACAGACATGTACTACAGTAGTACTACTAACAGACATGTACTACAATAGTACTACTAACAGACATTTACTATAGTAGTACTACTAACAGTCATTTACTACAGTAGTACTACTAACAGACATGTACTACAGTAGTACTACTAACAGTCATTTACTACAGAAGTACTACTTAACAGTCATTTACTACAGTAGTACTACTAACAGACATGTACTACAATAGTACTACTTTACAGTCATTTACTACAGTAGTACTACTAACAGTCATTTACTATAGTAGTACTACTAACAGACATGTACTACAATAGTACTACTAACAGTCATTTACTATAGTAGTACTACTAACAGTCATTTACTACAGTAGTACGACTAACAGTCATTTACTACAGTAGTACTACTAACAGTCATTTACTATAGTAGTACTACTTACATTCATTTACTACAGTAGTACTACTAACAGACATGTACTACAGTAGTACTACTAACAGTCATTTACTACAGTAGTACTACTAGCAGACATGTACTACAGTAGTACTACTAACAGTCATGTACTACAGTAGTACTACTAACAGACATGTACTACAGTAGTACTACTTAACAGTCATTTACTACAGTAGTACTACTAACAGTCATTTACTATAGTAGTACTACTAACAGTCATGTACTACAGTAGTACTACTAACAGTCATTTACTACAGAAGTACTACTTAACAGTCATTTACTACAGTAGTACTACTAACAGACATTTACTATAGTAGTACTACTAACAGTCATGTACTACAGTAGTACTACTAACAGACATGTACTACAGTAGTACTACTAATAGTCATTTACTACAGTAGTACTACTAACAGTCATTTACTACAGAAGTACTACTTAACAGTCATTTACTACAGTAGTACTACTAACAGACATGTACTACAATAGTACTACTAACAGTCATTTACTATAGTAGTACTACTAACAGTCATTTACTACAGTAGTACTACTAACAGACATGTACTACAATAGTACTACTAACAGTCATTTACTATAGTAGTACTACTAACAGACATGTACTACAGTAGTACTACTAACAGACATGTACTACAGTAGTACTACTAACAGTCATTTACTATAGTAGTACTACTAACAGTCATTTGCTACAGTAGTACTACTAACAGACATGTACTACAGTAGTACTACTAACAGTCATTTACTACAGAAGTACTACTTAACAGTCATTTACTACAGTAGTACTACTAACAGACATGTACTACAATAGTACTACTAACAGTCATTTACTATAGTAGTACTACTAACAGTCATTTGCTACAGTAGTACTACTAACAGACATGTACTACAGTAGTACTACTAACAGTCATTTACTACAGTAGTACTACTTAACAGTCATTTACTACAGTAGTACTACTAACAGACATGTACTACAATAGTACTACTAACAGTCATTTACTATAGTAGTACTACTAACAGTCATTTACTACAATAGTACTACTTACAGTCATTTACTACAGTAGTACTACTAACAGTACTACAGTAGTACTACTAACAGTCATTTACTACAGTAGTACTACTAACAGACATGTACTACAGTAGTACTACTAACAGACATGTATTACAGTAGTACTACTAACAGACATGTACTACAGTAATACTACTAACAGTCATTTACTACAGTAGTACTACTAACAGACATGTACTACAGTAATACTACTAACAGTCATTTACTACAGTAGTACTACTAACAGACATGTACTACAATAGTACTACTAACAGTCATTTACTATAGTAGTACTACTAACAGACATGTACTACAGTAGTACTACTAACAGACATGTACTACAGTAGTACTACTAACAGACATGTACTACAATAGTACTACTAACAGTCATTTACTACAGTAGTACTACTAACAGTCATTTACTACAGTAGTACTACTAACAGACATGTACTACAGTAGTACTACTAACAGTCATTTACTACAGTAGTACTACTAACAGACATGTACTACAGTAGTACTACTAACAGACATGTATTACAGTAGTACTACTAACAGACATGTACTACAGTAGTACTACTAACAGTCATTTACTATAGTAGTACTACTAACAGACATGTACTACAGTAGTACTACTAACAGACATGTACTACAATAGTACTACTAACAGTCATTTACTACAGTAGTACTACTAACAGTCATTTACTACAGTAGTACTACTAACAGACATGTACTACAGTAGTACTACTAACAGACATGTACTACAGAAGTACTACTTAACAGTCATTTACTACAGTAGTACTACTAACAGACATGTACTACAATAGTACTACTAACAGTCATTTACTATAGTAGTACTACTAACAGTCATTTACTATAGTAGTACTACTAACAGTCATTATTGCAGTAGTACTACTAACAGACATGTACTACAGTAGTACTACTAACAGTACTACAGTAGTTCTAAGTGTACGGCTGGTCAGTATTTATGAAGAATATTTCCAGATGAAAGATAATATTACTAAGTGTTATGGACCAGGCCTGATGCTGGGAAACATATTTCACAGAGGAAAAGTGTAATAGTACTACAATAATAATAATAATAGCAATAGTCGTACTATACTGTTAACTTAGTCTGGTAAGAAGCTAAATAAGTCAAAATGTAGAACTTTTCATGTTTTTAACCCTTTCATGCATAGTGGCCCTGTAGTGGGAACCTATTTACAACCTTATTCATGAATGAGGAGGATATCTCTGTAAATAAACCATTTCAGTGGATGTTAGTGAGTCATCTAATACGTTTCCACTCACTGGAGAATAAATAAATATATGATACACCTTAACGTAATGTAATGACACAACTTTGCCTTTGCCATAAATAGGAAAAGAAAATGATACCGCTACATTTTACAGAAGATTTACAAAAGTTATCTAGGACCTTTAGGACCTAGAGGCAATGGTATATCTGCTACTTAGTCTCTGGCTAGTTTTCAGAAACAAAATAAAAAATGAGAGCGAGCGGCGGCTGCAAGCGGCAAGACAAAATACCTTGGAGAAGCACAGGAGAGTTTTAGAAGCCCTGCAGTTTTACCAAGCGGAAGACAATCGCAGACTTTGAAGGAGGGTAAGTCTTACCCGGTGTTTTATAATATAATGTAATACCACGTTTATTAGGACCCTATTTGCATACCTAAACCAAATAAATGATTAAATAACTATAATTTCTGAAAAGATATAACGTATTCATTCTGTGTTTCAGGTGGCAGTTTTGGAGCAGTTTCGTCGCCGCAAACCGTCAGTCTGGGTGGTCAAACCAGCCTCACAATGGTGGGATGCCACTGTTCCTGGCTTTACGAGTCAGCAGTGGGTACAGAACTTCAGGATGTCCGAGGAAACATTAGATTTTCTATGCAACAAAGTACGTCCAGCTATGGAACGGAAGGACACGACTTTCCGTGAGTGTGTGCCCTGAAAGAAGAGAGTGGCTGTTGCACAGCAGCGTCGGACATCTTTGGGTGTCAGCATCACAACTGTGTGCAGGATTTTTGTGCTGCTGTGGAGACGTTGCTGTTACCAGAGCTAATCCGGTTTCCTGATGAGAGGAGGTTAAGAGAAATGGCCACCTATACCGAGAATAAATGGGGGATGCTGCATTGTGTGGGTGCAGTTGATGGCTCCCACATACCCATATCAGCACCACGGGACTACCATTCTGATTATTTTAGCAGGAAAGGCTGGCTCTCCATTATTCTTCAAGGTGTTGTAGATGGAAAAGGGATGTTCTGGAGCTTATTCACCGGACTGCCAGGGAGCTTGCATGATGCGAGGGTCCTGAGACTGTCAAGTTTGTGGCAACTAGCCAGCCGAGAACCTCTTCCCAGCCAACTACAGAAACATTGGCGGGGTGCAGGTTGGTTACTACGTCCTCGGAGACTCTGCATATCCCTTGCAGAAATGGCTCATTAAACCATTCCAAGACACCGGACGCCTGACAGCGGACCAGCAAATGTTTAAAAGAAGATTCAGCCGGGCACGGGTCATTGTTGAAAATGGCAGGCTGAAGGGAAGGTGGCGTTGCCTCCTTAAAAGGAATGACTGTGATGTACAACTGGTGAAAAGTATGGTGCTGACATGCTGTGCTCTGCACAACCTGTGTGAAGATCATGGGGAGACATATGAAAATTCCTGGAACGTACCTGCAGCTGAACCAGCTCAACCTGGGGTAGCAGGAGCACCGGGTATAGAGGAGCAGGGGAGGGATGTAAGAGATGCTCTCATGCATTACTTGTTGGCCAGTAGTTAAAGATTTTACTTAACAGCCAATGGCATGTTCATAGTTTCATTCATAGTTAATAGTTTGTTCATTTCAGGTTATCTTTACATCCAGTTTTGAGTGATAATATTCAATAAAATGTTTTACTTTATGAAACTGTCTTTTTTTTGTTTTTAGACCCAATTTGAAAAGAATAATAAAAACTGAAGAACTGACAAAGCCACTGTACTGGGATGTTTCTCTGCTCTTTCACACTTGATACAAACAAATAGGTCATTTTGCAGTAACAATTTGATCCTTTATTAGACAGGTGTGTTGGAGCTGGGAAAATGTAGAACTGTGGTCCTGGAGGGGTGGAGCTCGAAGTTGTTAAAGTAAAGCGTTTTATGAACTACATTGTATTGGTAGAACTTGGACCATATAATTGTTTAAATAAGAGACGTATGTTAAATTATTAGTATAATACTGCTACATTTGTCCGCTTGCTGCATTTCATCAAAATGTCAGTAATGAATGCTTGGTACACATTCTTCACTGGGTTCATCTGTGTCTGAACAGGCAACATATAATAATGGCACAGTCACTTCAAAAGATGTTTTTAATTCAAATTAACCAGAAATATGTACAAAAGTCGAAAAAGCCAAACACCTAAAAATATATAATTACAATTAAAGAGGTGTCACGTACGTCGACCACTCAGTGACGGGGCAAGCTGGCCTAACACTCCCAGAAATGCCTGATTAAACTGTGCATTTTGCTGCATCTCCTCACGCCGTAAAGCAGCTTCCTGCTCCCTCGCCTCACGAGCATCACTGAGGAGCATCTGCATGTGATGATCCCGCTGGTTCAGCTCATCTTCATTCTTCATCTCGAGGACAGTAACAAGGTCCGATGAAGAGTTGGCCCTTTTCCTCTTTCCTGGTCACACAGCAAGAAAGGATTTTAATAAAAATGAAGCTAATGAATTAATTTATATTCATTGCATGGACATTAAAAATAACACTGAAAAGTAAATACATAAACGTAAAGTTCATTAATCCTTTCATGCATGAATTAATAAAACAATGCAACATTTTTCACATTTTTGTAAAAGAAAATAAAACTGAAGTGGTTTATTTACAAAAAAAACCCTTGTAGAGAAAAACCTTGTAAAAAGGTTCCCACTACAGGGTCACTATGCATGAAAGGGTTAAAAACATAAAAGTTTTACATCTAGAGGTATTTAGCATATTACCACACTAATTTA
The DNA here is from genome assembly GCF_933228915.1 of Telmatherina bonti. Classification (NCBI taxonomy): domain Eukaryota; kingdom Metazoa; phylum Chordata; class Actinopteri; order Atheriniformes; family Telmatherinidae; genus Telmatherina; species Telmatherina bonti. The sequence continues at coordinate 4,620,823 of NC_136620.1, forward strand.
ACAGTGTATTATTATTACACTTTTCCTCTGTGAAATATGTTTTTCCGAGCATTACGCCTGGTCCATGCAATATTATCTTATCTTTAATCCAGAAATAATCTTCTAAAACTCAAAATACTGACCAGCCGTACACTTAGTTTGCAACATCTGACCTTCATTGTCTGGTGTAGTAAATGACTGTTAAGTAGTACTACTGTAGTAAATGACTGTTAAGTAGTACTACTGTAGTAAATTACTGTTAAGTAGTACTACTGTAGTAAATGACTGTTAAGTAGTACTACTGTAGTAAATTACTGTTAAGTAGTACTACTGTAGTAAATTACTGTTAAGTAGTACTACTGTAGTAAATTACTGTTAAGTAGTACTACTGTAGTAAATTACTGTTAAGTAGTACTACTGTAGTAAATGACTGTTAAGTAGCACTACTGTAGTAAATTACTGTTAAGTAGTACTACTGCCATCACTCGACTCTGCTCTAGTTTGTAACATTACAGCCGCAATAGTTTTTTTTCTCTGCCTTTTCTCTCATATAAAGCACTCCACTTCAATGTAAACACAGAAGCGAGCACTGTGACTGATGTTAATCTCTATCCACGTAGAGTTACAGACTAAACCGTAAAATCTGTTCTTCCTTACCAGAGATAACACGTTGCGACTCGCCGCTCTACGTATCTGGCGTCTGGGTGCGTGTCGGTGTTGAGGAAGCTGCCGGTGCCAGGGTGTTTTGGGAGTCTGCGAGGAGGACACTTGTTGTTGAACTGTCCTCGTTTTGGGAAAGGCAGCCTTAAACAGACACAAACCCAAATGACAATAAATAAATGTATATAAAACCAATTCAGAAACAATAGCTATTAGTTAGTGTTGGCTTGCCAATTGTAGCTTTTTGCTTGGCTGGTGTTTTCATCTTAGCTAGCTTTCGCTTTATCTACACTGTTAAAACCTTTTCAGGGGTATTGTGCATACAACATGATTTTATAAGGTAGATTTAATCTAATAAATATATTAGATTTTTTCTTTTCTCTCATTAAGTAAACCAGAAGTAAAACATGTGAATATCAGCATGACTCAAGATTTTTAATCAAAAAATTAGTTTTGTAGGACCACTGCTAAATTTAATTTCCCAAAACTCAATTTAACCGCGTTTACTTGAAGTGAAACGGCCGGACACGCCCACTGTAACGGATAAGTTCAACTCACAACCGGTCTCAACAAGTTCCCTCTCACATGTTGCACACTTCCAGAGAGAGAAGCCTGCTTCGTCTGAGGCTGCGAACAACACAGCATAAAAACATGTAAGTAGCATATTTGTTGCTTGATTATTGAATATTTACTGAAACTGCCTCGACGTTTTTGCGGTAAAGAAGAGAATGCCCTTAGTTTACAGTCAATGTGCTGTTTTAGGCCTTCTAATCGCAAGCAGTTCTTTAGCTTTAGCAAATGTTTGCAGCAAAATTTAAAACATCCAAAGCCTTATTATTTCCACGTTTTGTTTAATGTCCTACAGTCCTGAGGCGGCGTTGGAGGACTTTCCATTTTCTGTAACATTATTCAAATTCAGGGTCGCAGAGGGAAGGGTTTTTTTCGGGGAGGGGGGGGGGGGGGGGGTATTTTTTTTTTTTAGGTTTGATTTTATCAATGATAATTCCACATTGTCATGATAGCAGTCAGTGCGTGGTTTTATTAGACATTTCGATATAGAAACATCTAAAAAAAAAAAATGTAATGGAAACACTTTTTCCGCATTTACGTGTCCGCGGACGTGACGTAAGGGGTCGTGACCAGTTCATTTCCGGTAAAGATGGCGCAGTGCGGAACAAACAACAGCGAGTTTCAGAGTTTGGGGAAAGAAAACGAGGGAGAAAAGCTGTAAAAGAGAATCAGTAGCAATTTCTCTGCAGCAAGTAGAAAACCCTAAAATAATGCTACGTGGCCACTTTGCAAAAGCCGTAATTTTCGTGAAATCTCGCGAAAGTAACGTGATGTCACGAGACTTGAGGCTAATACGCTAATCACTGTTCAATTTTAAACACCCGCAAACAGCAATTGTTTGTCAAAACGTACAAATATCGCTTTTATTTTGCGAAAAATATGTAATTGGCTGTACACCCATACACAATTTAACTACGTGCATTCTTGTAGAGAATTGATAAGGAGTGGGAGAATTTGGCACTTAAAACTGAAGGAAAGCTGAACTGAGTTTAGCAGTTATCCAAACAATGGAAACACGATTTTTTTGGTGCAACGTTATTAATAATTTAAATAATTACAGAAAGAAACTTAACCTATAGCCATAAAATAATTTCACTCTGGATTATGTAATGCCATATTCTCAAAAAGTTAAAAGACATATCTGAATAACTGTGCCATTAGAACTGGATAAAGTGGAGCATCCAGCTAATGCTCTGCGTGCTTTTTTGGAAATCCAGATTCTCACTCTTTAAAGGCAGATAACAACTTTTGAGTAAAACAAAAGGGATTTGGGAGGATGACTTTGAACTCACTGAGACTTTGATTTGCTTGCATAGTATTGTATCCTTCAGACATCCAGCATCCTGTCCTAAGTATTATACATTTTGTTTGAGGTGCAAATCTTAGTTATTTAAGTCTCACAGCTTAAAAAAAGGAGCATCCTTCATTGCAAGGTTTAGTTAGGATTTTTTTGTGACTAATCTCTTATTTTTATTTGATTTCAGTCTTTTTATTTTCAGAGGACAGTTGAAACTGGGAGTGGAAACTTGGCTTGTCCTACAAAGCTGTGTCATTCTTGTGCACATTAGGTGAGTCCCCAAAGTGGAAAGATTTAACACAAAGTTTTTGCAAGACATTTTGCGTTTGTGAACAAATTATGTTCAGTGGAGGATAGCTAGGTCTATTCAAGGAGGGGATACGGGCGATGCTTATCAATTGTTAAAGTATGCTACGAAAAGAGTCATCCTGTTGGTGGGAAGACCCCCACCTGTAAGACCTCTGACTTTCAATACTAAATTTAGAACATTTTACATTTCGCCATCACTTCGCCTATTCTTTCAAACCTACAGTGCTAATTGGGGTTAATTAATTTCCTTTACACATGCTTTGTCAAAGAAGTTGAGTTTTCGGACATAAAGGAAATGTTGTGGCCAAAATGGTAAAATTTATTTTTCTTTTTAATTCTATTTTTGCTTAGACCATCACTTTGAATGAAATAATTTATCCGTTTGATCTAAATTTGGATTTTTGTGGGCCAAAAGTTAATCATTAGCGCTCTCATTAAATTTGCAAGAGGCTAAAAATAAGTCATATCCTTTTTTTTCGGCTTGTTTGACAGATGGGATGGCCCTGTAAATTGTGCAGCTCTGTTTTACCAACAAAGACTGATATATTGAAGCACTACAGACTCCATCATGGAATGTTTGGACACAGCCATGCCTTGCCTTGTATATATGTAGACTGCCCATGCTTTTTTAAAAGTTGGAGTTCCCTCCAATCTCATTTGTCAAGATACCATGCAGACGTAAACTCCCTCAACAAGCCCGAAGTGATTACTTCCTTTACTTGCTTGTTATGTCACAAACCTGGATTCCAATGTGAAAATGATTTTGAGCACATAGGCCATCATCTAAGGAATAATGAGACTGTAAAGTGCTTCTTTGCAGGGTGCGATCATCAAACAAATGTTTATGGGACTTTTGCAACTCACAAACACAGGAAGCATACCCCACATACCTCACAGGACTTTAAAGTAGAGATTATCTGTCAGAGAGTTAACAAAACCAAAGGAAACACCAGATTCTGGAGCACCTAACGCAGACATTGAAAACACAGATGCTAGTTATGAAGATGCATGCACAAATGTAGAGTTTGAAGAGGAAGATGAAAGTAGAGTATATAGCATCATTACTGTTGAAACTAGAAAGTGTTTATAACGTTTCAGTTCGGTGCATTGATGAATTGGTAGATGATCTTCATTTCATAGCAAGTTCTGTAACAGTATCATCAGTCAGAGGTATTATTGTTTCACATTTTGAGAAACATAGCCAAACCATTGATTTCACATTTGTTACATCTCTCGTGGAAGAATTGTGCAAATCAAATACTCTAAGCATAGCTCGGAATAGTTCTGGTCCTTTATCTTCATTTATTTAAGAGGAAGCAGTACTATAAAGAAAAATATCTTATGAGTGAAGTACAGCACCACTTGTCAACATCTACATATGAGTCATATCGAGATGGTATATTTTATAAAGAGAATTCTTTTTATTCAGAAGAATTAAGAATTACTCTTGTACTATACATTGATGAGTTTGAAATCTGCAATCCACTGGGGACATCAAGAAAGAAGCATAAAATTACAGCTGTATACTGGGTTTTTGGCAATATCTGTCACTCATCTCGATCTACTCTGAACTCGGTATACCTGGCACTTTTATGTAAAGCAGTTGATATAAAAAAATTTGGTTATGATGAAGTACTTGCGCCCTTGTTAAAAGACATTGCTATTCTGGAGAAAGATGGTATCTACATTTCCACTATTGGAAAAAAATGTAAAGGGAAGTGTGTTTTGTGTTGCTGCAGACAATCTTGGAGCACACTCAGTTTGTGGACTTGTGGAAAATTTTTCTGGACCATTTGTATGCAGATTTTGTCTCGGGCAGCAATCAGAATTTCAGAGAAAGGAAGTGAGGTCAGGTGCATTTCCTGTTCGTACCAAAGAGACACATGCCGCTCATGTATTGGCTGTTACAGAAAACCCTTCTCTAGCACAGTGTTATGGTGTAAAAAAAAAAAAAAAAAGCTTGCCCACTGACTGAAAATTTAAGTAATTTTCACTGCATCACTGGCTACCCACCAGATTTATTACATGACATTTTTGAAGGCATTGTTCCATTGGAACTGGGTCTTTGTTTCAACGTTTTCATTTCAAAGAAATATTTCACACTTAGTGAACTTAATAGTGCCATCTTAACTTTTCCATATAAGTGGGGTGACAAAACTGACCTCAGCCAGTGCCTGCAACCTTCTCCTCACGGAAAAAGATCGGAGGAAATGCACATGAAAACTGGGCCCTCATACGATTGCTGCCTTTCATTATTGGAGACAAAATACCTGTCGGGGATTCAGCTTGGCTTTTGCTTATGTCTTTAAAATACATTATTGAACTTGTCATTGCTCCAGTCCGTGAGGAAGAAAGCACAGCATATCTGGACTCAAAAATTTCTGAACACAGACACAGATTCCAGGAGGTATTTCCAAATGAAGCTTTGATTCCAAAGCACCACTTCTTGGAACACTACCCATCATTAATAGAAGCTTTTGGACCTCTGGTGGCTTTCTGGACTATGAGATTTGAAGCAAAACATAGTCAGTTTAAACGGATTGTAAGACATACTGGAAACTTCAACTACTCCTTTCCCTGGCTACAAAGCACCAACTACTGCTAAGCCATCACCTGCATTCTACTACAGTTTTGTCAGCTGTTAGTGTTGTAAGGATAAAAACAATACCGTTAGATGTTCTGCATGGAGATATTCAGGAATCAATCAGGTTTCTTTACCCTTCACAGACTGAAGTTCACCTGACTGACACTTACCAGGGAACAAGGTACTCAAAAGGCATGATTGTGGCCTATGGCTCTGTTGGAGAAATTATAATGAGTTTGGTTTGTATTAAGTATTAGACATATATGCATTGATTTGCTGTGATCCTGCTGTGTTTTGTGTCAATGCACAAAGCTTTCTTTAAGTTATATGATCCTTGTCTGGAATGTGCAGACAAAGTCTGAGACAGGAAGAGTTTCCTGCAGGGCATCTGTTTTTGTCAACTGCTTGGTTGACCAGTTGTCTAAAGGTTAAAGGTTAAAGGTAATAAAGTAATATAGTGAGTGATTGATGCTTAGTGAGCTCAGTTTAGCTTTGGAAGAGAGAATGATTGTTTTCTGTGGTCTGCCCAGCAACTAGGAGGAGTTAAGCATGGTTTATAATTGGGTGTTACTTCAGCATCTGCAGAGAGAGTTCTCTCTCCAAGCTCCAGCGTGTGCTTGTATTAGTTTATAATAAAATGTTCATTGTAAGAAGACAGTTGACTCTTAGATGTATTACAACTTCTCAAGACCAGAGTATTTTCCACCACAGCTCCACTGCAGGTCTTCCTGATTTTGCAGAGATTATGCAGATTGCAATTTTTGGGGAAAGAGTACATTTTATTGTAAGGCAGCAGATATCATGGTATGATGAACACTATCGTGCATATTATTTGGAGCAAACTGTTCACACAACTCTTGTTGATCAACAGACTCTGTGATGTGTGTCCTCTGTCAGCCTATATTGTTGCAAGAAAGCGCATGGTGATGTTAAAGCGTCACATCTGTTTCAAGTGCTGAGAATCATATGTTTTCTGTCTTCAAAGATATGGAGCAACCTGTAAGATTTCGAGTCCTCATTGATCATGAAGCGAAGAAGGTGACACTCAATCATGGAATACCCTCTACTGTGGCAGAGTTGGTTGAAGCCATTAAGGAGCATCTTTCCATTGACACAGATATAAGTCTTCAGTACAAAGATAATGACTTTGATGACTTCTTCACTCTTACATCTACTAATAACTTGAAAGATAAAGACACACTCAAAGTAGTGTATGTACCAGTAAGCTTGATGCTGACAGCTATTCCTCCGGAAAGCACACCTGATATCTCTGATGCGGCATGCTCAAGTGAGTCTGAGAATCTTTCTGTATGCTGAAATGATACTGTAATTCTGAGTCCATCCCCTTCTGAAAGGCAGAGCCCGTGGCCAGCTGTGTTTCCCATTCCAACGTTCTCACACAACACGGAATTGGCTTTAGGACAAGGCAATGAGATCTATTTAAGAGAAGGCACCCGACTCACATCCCCAAGTGTCAAATCTGACATCCTGGAACGCCTGGCAGAGCTTATGTTTTCTTACACAGCTTACCCCAATGATGCCCAAAGATGTGAAGTTGCACAGGCATTGGTTGACAAGCATCCCTGCTTAAAAGAGCCTGGGTCTTTTAATGAAATTTATGGGTGGCAGCAAAGCCTTAAATACAAATGTGGAAACTACCGGACCAAGCGTAAAGCACTGGGAAGCCCTGAACTCCTGATAAAACTCACTGAAACACAAACCAGAGGATGAAAGAACGGTTATATACGATATATATCTCGATATTTACCTCAGCCTTGAATGAATGCTTTGGTGCATACAATCACATCAGTAAGATGATTTTGTGTCTCCATTAAAACATAATTATTCATACTGCATTAAGATATGCTGATTTTAAACATTCATGCCAAAAGGATGAAATTGTAACGAAGCAAACTGATCAAAACCGTATTTATTGAACAGTTAAAGCAGTGGCAGAAACATGTCATTTTAAAACAAAATAAAGTGCCTTTGCATGATGTAATAAATGCAACGTATGAAAATGGGTGCTCTAGGGGGGACTTTTCAAATGATGAACTATTATAAGGCAATTACTTCCAATGTTTTATGTCAAAAGGCAGAAGGTGTGTACATGTTAAAATGTTTTACATTCACATTAAAGCCACCATGGCTGCAATTGATAAAAATAAAAACCCAAACATGCCAGTTCTTGGTTTTTTCCTTTGTTTGCACTGAATACAGGATTTAATTTTCCACTACAGCTTGTTACTCATCTGTTTGGTAATTATGTACATTTTGATATAAATAAATTTCTTTTAAGTTTTAACAAGATTACAAATTTAAGTTAACCCTAAAATGTAAAGAGCTGTTCAAAAATAATAAAAATTGAGTAGATGAATTGGTATCAATTTGGTACATGTAACTAATTTTATTGAGTTTAATATGCCAAAAGTTTTTAAGTTGGTTCTACCTAATTTATTGGGAGTTTCTGATCGACTCAACTTTTTTAGCATACAGAGAAATGCATATTTTTAGGTATTCCCAACTCAAAATACCAGTTAGTTCACTAAACTACCAAAAATTGCTTGGAAAATGGTGCCTTAATTTTTTTAAGTTTTATTTAAGAAACAGTTTTAACAGTGTAGCACACTAAAGCTAATTTAGCTCCAGCTGATATTGACTGATATATGCCGATATTAACACAAAATGCTGAAGAGTATAACGCCACCATCCATTCCTAACTAGCTGTTATTATTATTATTACTTCAATTTATGTATGATCTCCTCTACACCAAATAACTAATGTAAACAATGGAAACCCACTCACCATCCACCAATATACTCCAACGCAGCAGTGGCCGAATCGACACCAATCGTCCTTCCATTGCTTGCCGGTCGCTGACCATAAATCGCATCCATTTGTTGGAACCACTTCCAGTCTCTTCTATTCGATCCACTTCGACCATTGTGGTCCTTGACCTGCCGATGGTCGCTTTTGAGCTTTTTCAGCTTCTCTCGGCACTGCTGGAAACTCCTTTGGTATCCGTGTGTAGCCATGGAATCAGACAGCTCTTGAAATATTTTTTCATTTCGTGTCGCTCCATTGAGTTCCTTTTGTATCCGTTCTTCAGCAACCAAACAAAGAAACGTCTCCACCTCAGCGTTGGACCACGGAACAGACTTTTGTTGCACCATTGCTTATCACGTTGTACTGAAAAACAACAACTTGCGAGTTGGAGTCGCTCTTCCGGTGATGTCGCTCCCTGACCCTGACCTCTGATTGGCTGCACCCCTGACCAATGGCAGCATGCAGTCTGGCGACGTCACGCACAACCCGACTCAGCTCGCTTGGAACCTGGGCTGAGGAGTTACAAAAACTGTAACAGTTAACTGGTACAATGACCTAGTGGAAAACCCTACAAACCGAGCCGAGTCGAGTTGAGACAAGCTGATACTAATGGAAAAGGGCCATTCAAGTCTGGGTAGTCAGTTTGGTTAATGCCTCTCTTCTCTCAGGTTGATGCTTCCAGCATGCTGCTCTGCATCCTCTTCCTGAAAACAACAACTTGGATCCCGATGTTCTCTCAAACTTCAGGCCAGTTTCTAAGCTGCCGTTTCTAAGATTTTAGAGAAGGTTTATCTTCAGTTACAGGATCACCTTGACCTGCACGGCCTTCATGAGAAGTTTCCGTCTGGTTTTAAGTCATGTCACCGCAGTGAGACGGCTCTTCTCAGGGCCTGTAATGATTTGCTTTTAACAGCTGGTTCTGGAGCTTCTGCTGTTTTAATTCTTCCTGATCTCAATGCTGCTTTCCACACAGTAGATCATGATGTTCTGTTATGGCACCTGCAGCAGTGTGTAGGTCTAAATGGTACGGTACTTGAATGGTTCCAGTCCTATTTATGTAACAGGAGTTTTTTTAGTACATCTTGGGCGGTTCTCTTCTCCAAACGCAGCACTTAAACATGGAGTACCACAAGGCTCCATCCTTGGTTCAATCCTGTTTTCTCTATATTTACTTCATCTGGGGTCTATTTTAAAAAAATGTAGTCATTTCACTGTTACACTGATGACATTCAGATTTATTTTCCTTTAAAGTCTGTTGGAGCCTGTGGTGTAGAAAATCTCCAGAACTGTTTGAGGGAGATTAGAACACGGATAAAGCTAAACTTCCTCTGCAGAAATGAGAAATAACTGAAGTTTTAACTGTTGGGAAAACTGACCTGCTGGATGGATGCATCAGTGCTGTAGGCTCCCTGGACTTTTTCAACCCTTTTATTAAAAATCTCTTTGATTTAAGGCTCATCAGTCAAGTGAAGCCTTATATTCCTCATGATGTCCTGGGAAGGGTCAGTCATGCTTTAATCTTCTCTAGTCACTTCATACTGGGATTAACCAGTCTCTCCTCCACCGTCAACAGCTGGTCCAGAACTCGGCTGGTCCAGAACTCGGCTGGTCCAGGCCTCGGCTGGTCCAGAACTCGGCTGGTCCAGAACTCGGCTGGTCCAGGCCTCGGCTGGTCCAGAACTCGGCTGGTCCAGATCTCGGCTGGTCCAGATCTCGGCTGGTCCAGAACTCGGCTGGTCCAGGCCTCGGCTGGTCCAGGCCTCGGCTGGTCCAGAACTCGGCTGGTCCAGGCCTCGGCTGGTCCAGAACTCGGCTGGTCCAGGCCTCGGCTGGTCCAGGCCTCGGCTGGTCCAGATCTCGGCTGGTCCAGATCTCGGCTGGTCCAGGCCTCGGCTGGTCCAGAACTCGGCTGGTCCAGGCCTCGGCTGGTCCAGAACTCGGCTGGTCCAGGCCTCGGCTGGTCCAGATCTCGGCTGGTCCAGATCTCGGCTGGTCCAGGCCTCGGCTGGTCCAGGCCTCGGCTGGTCCAGAACTCGGCTGGTCCAGAACTCGGCTGGTCCAGGCCTCGGCTGGTCCAGAACTCGGCTGGTCCAGGCCTCGGCTGGTCCAGAACTCGGCTGGTCCAGATCTCGGCTGGTCCAGATCTCGGCTGGTCCAGGCCTCGGCTGGTCCAGGCCTCGGCTGGTCCAGAACTCGGCTGGTCCAGAACTCGGCTGGTCCAGGCCTCGGCTGGTCCAGAACTCGGCTGGTCCAGGCCTCGGCTGGTCCAGAACTCGGCTGGTCCAGAACTCGGCTGGTCCAGGCCTCGGCTGGTCCAGGCCTCGGCTGGTCCAGAACTCGGCTGGTCCAGAACTCGGTTGGTCCAGGCCTCGGCTAGTCCAGAACTCGGTTGGTCCAGGACGTGACCCCTGTACTGCCTTCTCTTCACTGGCTGCCCGTCTCTTCTAGAACAGTTTTTAAAGTTTTACTTCTGGCTTTTAAATGTCTCATGGTCTGGCACCTTCGTACCTCTCGGAGCTTCTGCACCATCCTGAGATCTGAAGACCAGAAGCTTCTAGTGGTCCGGAGGACTCCACTTGAGGAGACCGAGCCTTGGTCTCCTGTTTTCATTGAGGTCAGCTCAGACTTAGAGGGATTTTACGAACTTCCATCCAGAGAGCAGGACCACCAGGCCTGGATTTGTTCATCTTACATTGTCTTTTCCATCCTTGTTTTATGTTTTTACTGTTGATTTGTTTTATTTATCCGTACAGCACTTTGTTCCCCTCATGGTATGTGACAGCGCTCCATAAATAAAGATCTGATTGAATAATTTGATTGAGACTGAAGCTTTTCTGGAACACATTTCTACGTTTTCAGAAGAACCATTTTTACGTCCAGTTGATGAGAACCACTTCAACCAGACGTTCTTCGTCGCTGCTGGATAAATAGACCTTATTATCATCCTGCCAGTGACAGCTGACTGCGTGTGGACTGTAAATAAAACATCAGTGAGTTGAAAAGGAAGCCTGGAGACAGGCTTCCAGCAGGTAATTACACCTGAGCTTCGTCACATCTCAGCCGCTCTGACAGCTGATGAGCGTCAGGAACATGAGCTGCGTAAATAAATCCGCTCGTTTCACGCAGCACAATTCAGCGGGGAGCATTTTAAAGATTTCAAAGTTTAATCGCCTCCGTTTTGAAGTGTTTTCTTCTCCACTGACACCTTCGTCTTGTTTCAAACCCTTCTCATCATCCCCCACAGTTTGCAGCTGTGTTGTCTGAACGCTTTAAAGACGATTAGTTTGGAAGTCTGACTGCGTCACCTCCTGAACTCCTCTCTATGAAAGCTACGTGACAACATGTCTGTTTCTGGGAGGAAACTCGACGTCTCAACGTGATCTGGCATGGTTCATCTCTGAAGATCCAAAGCTTCGTCTTCCTCACAGGACAAGCATCACAACACATTAACTGCATATCTGTGACAGTTTCAGACGTCAGGCGTTCAGATCTGACCTGACCTCCACCTGCGGGGTCAGACACAGAGCGACGGAGTGACGAGCGCCGTCCTGATATTACCACGCTGCCCTGAACTCATCTTTATTTTGAGACGGGAAACGCTGCTCTAATCATGTGACTTGATGGTAATGTGTGACACCCCCCTCCGTGCATCAGAATGGTTTGGTCCACATCTCCATCTTTCTCCATCTCAATCTCTGCTGTTTCAGTTTCTTCCACAAATCTCGTGTGAAAACCTAAGAAAGGTTTGAACGGTTCAACGTCACATTCATCGCGTTTATGAGCTCACCGCCAACTTTTTATTTTACATTCAGTTTAAGCGCCCGTTAGACATTAAAAACATATTTATAGCTAAATAAATATGCATAATAATTCATGTTGACGTATAAAATAAATTATTGTATACGTGCTCACATATGTGTCTTATATAAGTATTAAACATGTAAGGCAAATTATAACCAAACAGAAATAATGCAGGTCCATTTCGACATAAAGCAGAAGGCACGTGCACGGCTACCCACCAAGGCACCCCTCTGCCATGAGGTAACTCCAACCAAACAACACAGGTTTAACTCTGCAGATCCAATCCTCAGCAGCCTGCGCATCGCAAAGAAAACTATCGTTGTGAACTGGAAAAGCAAACAGAATCTGTGTATCCAGCAGTTCTTATTAGACCACATCAGTATAGAGAGGATGTCCGCCTCCTCAAAGGATCAATCAGCTGAATTTTATATATATAAATAACACACACTTTACAATCATTTGCGGGGAGGGAGGTAGGGGAGACGGATTCTAATCTGAAACAATCACTTTGTATCATTTGTGCAACTTCAGAAGACAGACATTATACATATTTTATCATAATTCAGCCGTGCAACTTGCAGCTAAGCACAGTACAGTACGCAGCACTCTGTGTGCAACAACTGACTGAGGAGTAGCATGCCAAAGTTTGGTGGAATAATAATAAAAATGGCCAATAAGAGGCCAATGCTGAGGGTGTTTCTCAATTCAGGGTCTCCACACTTCCAAGTGCGCGGATTGCGTAGGCAACGAAGTGTTCCACATCGTCTGCAGACAGCTGAGCTTCCTGCCAGTAAAATGAGACGGCCTATCTAGTGAACGAGGATTACCCATAGTGCTCTGGTTCTCCATTGCCTAGCAACTGCATATGCCAAGTTTATCTAATTACCGATACAAAAAGACACAAAAATAGTTTTAAATGACAGAAAATGGTGCCACTAATTTAACTTTGATTTATTTTGTGTGTAAATTTATTCCTTTGTGTGTAAATGAGCAACATGAGGCGGTTTAGACGAGCTCTCCTCTGGCTGACAGCTCATCCTGTCAAGCTGACGTTAACTTCAGTGGAAAATAATCCTTGTTAGACACATATACAGTTGTCCTCATATGTATTCATACCCTCCCATTAAAGAAGGAGAAAACGGCTGCCTGGGAAATAAGATGAAACTGACTAAAGTCATAATAAATAAAAGTTTTATGAAAATCATGACATAATTTTCTAATTCTGGTTCCATAGAAAGTTTTTTTTAAAAAGCAAACCAATATGATAAAATAATAAATGTTACGTTACTCAAACTAATATATATATATATATATATATATATATATATATATATATTAAACCGGTTGTTTCCGCTCCAGTCAGGTGTTTTCTGTTCCTCTCAGTCAGACTTCTGCACCTGTTGACAGGTATTTTGTCCCACTGTTCATCAGTAAAATGCTCCAATTTGTCCAGGATCAATTTCTTTGTATGTTTGTTTTTTTCTTTAACTCATTAAATGACAGTGTCTTATATGACTGGATTATAAATGATCACATGTTTAATTATTGTTCCTTATTCCAGTCTGCAGTTATCTGAGTGACTGGAATAAATTCAGTCTTTTCTTTAATGAAAGGAGACGAAGACGTCTGAGGACAACTGGAATGAAATCCGTTGTGGTAACTGGACACAGAGTCCTCCCAGCTTGTCTGCTGGGACAAATATGTGTGTATATACTTAAATAAATAAAGGGTCTGGCTGGTGCTGTACCTACACCGGCGCTCTGCTGCTCATTCTTTTCTGTCAGGAACACAATGAATTCTGGGATAGGAGAGGGTGCTTAGGATGCATCTCTCCCAGTCCGCCAAACGAAGGGCGGACTGGGAGGGTGGACTCCAAGGAGCCTTTGAATTGAGACAGAACTTGGTGCCACTATTTTTGCAGCTGACGAATCTGAACTTGGAAGTGTGCAGACCCTGAATTGAGACTGTGAATGCCATACGAGGCAGGTTTGCATCATGTCAACTCAGTTCCTCTATTTTGTCACTTCATCCATTCAAATATTAAACTTTTAACCTCATTCAGGAGGTATGTGCTATGGCTTTTTTCACTTTGAAACTTTTACAGTTATTCAAAGATAGATATTCACCTCAGCAATTGGTCCATTTTGTGCATAATGAGCTGCAGACTGGGTCACCAAGGTGCATCGCAACACAGGTGCATTGCGCTGTTCAAGGCACAGGTTCTCATCCCACACAAAACATGAAGGTTCTTGATGGCATGTCTTTGTTTGCATTGAGGAGCATTTAGGAGGCTTTAAATTGCTCTTTTGATCAAATGTGTCCAGCTGTGTGCAACACACACCAAATGTTGCACACAGGTCAAATTTGGCTGAGTAAGACAGTCTAAAAGACTTTATCAGTGTTGTTGGAATGAGCTGCAAAGTGTCTCAACAGGACTTGGAGGGCAGCGCCAGATTTCAGTCTGGTACATGGCAACCCCATTAATACTGAAAACTTCCTCCTTTGTATCATTTTGGCAGGGTTTCACAACAGCCATGTACACGCAGAGACGCTCCGGTGTGTAACTCTGACCTGGAAAGCTTTGGAGCTTTACATAAATTCATTGTGGAACTTGACTTTTTATTGAAGCTGCTTCTCCAGCTGTGTGGTGCAACCAGCAACATCTGTTTGTTTCTAACTAAATCAGCAGAGCTGATATCAGCTCTATCTATCTATCTGTCTATCTATCTATATAAAATATATATATATATATATATATATATATATATATATATATACATACATAATCTTTTTTTCACACTGTTTGTGGTGAGATATAAAGCTAAATACACATTTGTTTAATTTCCTTCCCAGATTTTCTGATTTAACACTTAAGTAATCTGCCTTCATCCTGACTCCATGTATTTCCAGGTTAAATCACCTGCATGAGGTCTTCTTCAACTTCCTCTGCTGCTCCGTCCCATGACTGACCTCTGCTGGCACATCTGGGATCTGCAGGTTTAATAGACAGACTGCTTTGTTTGACACATCACAACTCATTTTACAACTTAAAATGATACAACAGCTAACTATGCTTGAAGTAGTAAACTAATAAATACACATAAAGATAATAAAATAAATAAATTGGGTGTTGAACTGGATGTTGTGCTCAGATCGTTGTGCAGAAAGTGGGAATTTGTTCCTGACACGACGCCCTGTCATCTGTGCCATGTCTTGCTGCTTCCTGAGAGAAATCTCCAGACTCTTTTCCCTCAGACTGGTCTGCCACCTGCTGATCGACCCCCCACTCATCCACCAGTAGAGGAGGCTGACAGGAGCAGCTGCTACTCCCCCAAAAGCCATGCATGTAGATAATATTTAAGCACCAATCCCTTAAAGTCACATTTCACCTTCAGTAATATTATAAGCAGCTTCAGATGCCAGGGGCTTCATTTATAAAACTGTCATAGGCATAAAACGCCAGTTATAGTCAACTTGTGGGGTTTATAAGAACATGAGTTGGCGGGAGTGTCCCACCTCCACACCACCTCTGGCCTGCCGTACGCACATCTGGACAAACGTTGAAGAAGAATAAAACCACAGAAATGAATAAAGAAAATACATATTTAAGATTGATTCTCCACTACAAAATTTATAAAAGAAATGTAATAATATTCTCTTCCAGGTTACAAGACGACTCAGCCAAACTGCTGAGCAGCAGCGTGCACGGTGGATCATCCTGCGCTGCAGACTGGTTAAACATATCCTCGTAACATTTACAGGCAGAGGATGGGTCTTTTTTTTCATTTCTAAAAGTTCGAAAAGCACAACTGTACAGTGAAACCTGTTTTATTAGCAGAATACGTACAACACAGTGTGATGTATAAACATGTAAAACAACAAGTAAATATAAGCATGAAAAGAGAAGAAACGGTGACGTCAGGTCATCTGGATGGAGAGCAGCTCCTCCACATGCTGTTGGATCAGAGAAGACATCCAATCCATCCGCTGACCCACACAAACAACAAAAACACTCAAACAATCCTTGTTTCTTTCTGCGATTTAATCAGGAAACTGTTTAATTGTTAAATATTTGATGTTCCGTATGTTCATCCTTTTGAAAAAGTTTCAGTAAATGTTCAGAAACTTCCTGAAGTTTGGCTCCATGTTGACTGGTTTTACTGGTGGGAAGCAGGTCAGCAGATGATGCTGCAGATAGAAGGGCAGGGCTGCAGGTAGATGGACGTGTTCCAGTGAAATTTCCCTGCAGAACATCCCAGTACAAACCAGTTTGTTTGGTGCAAAGAGGAGAAAGATGCTGGTTGTGGTGGAGCTTTTCCACGTCTGTCATCATCATCACCATGAGTCTGTCCAGCATGTAGGAAGCAGACTACAGACACGTAGGAGTTTGCCACATCGCTGCTCTGTGAGATCTTCACACAGCAAAAACGTTTTCATGTTTTAGACATGTTTCTGTTTTACTCCACATCAGTTCCAGCCTGCATGTCAACACGAGGAAAACATGCTGAGAAGATAAAATAATGGAACACATGTATCCATCCAGCTCCTTTTCCTCCATCAGAGACGTCTGGACATGAGGCTGATGGTCCAGAATCACACCGCCTGCCTCCAGATAAGAGCCAGACCCTCCATCAGGTTACTGCTTCACTATTCTGACATAAACATGACTGAAGGATGTGTAAACATTACTTCTAAATAAAAGATTTACTTCTGTGTTTTATGAGAATATAAATGTAAAACATTTTTACAGCTCAAAGGGAAAATTTCATCAGGAATAACAACTATGTTGATACTACTACAGGAAGTGGACATTTTATTCAGCTTCCCAGCAGAAATCGGGGTCAGGACACTCACTGGAATTACTGCAGGTGGTGTGAACAGCCAAAGGCTCGAAAACAGTCCGGTTAGGTTGGAGGTGTCTGCTGCAGACCAACAGGCCACATACTCGTTGTTGACTTGTTTAGCAGTGTTGTCTCAAAATGCAGTTGGTCCAGGCAGCTCCTTTTCCCTCTGATTCTGGAAGTTTATGGGAAGAAGCCTCCTCCATCCAGCTGGCCACAGCTCCCACTGCTTCCTGTCGGCTGAGGATGGGCTGAAGACAAACCCCACACAGACATATTGAAGACCGGCAGAGGGAGGAACCAAATAGTTCTGGATAATTTCTCACATCTCTGTAGATATTTTCAGGATGTTTGTGATCATTTTAAGGCTGTAGTTACTGAAATGAAATGAAAACTACTTTATTAATCCCCAAAGGGAAATATTGTAGTATATAATAATAAGGAGGATCCGCCGGATAGTCGAATCCCGGATTGAGGAGGAGCAGTGTGGTTTTCGTCCTGGTCGCGGAACAGTGGACCAGCTCTATACCCTCTTTGGGGTCCTGGGGGGGGCATGGGAGTTTGCCCAACCAGTCTACATGTGCTTTGTGGACCTGGAGAAGGCATTCGACTATGTCCCCCGGGGGCTCCTGTGGGGGGTACTCCGGGAGTATGGGGTACCGGACAGCTCGTACAAGGGGGTCCGGTACCCCATACTCCCGGAGTACCTGTACGACAGGTGTCAGAGCTTGGTCCGCATTGCCGGTAGTAAGTCGGATCCGTTTCCGGTGAGGGTTGGACTCCGCCAAGGCTGCCCTTTATCACCGATTCTGTTCATAACTTATATGGACAGAATTTCTAGGCGCAGCCGAGGTGTTGAGGGGATCCGACTTGGTGGCCTCAGGATTGGGTCCCTGCTTTTTGCAGATGACGTGGTCCTGTTGGCTTCATCTGGTCGTGATCCCCAGCTCTCACTTGAGCGATTCGCGGCCGAGTGTGAAGCGGCTGGGATGAGAATCAACACCTCCAAATCTGAGACCATGGTCCTCAGACGGAATAGGGTGGATTGCCCTCTCCGGGTCGGGAGTCAGGTCCTGCCTCAAGTGGAGGAGTTTAAATATCTCGGGGTCTTGTTCACGAGTGAGGGAAGGATGGAGCGTGAGATGGACAGACGGATCAGTGCGGCATCTGCAGTAATGCGGACTCTGCGCCGGTCTGTCGTGGTGAAGAAGGAGCTGAGCCAGAAGGCGAAGCTCTGGATTTACCAGTCGATCTACGTTCCTACCCTCACCTATGGTCATGAGCTGTGGGTCGTGACCGAAAGAAGGAGATCTCGTATACAGGCAGTTGAAATGAGTTTCCTCCGCAGGGTGGCCGGGCTCTCCCTTAGAGATAGGGTGAGGAGCTCGGTCATCCGGGAGGAGATCAGAGTAGAGCCGCTGCTCCTCCGCATCGAGAGGAACCAGTTGAGGTGGCTCGGGCATCTGGTCAGGATGCCTCCTGGACCTCCCTGGTGAGGTGTTCCAGGCACGTCCCTCTGGGAGGAGACCCCGGGGAAGACCCAGGACACGCTGGAGGGATTATATCTCTCGGCTGGCCTGGGAACGCCTCGGGATCCCCCCCACAGAGTTGGCAAATGTGGCTGGGGAGAGGGAAGTCTGGGCTTCCCTGCTTAGGCTGCTGTCCCTGATAAGCGGTAGAAGATGGATGGATGGATGGATAATAATAATAACTAGAGGAGGTCTTGTTCCGGAGGCTGATGGCTGCTGGCAGGAATGATTTTCTGTATCTTTCAGTCTTACATGGGACCTGAAGAAGCCTCTCACTGAACACACTTTGTTGTTTCATCACTGTGTTGTGGAGAGGGTGTGAAGAATCCTCCATCATCTTCATCAGCTTGTGCAGCATTCTTCTTTGGACAATCAGCTCCAGCGGCTCCAGAGTTCCTCCAAGCACAGAAGCAGCTTTCTGGATCAGTTTGTTGATTCTCTTCAAGTCTCTGGTTCTGATGCTACTACCCCAGCAGATGCTGCAAAGCTGACTGCACTCTCCACAACAGACTTATAGAAGATATGCAACATCTTGGTGCAGACGTTAAACCATCTCAGCTTCCTTAAGAAGTACAGTCTGCTCTGACCTTTCTTGTAGATGTAGTCAGTGTTGCATTTCCAGTCCAGTTTGTTGTCCAGCTGAACTCCAAGATACTTGTATTCCTCCACCACCTCCACCTCCTCTCCCAGGATGGAAACAGTGCTTTGTTTATTCTTCTTCCTCCTGAAGTCAACAATCATCTCTTTTGTTTTGCTGCTATTTAATATGAGATGATTGTCACCGCACCATTTAACAAACTGACTGACCAGTTCTCTGTACTCTGCTTCTTGTCCATCCCTGATACACCCCACAACTGCAGAGTCATCAGAGTATTTCTGCAGATGACAGGACTCAGAGTTGTACTGGAAGTCTGAGGTGTACAGAGTGAAGAGGAATGGCCAGAGTACAGTTCCTTGTGGTGCACCAGTGCTGCTGACCTCCATCTCAGACACACAACCTTTCAGTCTCACAAACTGGGGTCTGTTTGTGAGGTAGTCATAGATCCAGGTGGTTGTGGAGGTATCCACCTGGAATTTATGGAGCTTCTCACATAACAAAGCAGGCTGAATGGTATTAAAAGCACTGAGAAATGAAAGAACATGACCCTCAGAGTGCTGCCTGAATGGTCCAGATGAGAGTGTGCTCTCTGGGGCAGGTATATGATGGCATCTTCAACCCCAAGTCCATTACGATATGCAAACTGGAATGGGTCCTGAAAGGTGTTTACTTGCTTGTTGAGGTGAGCCAGTAAGAGTCTCTCCAGGACTTTCATGATGTGAGATGTCAGGGCAACTGGTCTGTAGTCACTTGGTTCAGCTGGTTGTGTTTTTTAGGCACTGGAACAAGGCAGGAGGTTTTCCACAGCACTGGGACTCTATTTTGTCTCAGACTGGTGTTGAAAAGGTGCTGGAGAATCGGACATAGTTGTTCTGAGCAGGTCTTGAGAACTCTGGGACTGACACCATCTGGACCTGCAGCCTTGTTCTGGTTCAGTTTCTCAAGTTGCTTCTTAACCTGATTGCAGGAGACAAACAAGGTGGAGGTCTCAGGATGTCCTGATGTGGAGGGAGATGAAGCTGTGTTCTGGTCCATGACTGAGCTGCAGGGTGACAGATTGGAGGCGTGACAGGAAAGCAGTGGGCTTATGGAGGGTGTGTGGTCTGTTGGGCTGGAGGTAGGGGGTGAACTGAACCTGCTGAAGAATATGTTCAGCTCATTAGCTCTGTCCAGACCTCCATCAGGCTGGTTCCCCTTTAACTTGAAGCCGGTGATCTTCTTCATTCCAGACCACACATCCCTCAGGTTATTCTGCTGGCGCTGACTTTCTAACTTCTTCCTGTAGTCCTCCTTGCACTTCTTAGTTTGGGTTTTAAGTTGTTTTTGTGTTGCCCTCAATAACTCCCTGTCTCCATCCCTGAAGGCTTTCTTTTTGATGTTCAGCAGCTTTTTCAGGTCACTGGTGATCCAGGGTTTGTTATTGGGGAAGCACCTCACTGTTCTTGTTGGGACGATGCTGTCCACACAGAAGTTTATGTAATCTGTCACACACTCAGTCATGGCGTTGATGTCGTCTCCATGAGGTTCACAGAGGACGTTCCAGTCTGTAGCCTCAAAGCCTCCTCTAAGAGCATCTTCAGCTTCAGCAGACCAGATTTTGATAGTCTTTGTGATGACTGGTTGCTGCTGAACGATGGGCTTGTAGGTGGAGGTGAGAAGAACCAGATTATGGTCAGATCTTCCTAAAGGAGGCAGGGCAGAACAACTGGATCCATTATTCATATTTGCATAAAATATGACTCATAGTTCAGCCCATAGCTTCCATAGAAGCCCATAGTTCAGTAACAATGGGCAGAGAGGGAAAAGAACTCTTCTTGCAGCTCTGTCAGATGGCGTTTATATTCAATTGGTTTTTCATGTTAAATAGGGGCATCGTTCCCTGACAGATGCAAAGTTTTACCCAAAAACTGACTTGGTCCTGCAACCCAACTACCCACGTGGCCTTCAACTGAATGTGCTTTAGGGAAATCTGCCTGTACTACAATGAGGGTAGAGGGGTGTCCATGCTCTTCTGATCACAAACTTGACATTTGTTGCACAGATGCTGGCACGCCCTGCTGAACAGAAGGTCGGCAGGCATCATAGATGTGAACAAGAGGCCGACTTTCTGACAGCATCAGCTTTAAGAGACACAGAGAAAAGAGTCAAAGGTTATGGCTGGAAGAAGTAGCGTGATGGGAGGCAGTCACGGCCCAGTAGTCACTGACATGTAGAGAGGACACATTCTATCCGGCCAACTCACTCATATCTGGGTGCTAAATGAGATCCATAGCAAGTTCATGAAAGACGTCTGACAGATGAGCTCCTCTGCCGACTGCCGTTCTATCACAAGCCATACCTCCACCATCTTGCTTTTATCGTACTTGTAAAGTCAAGCCAGACAAACTTCTCAGATTATCACACTGTCATAAATTAAACCACATGAAAAACACAGAAAATGTTCAGAAGAACGCTGAAAATTAAATGGGGGGGACAGTGGTTAGCACTGTGGCCTCACAGCAAGAGGGTCACTGGTTCGATCCTTGGCTGGGGAGGGGTTCAGTCAGTGGCCTTTCTGTGTGGAGTTTGCATGTTCTCCCAGTGTATGCATGGGTTCTCTCTGGGTACTCTGGCTTCCTCCCACCGTCCAAATACATGCATGTTAGGTTAATTGGTTACTCTAAATAGCCCATAGGAGTGAGTGTGAGTGTGAGTGGTTGTTCGTCTCTGTGTGGCCCTGCGATGGACAGGCGAGCTGTCCAGGGTGTACCCTGCCTTTCGCCCTAAGCCAGCTGGGATAGGCTCCAGCTCCCCTGCGACCCTGAATTGGATTAAGCGGTTCAGAAAATGAATGAATGAATTAAAATTAAATGCTAATAGATAACCAAACACAAACAGACATTAATTTATTCATGCACAGTCAACGTTATTATAATTTCCAGTTGAATTTAGGAGTTTAAATAACTTTCTATGAACGATGTATACCATGTCTGCAGCTCATTTAAAAAAACACAAATACAGCACTTACAGCTGCACAGTCGTTTTTCCACAAAAACTACAATTCCCAGAGATCTACACGCGTTGCGCATGCGCTGTAGTACCATAGCGACATGTACAGTTTTCACTAGCAACCGTAACTGTAAGAGGATAAAGTCGTTTTTGAAGGTAAGAAATGATTTTTAAACTGAAGAAAAAACATAAAGTATCATCCCAGTGAAGTACATAGTTATGTATGTCATAAGTATGTATATAAGCAGTTTAACAGGACGGACGTGGGCTGTTAGCCGCTGCTAGCTTAGCACAAATCATCGCGAAACTGTTTACATCTCATCTCGGGTCTTCCTCGTGATCCTGGGTCTGATTAAGCTTTATAAAGGTGTTTTATTTTATTTATTCCTCGCTGCCGGAATTGGCCAAAGTTTTAAACATAAGAATAAGAATGCAGTCAGTCATCTAACAGGCTGGAAATGGGGTAGCATCATCACCATCACCACCATCATCATCCTCACCATCATCATCACCACCATCATCATCCTCCTCACCATCGTGATCATCCTCACCATCATCATCATCACCGCCATCATCATCATCATAATCATCATCGTCATCCTCACCATCTTCATCATCATCATCATCAACATCATCATCACCATCATCATCAATATCATCATCATCACCATCATCATCCTCACCATTGTCATCATCATCATCATCCTCACCATCATCAACATCATCATCATAATCATCATCATCATCCTCACCATCATCATCATCATCATAATCATCATCCTCACCATCTTTATCATCATCATCATCCTCACCATCGTCATCATCACCATCATTGTCATGATCATCATCATCCTCACCATTGTTGTCATCATCATCACCATCCTTACCATCATCATCATCATCATCCTCACCATTGTCGTCGTCATTATCTTCACCATCGTCATCATAATCATCATCATCCTCACCATCGTCATCATCATCATCAGGGTCATCATCATTGTGACCATCATCATCATCATGAACAAAGTTCCTGGGTCCAAAGCTGGATCCACCTTCAGAGCCAAGGTGTTCTGCTGAGTCAAAGAGACGTTCTGCTGAGTCAAGGAGATGTTCTGCTGAGTCATGGAGACGTTCTGCTGAGTCATGGAGACGTTCTGCTGAGTCATGGAGACGTTCTGCTATGTCATGGAGACGTTCTGCTGTCATGGAGACGTTCTGCTATGTCATGAAGACGTTCTGCTGTGTCATGGAGACATTCTGCTGAGTCATGGAGACGTTCTGCTGAGTCATGGAGACGTTCTGCTATGTCATGGAGACGTTCTGCTATGTCATGGAGACGTTCTGCTGTCATGAAGACGTTCTGCTGTGTCATGGAGACATTCTGCTGAGTCATGGAGACGTTCTGCTGTGTCATGGAGACGTTCTGGTATGTCATGGAGACGTTCTGCTGAGTCATGGCGACGTTCTGCTGAGTCATGGAGACGTTCTGCTGAGTCATGGAGACGTTCTGCTGTGTCATGGAGACGTTCTGGTATGTCATGGAGACGTTCTGCTATGTCATGGAGACGTTCTGCTGAGTCATGGCAATGTTCTGCTGTCATGAAGACTTTCTGCTATGTCATGGAGACGTTCTGCTGAGTCATGGCGACGTTCTGCTGTCATGGAGACTTTCTGCTATGTCATGGAGACGTTCTGCTGAGTCATGGCAATGTTCTGCTGTCATGAAGACTTTCTGCTATGTCATGGAGACGTTCTGCTGAGTCATGGAGACGTTCTGCTGTCATGGAGACTTTCTGCTATGTCATGGAGACGTTCTGCTGAGTCATAGAGACGGTATATGTAGACAATGTTTTTATAGTTTTCAGAAGACAGGTATGAAAGCATGTAAGTTTGGTACATGCTGGGACGTACGTTCTGCTGGAAACAGTCTGCGTACATATTGTAAGGCTGGCGTGTTCTCAGCATACGCATGTTCTCTAGCCGTTAACATATAAAATCGTAAAAATTTGTCGTATTCTCTGCCACTCTTTGTGGGATTTTCCTGTGCTGGTCCCAGAGGCTATCCGCCATCAGGTTTGCCTGCAATCTCAAGTTCAACCTCCAGCTGCAAGCAACACACCAAGTCACTCATAACTGTCCCGTATTCCTGCTGCATTTACAGAAATATTTCTGAATTGAACATGAAATCCTGAAGAAAAGAGCTGAAACGTTTCTGCTTGACAGGAATATCTTTTTACCGAGCCATCCAGAGCCGAGGAGACGAAATGACCTAGCTCATCACAAGCATGTAAATTAGCAGAAAGATTTTTAATGTACAACCCTTTAGGGTTATTATAGGAATAAAAAAGCTCCGTTATAAAAGCCACATTTTCATGATTTATTTCCACTTTTTGTTTTCAAGTCATAAAATCGGCTTCAGTCCTAATGCAAACTACCATATGTAAAGGAATTATCTAAGTAACCGTTTAAATGCTCATTTAGACACATGATGCCATTTGGCCTGTGTCTGCAGCTCTGTGCTTCTGCAGAATCTAACAGATTATCCGGTTTCGTTCAGATTTTATAAAGATCTAATCTAATCTGTGATTTCAGGGTGAGACATGTCCTTTGTGCTGGACGAGATGGCTACAGATGTCCCAGTCAGAGACACCACCATCAACCCGAGCCGACTCACCGCTGCTCCACCCGGTGCGTTATTGCTGCATGACCAGCATGGCGTGTCACATCCTCCATGTTGTTTCCAAGGTTTCCAGTCCATCTGAGTTCTGAATACTGGATTTAGATCTCAGACATCTATCTGGTGACTATATGCCAACACCAAGTTATTAACGAAGAGAAAATCTGGTTTAATTAAGCTGCAGGACAGTTCAAACAGAAATGTAAGAAAACATCACCGTCTGATTGTTTCTCAGATCTCCACACAGGCAAGAGCGTTTCATCACTGTGGGACAGAAACTCTCTCTATTCAGTGTGAACAATGAAGGTCCTGCTAGTTTCCACGTAGATGAAGGTCCTGCTCGTCACCATGGAGATAGAGGGGAATGTATAGTGAAGGATTGTTAACATCGTATACTTTCTTGGGCTTCCTGGATCATCATGTTGTTTCTAAGGAGAATTCAGGGTCTGTCCTCAGGGTTTGGAGCAATATACTGGTGCAAAGTGACTCAGGAAGCTGTCCTGTCCTGCTGATGCCAGACTTGTCCTCAGCCTTTCAGACAGTATATCATCAGATCTTTCTTGACAGGTTGAGGCTCTGGACTAGTGTATCTGGTTCTGCGTTGCTGTGGTTTGCTTCACATCTTGCTGGGCGTTCATTGTGTGGCTGCTTGAGGCCACCTTGTGTGTGGTATACCTCTTCAGCATATCCTGAGCACTTTCAGTGGTGACACTTTCAGTGAGTTTTTTTTATCCCTTCTATGCAGGTGATATCCAGTTATACATATCTTTTAAACCTCAGAAGGTATCTAAACTTCTTGTCCCTCCTCAATACTCCTACTGCATAAAAGCTTCTTGTCTCTGTTGGTTGCCCATCCTCTCCAGCCTTTATTTTACAATCTTGATCCTCACCTAAAGGACTCTGAATGTTTCAGCAACTGCATACATCAGGGGATAATGTATGTCCCCAGCAGGTCCCCAGTAGGTCCACCAGCAGGCACCCAGCAGGTCTCCCAGTAGGTCCACCAGCAGGTCCCCCAGTAGGTCCCCCAGTAGGAACCCCAGTAGGTCCCCAGCAGGTCCCCCAGTAGGTCCACCAGTAGGTCCCCCAGCAGGTCCATGATTAGGTCCCCAAGTAGGTCCACGAGTAGGTCTCCCAGAGGGTCCACCAGTAGGTCAACCACTAGGTCCCGAGCAGGTCCCCAGTAGGTACGCCATCAGTAATTCCCCCAGTAAGTCTACAATTAGGTCCCCTAGTAGGTCCACCAGTAGGTCTCCCAGCCGGTCCCCAAGTAGGTCCCCCAGCAGGTCCACCAGAAGGTCCATCAGTAAGTCCCCCAGTAAGTCTACCATTAGGTCCCCCAGTAGGTCCACCAGTAGGTCCCCCAGCAGGTCCCACAGTACGTCTACCAGTAGGTCAAACAGTATGTCCCAAGCAGGTCCCCAGTAGGTCCCCAGCAAGTGCCCAGTAGGTCCATCAGTAGGTCAAACAGTAGGTCCCCCTGTAGGTCCACCAGTAGGTTTCCCAGTAGATCCCCCAGCAGGTCCCCCAGTAGGTCAGACAGTAGGTCCATCAGTAGGTCCCCACCAGGTCTCCCAGTAGGTCCCCCAGAAGGTCTCCCAGTAGGTCCCCCATTAGGTTTCTCATTAGGTCCACCAGTAGGTCCCCCAGCAGGTCCACCAGTACGTCCATCAGTAGGTCTCCCACCAGGTCTCCCAGTAGGTCTTCCAGTAGGTCTTCCTGTAGGTCTTCAGAAGGTCCCCAGAAGGTCTCACAATAGGTCCCCCAGCAGGTCCACCAGTAGGTCTCCCAGTAGGTCTTCAGAAGGTCCCCAGAAGGTCTCCCAATAGGTCCCCCAGTAGGTTTCTCATTAGGTCCCCCAGTAGGTCTCCCAGTAAGTCTCCCAGTAGGCCCCCCAGTAGGTCCACCAGTAAATCTCCCAGCAGGTCCCCCAGTAGGTTTCTCATTAGGTCCCCACGAGGTCCACCAGTAGGTCCCCCAATAGGTCCACCAGAAGGTCTTCCAGTAGGCCCCCCTAGTAGGTCCACCTGTATGTCTCCCAGCAGGTCCCTCAGTAGGTCCACCTGTAGATTCCCAGTATGTCCCCCAGTAGGTCCATCACTAGGTCCCCCAGTATGTCTTCCTGTAGGTCTTCAGAAGGTCCCCAGTAGGTCTCACAATAGGTCCCCCAGCAGGTCCACCAGTAGTTCTCCCAGTAGGTCTTCAGAAGGTCTCCCAATAGGTCCCCCAGTAGGTTTCTCATTAGGTCCCCCAGTAGGTCTCCCAGTAAGTCTCCCAGTAGGCCCCCCAGTAGGTCCACCAGTAAATCTCCCAGCAGGTCCCCCAGTAGGTTTCTCATTAGGTCCCCACGAGGTCCACCAGTAGGTCTCCCAGTAGGCCCCCCTAGTAGGTCCACCTGTATGTCTCCCAGCAGGTCCCTCAGTAGGTCCACCGGTAGGTTCCCAGTAGGTCCACCAGTAGGTCCCCCAGTAGGTCTACCAGCAGGTCCCCCAGTTTGTCTCCCAGTAGGTCCCCCGCAGGTCCCCCAGTATGTCTCCCTGTAGGTCTCCCAGCAGGTCCCCCAGTATGTCTCCCTGTAGGTCTCCCAGCAGGTCCCCCAGAAGGTCTCCCAGTAGGTCCACCAATAGGTCCACCAGTAGGTCTCCAGCAGGTCCCTGAGTAGGTCCACCAGAAGGTCCATCAGTAATTCCCCCAGTAAGTCTACCATTAGGTCCCCCAGTAGGTCCAACAGTAGGCTACCCTAGTAGGTCCACCAGTAGGTCCCCCAGCAGGTCCCCCAGTAGGTCAATCAGTAAGTCCCCCAGTAAGTCTACCATTAGGTCCCCCAGTAGGTCCACCAGTAGGTCCCCCAGCAGGTCCCCCAGTATGTCTACCAGCAGATCAAACAGTATGTCCCCAGCAGGTCCCCAGTAGGTCCCCAGCAAGTGCCCAGTAGGTCCATCAGTAGATCCCCCAGCAGGTCCCCCAGTAGGTCAAACAGTAGGTCCACCAGTAGATCCCCCAGCAGGTCCCCCAGTAGGTCAAACAGTAGGTCCACCAGTAGTTCCACTACTGGGGTTCCTACTGGGTCCCCCAGTAGGAACCCCAGTAGGTCCCCAGCAGGTCCCCCAGTAGGTCCACCAGTAGGTCCCCCAGCAGGTCCATGATTAGGTCCCCAAGTAGGTCCACGAGTAGGTCTCCCAGAGGGTCCACCAGTAGGTCAACCACTAGGTCCCGAGCAGGTCCCCAGTAGGTACGCCATCAGTAATTCCCCCAGTAAGTCTACAATTAGGTCCCCTAGTAGGTCCACCAGTAGGTCTCCCAGCCGGTCCCCAAGTAGGTCCCCCAGCAGGTCCACCAGAAGGTCCATCAGTAAGTCCCCCAGTAAGTCTACCATTAGGTCCCCCAGTAGGTCCACCAGTAGGTCCCCCAGCAGGTCCCACAGTACGTCTACCAGTAGGTCAAACAGTATGTCCCAAGCAGGTCCCCAGTAGGTCCCCAGCAAGTGCCCAGTAGGTCCATCAGTAGGTCAAACAGTAGGTCCCCCTGTAGGTCCACCAGTAGGTTTCCCAGTAGATCCCCCAGCAGGTCCCCCAGTAGGTCAGACAGTAGGTCCATCAGTAGGTCCCCACCAGGTCTCCCAGTAGGTCCCCCAGAAGGTCTCCCAGTAGGTCCCCCATTAGGTTTCTCATTAGGTCCACCAGTAGGTCCCCCAGCAGGTCCACCAGTACGTCCATCAGTAGGTCTCCCACCAGGTCTCCCAGTAGGTCTTCCAGTAGGTCTTCCTGTAGGTCTTCAGAAGGTCCCCAGAAGGTCTCACAATAGGTCCCCCAGCAGGTCCACCAGTAGGTCTCCCAGTAGGTCTTCAGAAGGTCCCCAGAAGGTCTCCCAATAGGTCCCCCAGTAGGTTTCTCATTAGGTCCCCCAGTAGGTCTCCCAGTAAGTCTCCCAGTAGGCCCCCCAGTAGGTCCACCAGTAAATCTCCCAGCAGGTCCCCCAGTAGGTTTCTCATTAGGTCCCCACGAGGTCCACCAGTAGGTCCCCCAATAGGTCCACCAGAAGGTCTTCCAGTAGGCCCCCCTAGTAGGTCCACCTGTATGTCTCCCAGCAGGTCCCTCAGTAGGTCCACCTGTAGATTCCCAGTATGTCCCCCAGTAGGTCCATCACTAGGTCCCCCAGTATGTCTTCCTGTAGGTCTTCAGAAGGTCCCCAGTAGGTCTCACAATAGGTCCCCCAGCAGGTCCACCAGTAGTTCTCCCAGTAGGTCTTCAGAAGGTCTCCCAATAGGTCCCCCAGTAGGTTTCTCATTAGGTCCCCCAGTAGGTCTCCCAGTAAGTCTCCCAGTAGGCCCCCCAGTAGGTCCACCAGTAAATCTCCCAGCAGGTCCCCCAGTAGGTTTCTCATTAGGTCCCCACGAGGTCCACCAGTAGGTCCACCAGTAGGTCTCCCAGTAGGCCCCCCTAGTAGGTCCACCTGTATGTCTCCCAGCAGGTCCCTCAGTAGGTCCACCGGTAGGTTCCCAGTAGGTCCACCAGTAGGTCCCCCAGTAGGTCTACCAGCAGGTCCCCCAGTTTGTCTCCCAGTAGGTCCCCCGCAGGTCCCCCAGTATGTCTCCCTGTAGGTCTCCCAGCAGGTCCCCCAGTATGTCTCCCTGTAGGTCTCCCAGCAGGTCCCCCAGAAGGTCTCCCAGTAGGTCCACCAATAGGTCCACCAGTAGGTCTCCAGCAGGTCCCTGAGTAGGTCCACCAGAAGGTCCATCAGTAATTCCCCCAGTAAGTCTACCATTAGGTCCCCCAGTAGGTCCAACAGTAGGCTACCCTAGTAGGTCCACCAGTAGGTCCCCCAGCAGGTCCCCCAGTAGGTCAATCAGTAAGTCCCCCAGTAAGTCTACCATTAGGTCCCCCAGTAGGTCCACCAGTAGGTCCCCCAGCAGGTCCCCCAGTATGTCTACCAGCAGATCAAACAGTATGTCCCCAGCAGGTCCCCAGTAGGTCCCCAGCAAGTGCCCAGTAGGTCCATCAGTAGATCCCCCAGCAGGTCCCCCAGTAGGTCAAACAGTAGGTCCACCAGTAGATCCCCCAGCAGGTCCCCCAGTAGGTCAAACAGTAGGTCCACCAGTAGTTCCACTAGTAGGTCCCCCAGCAGGTCCAGCAGTAGGTCCCACAGTAGGTCCCCCAATAGGTCCACCAGTAGGTCTCCCAGCAGGTCCCCCAGTAGGTCCACCAGTAGGTCCACCAGAAGGTCCACCAGAAGGTCCATCATTAATTCCCCCAGTAAGTCTAGCATTAGGTCCCCCAGTTGGTCCAACAGTAGGCTACTCCAGTAGATCCACCAGTAGGTCCAACAGTAGGTACCCAAGCAGGTCCCCTGCAGGTCTCCCAGTAGGTCCACCAGTAGGTCCCCCAGCAGGTCCACCAGTAGGTCCAACAGTATGTCCCCCAGTAGGTCCACCAGTAGTTCCCCCAACATGTCCCCCAGTACGTCTCCCAGTAGGTCCCCAGCAGGTCCCGCAGTACGTATCCCGGTAGGTCTCCCAGCAGGTCCCCCAGTACGTCTCCCGGTAGGTGTCCCAGCAGGTCCCCCAGTACGTCTCCCGGTAGGTGTCCCAGCAGGTCCACCAGTAGGTCTCCCAGTAGGCCCCCCAGTAAGTCCACCTGTAGGTCTCCCAGCAGGTCCCCCAGTAGGTGCAACAGTAGGTCCCCAGCAGGTCCCCCAGTAGGTCCACCACTAGGTCCCCAGTTTGTTGGCTGCAGACTTGGTGGCATGTACCTACCTGCTGACTGGTCGACTTGCTGCCAACAGAGGAGACATGGCTACATCCTCAGCCGATGCCCTCCTGAGATATTTACACCTCTATGAAACACCTGGAAAACTGCTGACATTCAGTTTCTGACCTTGGACCTCTGACTTTATAGGGCATGATTAGGTTTTAAAAGACTTGAAACAGTTGTGATCAATGTTTTTGATTTATCAGGATTTCTTTGATCTGCAGATTGTTTTGTTCCCTGATTTCTGAACGTAACTAAATAATAAACATGTTCAGAAGTCAGAGCTTTACTCACATGCAGCTTTGTTCTGATTGGTTGCTTCACACTCAGACTCCGTTGCATATCGGCACGATCCGACTCGGCAGGACATCTCGCGGGTGTCCAGGGAGGAGCTTGAGGACCGGTTCCTGCAGGTCAACGAAGAGACGCTTCAGCTCAAACAGCACATTCACCGACAGGACGACAAGATCAAGAAGTGAGATTCAACCACACATATTTCCCACAATGCAACAGGAAGGCGTACTGCAGGATGGTAACGCCCCCCCCTCACCCACACCAGGCTTGGAACGAAGCTGATGCGTCTGGTTAAAGACCGCGGCCGGATGGAGCAGCTGGTTTCGGGGGCGACGCCGCTGCCCTCCAGGCTCAGGGACGTTGAGATGGAGGAGATGATGGAGGAGCTCCAGGAGAAGGTCCGGGGTCTGCAGGGGGAGAACGAGGGTCTGAAACGGCGTCTCCAGGTGGCCAAGCAGCAGCTCATCACCTTGCAGAACCGGAGGCCGGTACTGTACGGACACATCCAGTCCCGGGTCAACTCCGGGATGAAGAAGCTCCAGGACAACGCTTCGTCTCCAGTGCAACCCAGAAGTGAGTCTGGACTCCCTTCCAGCTCTCAGTACGGGTTCTGCTTCTCCATCAGCAGCTCTGACTTTCTGTCCTCAGGCATGAAGAGCTTGGATGGAGTCGGGAAACCTCCACCTGGCCTGCTGCCCCGATACGGACACAGCCTGCTAGAGGATGCCCGGGCCGAGATCCGCAACCTGTAAGTTCTGTTTGCGACCGGACCGTGTTGGACCCAGCTGCAGGTCCACATGAGGTCTGGTTTAACTTTAGTTTCAGCATCAAAGGTGAGTCTCTGGTCCTGCAGCAGACCCCAGCTAAAAACTGGTTCCAGATAGAAACCAGGTTCATAGAGGAACTTGATCAGGTAATCCTGTTACTGTCTGTTCTAGGGAGAACATGATCGAATCCCTGAGGAGGCAGATGGAGGAGCTGGAAGGAGGCTCAGAGCTGCTGAAGGAGGAGCTGAGAAAGAAGGAGGCGGAGTTTGAGGAGAGACTCCTGGAAGTCCGACAGCAGCACACCTCCACCCTCAGGTACCACCACCATCAGCCCAGGATCCAGTCTGGTTCAGGACCACTTCTAGTTGATTTATTTTAGAAAATAAAACAAACAAATATTTTAGAAAAATAAAATGTGGTAAATAAATAACAATGAACTCATTCGGTCCATGCATCACATCAAGAATAAAAAACAGTTTAAGCAAATAACGTATTTTCACACAAGTTGGGATTGGATTTGGAACGATGCGTTGATGTTGTCGGGGTTTGACTGCGACAAAGAAAAGGTAACCAACTTCGTGTCCGACTTGCTGACAGAGTAGCTCTGTGTAGGAAGTGAGGGGCTCGGGAAAAGTGTGGACATTCACACACATTTTTGTTTTCTTATCCAAAACTAAAAATCAGACAACAGACTATTAGTTTCCCAATTCTGTGCACACGGCGAATAAGGGAAAATGGATAACGAGCGCGCAGATTTCATTTTCAAATGAGGCAGCAGTGTGACCTGGAAATTCTCGGTCCTCCTTGTACGCTGTGTTGACGTCATGTCAAACTGTTTCAAGGTAAATCAGTAATTATGTTAACATCCTAGAGATAATCAATAATTAGATGGAAATGCTTATATAAAACTGTCTGTATCTCTCTCTGTACCTTTAACTTACAACCAGATGAGTCAGCGTCTCTGCAGGAATATCTAATGACTACTAGTTGCCCCCTAGTCTACCCCTGGATGCCCCTAGTCGCCCCCTTCTCGCCCCCCAGTTGCCACGAGTCGCCTCTAGATGCCCCTAGTCGCCCCCTTCTCGCCCCCCAGCTGGCCCTTTCTCGCCCCCAGTCGGCTCCTTCTCGCCCCCCAGTTGCCCACGAGTCGCCTCTAGATGCCCCTAGTCAGCCCCTTCTCGCCCCCTTAGTTGGCCCCTTCTCGCCCCCCAGTTGTACATGAATCGCCTCCAGATGCCCCTTGTCGCCCCATTCTTGCCCCTTGGTTGCTCTTTAGTCGCCCCTTCTCGCCCCCCAGTTGCCCACGAGTCGCTTCTAAATGCCCCTAGTCAGCCCCTTCTTGCCCCTTAGTTGCTCCCTAGTTGCCCTTTTTCACTCCCTTGTTGGCCCCTTCTCGCCCCCTAGTTACTCCCTAGTCGCCCATTCTCTCCCTTGTCGGCCCCTTCTCGCCCCCTAGTTGCTCCCTAGTCGCCCCTTCTCTCCCCCTTGTCGCCCCCTTCTCACCCCCTAGTTGCCCTCCTAGTTGCTCCCTTGTCGCCCCCTTGTCGCCCTTTGTCGCCCACTTCTCGCCCCCTAGTTGCTCCCCAGTCGCCCCTTTTCACCCCCTTGTCGCCCCCTAGTCGCCCTACTAGTTGCTCCTTAGTCGCCCCATGTCACCCCCTAGTCGCCCCCTAGTTGCTCCCTAGTCGCCCCTTCTCGCTCCCTTTTCGCTCCCTAGTCGCCCCTAGGTGCTCCTTAGTCGCCCCTTCTCGCTCCCTTCTCGCCCCCCAGTTGCTCCCTAGTCATCCCCTAGTTGCTCCTTAGTCGCCCATTCTCGCTCCCTTCTCGCCCCCTATTCGCTCCCTAGTCTCATCCCATCAGGATGGAGACCTTCCAAACGGAAACAACATATTGACGTCTGATGAGTAACCTGGGTTTTATTTCCAACCACAGCAGCTCAGTAAACTTTGGTCCTTCCACCTGACACTAAATTCTGCTGTTTTCATCAAGCTTAACATGGCGCGACAGACCATACTGTCAGGAGTCCAGCCTGGGTTTTCTGTTATTACCATCAGGCACAAGTCAGATGATGGCCACTGATGTCTAATATGAACAACAGAACAGCTTTGGGAACACAGAAAGAATATTTTCATGACTGTGGATCGCTGTTTGTTAGTCCAGTTGTTCCCACTCTGCTCCATAATGAAACCATAAAGAGATAACATGACACTGTGCTGGTACCAGAAAGAACTTCTCTCTGACCCGATCCTTCCAGAAAACTGCTAACGGTCTGTCATCTGCTTTTTTGTTTTGAATTAGGAAACAAAAAGAATTGTTATTTTCCATTCACGACATTTCACTTCAAATAAAAAACTGAATAAAAGAAACGACACACGGATTCTTGGACGGTGCTGCTTCCTGTGCAGAGCAGCAGTTACAGACCGCGCTGTGGCGTCACTGTTTTCCCAACCTATAGTGTGCATTGTCCCTCTTTCCACTCTGCGGCCGCAATATATCCGCGACCACAGTGCATCCGTGACTTCGACCACAGTGCATCCGTGACTTCGACCACAGTGCATCCGCGACCTCGACCACAGTGCATCCGCGACCTCGACCACACTGCATCCGCGACCTCGACCACACTGCATCCGCGACCGCGGTATATCCGCGACCTCGACCACAGTGCATCCACGACCGTGTTGCATCCATGACCACGGTGCATCCACAATGCATCTTGGCGCTCCATGTATTCTTTGCCTGCCAGTCGTAGTACGGAAAGGAATTGGGGGGTTAACATCAACTCCCCCATCAAGACTGGGTACTAAGTCCTAGAGATAGAGATAAGTGGGGGAATAATCAGCCTCAGAGACAGCATCATAGTTAAGATGAGATTGAGGCACCCCCGGCACCTACTGGCAAGAATTAGTGATGACCCACCAGAAAGTCTTCTGACTGAGTTGAATGCAGCAATAATTACAATCCCTACTGCGACCATCACTGAAACCAATGAGCTGATATACAGTACAGCAACAGTGATCCTGGAGAAACTTGGCCAACATAACATCAAGGGCAAGAAGGAGGCATCATGGAGGAGAAGGTTAGAAACCAAGATCAAGGCAACTCGAAGGGAAGTTAGTCAACTGTCAGAATTCCAGAAGGGCACAACGAAGAAGAGGGTGCCAGAGTGCACAATGGTTAAAAGACCTCAGAGCAGACCACACCTCCCTCCCTGAACAAGGTCCAGTTACCATCACGGTGGCAGATATCCAGCATAGACTCTCAGGTATGAAGAACTGGTCAGCGCCTGGCCCTGATATGATCCATGCCTACTGGCTAAAGAGGCTGACTTCACTACATGAATGCCTGGCAACACAAATGAACCAACTCCTGAGGGATGGCTGACCAAGGGACAGACAGTCCTGATACTGTGACCCCCACAAGGGATCTGTCCCATCCAACTACTGGCCAATAACCTGCCTCTCCACAACATGGAACGGCCAAGGTAAGTGGGCACATGGATCAATACATGGGGGAGACACAGAAAGGCATTGGCAGAGGAACCAGAGGAGCCAAACAGCAGCTATTGGTTGACAGAACAGTCGCTCGAGACTGTAAAACCAGACAGACAAACCTGTGCACCGTTTGGATTGACTACTGGAAAGCCTATGACTCGATGCCACACACATAGATTCTGGAACGTCTGAAGCTGTACGAGATCAACAGGAACATGAGGACCTTCGTTGCAAACTCAATGAGGCTGTGGCAGAACACCCTGGAGGCCAACTTCAAGCCAATAGCACAAGTCTCCATCAAATGTGGCATATATCAAGGAGATGCCCTGTCCCCACTGCTGTTCTGTAGAGGCCTGAACCCCCTCAGCCAACTAATCAACAAGACTGGCTATGGATACCGACTCAGGAATGGGGCCACCATCAGCCGCCTCCTGCACATGGATGACATCAAGCTGTACGCTAGGAATGAGCGGGACATCGACTCACTGATCCACACCACCAGGATCTACAACAGGGACATCGGAATGTCATTCGGACTGGAGAAATGTGGGCAAATGATAACAAAGAGAGGGAAGGTAATCCATACGGAGGGCATTGCACTCCCAGAGGGCAGGATAACAGATGTGGAGGAAAGCTACAAGTACCTGGGCATACCACAGGGGAAAGGCAACCATGAAGAAGTCACAAGGAAAGCTGCCACAGCTAAATACTTGCAACGAGTGAGGCAAGTACTGAGAAGTCGGCTCAATGGCAAGAACAAGATCTGGGCAATTAACAGCTACGCCCTGCCAGTGATCCGATACCCTGCTGGGATAACAAGATGGCAAATAAGGAAGCTCAGACCACGGATGTCAAAACACGGAAGCTGCTCATCATGCATGGAGGGTTCCACCCCAAGTCCAGTGTCCAGCAACTATACACTAAGCGCAAAGAAGGAAGCCGGGGACTAGTGAGCATCAAGGCCACTATCCAAGATGAAACATCCAAGCTCCACGAATGAATATATATATATATATATATATATATATATATATATATATATATATATATATATATATATATATATATATGTATATATATATATATATGTATATATATATATATATATATATATATATGTATATATATATATATATATATATATATGTATGTATATATATGTATATGTATATATATATATATATGTATGTATATATATGTATATGTATATATATATATATATGTATGTATATATATGTATATGTATATATATATATATATGTATGTATATATATGTATATGTATATATATATATATATGTATGTATATATATGTATATATATATATATATATGTATATGTATATATATATATATATGTATGTATATATATGTATATATATATATATATGTATATGTATATATATATATATGTATGTATATATATGTATATATATATATGTATGTATATGTATATATATGTATATATATATATATATATATATATATATATATATATATATGTATGTATATATATGTATGTATATATATGTATATATATATATGTATGTATATATATGTATATATATATATGTATGTATATATATGTATATATATATATATGTATGTATATGTATATATATGTATATATATATATGTATATATATATATATATATATATATATATATATATATATATATATATTTAATGTTGTCATGTCCATACCATTGCAGCCAGATGAAGTTTTGCTTTTGCCTTTATTAACTATGATTTCCTTCTCCTCCACTGCTGGTAGATACTTTGATTTTAGAATTCTACTTATTAATGATTCGCTAATTTTGGCAGCTAATCCATGATCAGGGATTTTATCTTTGGCCCAATGCTCACAAATCTGCAGTTAAAGTTATTAACCACATCAGTCATCTCGGGAATGATTTAAAATATTGTGGATAATTTGTTTGTCCCGGACTTTTCCCTATGACTTTGTTTAATATGTCCCAAATACCTTTAGTATTATCTTTGTTCCTAATAATTCCTACAGTACTTCTGTTTGGAAGTCTGCAAAATAGTTGTCAGTTTGTTTGTTTTTTTATATTTTATGTATTTATTTTCTGTTTCTTCTCTTCTATATTTTATTAATTTTCTATAGAGAGTACTTTTTACAGGCATTTTGCAGTCTCCTAGTGATCCTTGTTTCTTTCTGTATATTTCTGTATGGGTCAATATATATATTATGGTGTTTTAAATGTGTACAAAAAATGTTTGTATGCATTATTAATATTATCTTCACTCAACACTGCCTTCAATTTCTGTCTTTATTCTTTTACACCGTAGTCCAATCTCGTTCCTGTAGCAGCTGTCATACATGCTCAGTGATATCATTAATTAATAATCCACTTATTATTTTGTTCTCTAATAAATCTGTGAAGATGTTATTGATTAACGTGGCACGAAAGGAAGTAGTTCTACTTGGTCTACTTGGACCATGCATGGTCTGATAATCTCTTTTGTTGGTTTGTGATTGTTTGGGTTGAGTCGATTAATGTTGGGATGCCCACAGATAAATAACTCCTTCTGATTTGGGTTTGTAGAGGTTTTCACAAACCATTCTCTAAAGATTTCTGAATTGGAAGCTCTGTAGATACAACTAACAGTTACATTTTTCTTCCTTTCATATAAATCATTCGACTATGTCGTTCATCACTCTTGTCATGTTTTCCTCCTCTTTATTCTGCAGGTTTTTGTACACAGCTACCAGTTTTCCCCTCCCTGTTTATGTCATTATAATCATATCCATCCAGTTAACATGCAGATCCCTTCCTCTCACTGATCCACGTTTAGGAGACAGCAATGATGCTAAATGGTTGTTTAAGCTGTCTTAAATAAAGCTTAATTTTCTTCAAGTTTGCTTCTCCTATTGAAATGTACAATAGTTTGTTTTTTGCTGGTCCTCTGACTAGTAGCTACAATGGTCCATGATGTCCCTGTAACAATGATTGTCTGGGTCAATGTCCTCCTCCATGTCCTGATGTTTGTCTTCCATGTTATTAAATGATTTCCGTTTCAAACTGTCACAGTTCATATAGGTAGCTGATGGTGCTCCCTCAGCTGATGATGATGATGATGATGGTAGATGGTTCCTGGTAGGCCTGCTGCTGAGTGTCCTCCTAATGATGAAGAGTTTATTGGCGGTGATTTGCCTTAATTTACCTGACCATAGCATTCAGTGGTATTTCTTTAGTCAGACGATGTCTGGAATGAGCCTTGGCCTCCTCCGGAGCTCCATTCAGCTTGATGAAGGTCTTACAGCTGGAGGTCCTGGAACTTAGTACCTGAGCTTTTCTAGCAATATCTGCGTTCCGTTTAGTGAGATGCTTGTTGATGTAAACGTCTGAACCTCTCAGCTTCTTTCCTTGTTTAAGCAGCTCTGCTTTATGTTTTCTGTTTGCAAACCTGATGATTGTAGCTGGCTTGTCCACGTTGCTCCTCCTGGGAAGCAGGAGACACGCTTCGATGCTGCTTTGATCAGCTTCTATTCCCTTAGAGCTGAAAACGAAGCCACTTGTTGCGCGACAGACTGTTTGTCATATCATATCTGTGGTCCGATCCACCTCGGCAGGAACCACCCATGCGTAGGAGCGAAGTTTAACCTGCTGATTATCACGTCGCTCATCCGTGTTGCTGCTTCAGTCAGCCACACGGTTATCATGCAAAGTTTTTTGTTTGTCTTTTTCTAAGAATTTTTCATTTTTTCACCTCCTCAACTAAGTCTAGAATTGTTTTCTGCTGAAGCCTGACAGCAGAAACCTCCTCTGACAGGAATTTTACTGACCTTGTAATGCCACCCAGATCATCCGTCGCCTGGTTCTTCTTCCCATCTTAAACTCGTTTTAAAAATCAATTGTGACAATCACAGCAGCCATGTGCACAATTACACGCCCGTCCTGTCTGCACGTCCTTTAGAAACGTGTTAAACACAGTTTCTATCAGAGACACTGATCTCAGGTTTGAGAGATCACATCGCAGCTGCTAAGTTAATTTTCTAAGTAATATGGGAGCCTCCCATGTGCAAGATAAGTCTGGCATATTTCTCTTTGCTCCTTTTATACAGACTCAGATCCACCTCATAGATTGATTGGTCGCATGCTGTTGATGACGTTCTCTTGACCATGTTTTCTCGACCCCTCCATGCAGTTCTGAACAGACTGATCAACCACATGTGGGTTTGTTGGTGACTTGGGGAAGAAGGGACCATGACTAATCACAGTTGCAGGGGCGCTATCTGGGAAGAGAAATGCTTGGAAGGAACTCCATGTTGGAGCAGCTTGTTTAACAGAGTTTTGACAGGAAAACCGTTCTGAGCAGGTTGATCAGCAACCAATGGTGAAATGATCACAGATTTGGTTGAATTTTTATCACTTTTTCCCTGGAATGACTCAGTTGTTTGGTGAAAAGAATGGTATATTGACTTGTGTTATAACTTGGAAAAACTGAAGAAAAAAAGAAAAAAGGCTTTTTTTTGCATTAAACTGATGTAAAATGTGTCATCATGTTCTTCATGCTCCCAGTCTTCCTCATTTAC
Source organism: Telmatherina bonti (assembly GCF_933228915.1). Lineage (NCBI taxonomy): Eukaryota > Metazoa > Chordata > Actinopteri > Atheriniformes > Telmatherinidae > Telmatherina > Telmatherina bonti. Next base: position 4,660,342 of record NC_136620.1, read on the forward strand.
ATCCATACATGCCAGGGTCAATATTAAAAGAAAAAACACCAAAAGAAAAAAATTAAATTTAATGTCATTTTAAAAATGGAGAACTGGCTCTTTTTCATTTTTATTTATTAATGTTCTTTGCTCAAAATGAAATAAAAATCTGAATAAAATAAAATTAAAGTAGAAAATTAAATGAAAGGAAATTATATGTGCTCTTAAGCTGGACTCTGGTTGTGAGGCATCTGTCTTCAGGTGTGTTTGTGTCTGTGGCATCTCTCAGGTCGCAGGTCAACGGCAACGTGTCAATGATCAAACTGCAGAAACAGCTGGCCGACAGATCCAACGCCGTGACGGAGCTGGAGGGACGGTTCCTGCAGCTGCAGGAGGTGAGATGTTCCACATCCTGGTCCAAATCTCCTGGTCAGCTCCTGTTCCAGGTGAACCAGCTTCATCACACTGAATTTATCTGGATACACTGATCCAGTTTTTCAGAACAGATCCAGGTCCACATCTGTGATGGACTGGCGAGCTGTCCAGGGTGTACCCTGCCTGTCGCCCAAAGCCGGCTGGGATAGGCTCCAGCTTCCCCGCGACCCTGAATTGGAATAAGCGGTTCAGAAAATGGATGGATCCAGGTCCACATGAGACTGAAGACTCCGGCCTGAGATCGGGTCTTATTGGATCTCACTGCGTTTATAAACTGGATCCAGACAGCAGTACTTCTAAATCTCACCTGATTATTTCCCCCATTTCCCCTTAGTGGACTTCAGGTTCTGGTTCTGGTTCTGGTGCTACCACTGATTATAACCTTGTTGTTCGGTCCTTGTAATGATTTGCTCCAAATTCTACAAGAAATGGTCCATCTGCTGGTTCAAATGGGACCTCAGGTTTTGCTTCAGATCTATGATGAACCTGAGTCTTCATGGTTCTGTCCTAGATTGGACAGATTGGGCCCAGCACTGGTTCTGCACAGACCACATAAGAACAGAGACCTTTGCCAGAATCCGGTGTTGAGAAAAGATGTCACTTGGGTGTGCTCCTCCTCAGGGTTCATCTGTGGTTTTCAGGCCCAACAGACCCTGAAGGTGGGTCATGATGCGGCGATGGCGAAGGTGGACGAGCTGTCGGCTCAGCTGAAGGACGAGCGCCTCAAGAGTGTGGATCTGGAGAAGCAGCTGCAGGCCATGAGCTTCACCAAGTCCCAGTTAGAAGAGGTGAGACCTCTCAGCCCAGTTTCCCTTCTCCTGACGTCTGCTGTGTGTGGTTGCCATGGTTACAGATGGTTTTTGGTCTTTTGTGGGGGGGGTTGTCACACAGCTACAGGACCGGATCAGTGAACTGGATCAGGAGAGGGAACTGCTAATGGAGAACAACAAGAAGCTGCTGGACAGGTGGAGCAAACAGACTTGAGTGTTATTATTATTATCATATATTTTTTCTTAATATTATCATTAGTAGTAGTAATCAGCTTGTGTGTGTGTGTGTGTGTTTGCAGTGCCTTCAATGTGTCTCAGCAGCAGAAATGGCATCTCCAGGAGCAGCAACTGAGGCTACAGATCAATCAGCTGGAGACGGCGCTAAAGGCCGACCTCGTCGACAAAAACAATATCCTGGACAGAATCAAGGCTGAGAGGGGTTTGTTTATGTCCGAGAACAGTTTGTTTATGTCCGAGAACAGTTTGTTTACATCAGAGAACAGTTTGTTTACATCCGAGAACAGTTTGTTTACATCTGAGAACAGTTTGTTTACATCCGAGAACAGTTTGTTTATGTTCACGAACAGTTTGTTTACGTCAGAGAACAGTTTGTTTACATTAGAGAACAGTTTGTTTACATCAGAGAACAGTTTGTTTACATCCGAGAACAGTTTGTTTACATCCGAGAACAGTTTGTTTACATCTGAGAACAGTTCGTTTACGTCCGAGAACAGTTTGTTTACATCAGACAACAGTTTGTTTACATCAGAGAACAGTTTGTTTACATCCGAGAACAGTTCGTTAACGTCCGAGAACAGTTTGTTTACATCAGAGAACAGTTTGTTTACGTCAGAGAACAGTTTGTTTACATCTGAGAACAGTTCGTTTACGTCCGAGAACAGTTTGTTTACATCAGACAACAGTTTGTTTACATCAGAGAACAGTTTGTTTACATCTGAGAACAGTTTGTTTAAATCAGAGAAAAGTTTGTTTACATCAGAGAACAGTTTGTTTACATCAGAGAACAGTTTGTTTACATCCGAGAACAGTTTGTTTACATCAAAGGACAGTTTGTTTAAATCAGAGAAAAGTTTGTTTACATCCGAGAACAGTTTTACTTCAATGAACAGTTTGTTGACATCAGAGAACAGTTTGTTTACGTTCAAGAACAGTTTGTTTACATTAGAGAACAGTTTGTTCACATAAGAGAACAGTTTGTTTACATCAGAGGACAGTTTGTTTACATCCGAGAACAGTTTGTTTACGTTCAAGAACAGTTTGTTTACATCAGAGAACAATTTTTTTACGTCCGAAAACAGTTTGTTTACATCCGAGAACAGTTTGTTTACTTCTGAGAACAGTTTGTTTACATCCGAGAACAGTTTGTTTACATCCGAGAACAGTTTGTTTACATCCAAGAACAGTTTGTTTACATCTGAGAACAGTTCGTTTACGTCCGAGAACAGTTTGTTTACATCAGACAACAGTTTGTTTACATCAGAGAACAGTTTGTTTACATCCGAGAACAGTTTGTTTACATCAGAGAACAGCTTGTTTACATCCGAGAACAGTTTGTTTACGTTCACGAACAGTTTGTTTACGTTCACGAACAGTTTGTTTACATCCGAGAACAGTTTGTTTACATCCGAGAACAGTTTGTTTACATCCGAGAACAGTTTGTTTACGTTCACGAACAGTTTGTTTACATCAGAGAACAGTTTGTTTACATCCGAGGACAGTTTGTTTATGTTCACGAACAGTTTGTTTACGTCAGAGAACAGTTTGTTTACATTAGAGAACAGTTTGTTTACATCAGAGAACAGTTTGTTTACATCCGAGAACAGTTTGTTTACATCCGAGAACAGTTTGTTTACGTCCGAAAACAGTTTGTTTACATCCGAGAACAGTTTGTTTACTTCTGAGAACAGTTTGTTTACATCCGAGAACAGTTTGTTTACATCTGAGAACAGTTCGTTAACGTCCGAGAACAGTTTGTTTACATCCGAGAACAGTTTGTTTACTTCTGAGAACAGTTTGTTTACATCCGAGAACAGTTTGTTTACATCTGAGAACAGTTCGTTAACGTCCGAGAACAGTTTGTTTACATCAGAGAACAGTTTGTTTACATCAGAGAACAGTTTGTTTACATCCGAGAACAGTTTGTTTACATCAAAGGACAGTTTGTTTAAATCAGAGAAAAGTTTGTTTACATCCGAGAACAGTTTTACTTCAATGAACAGTTTGTTGACATCAGAGAACAGTTTGTTTACGTTCAAGAACAGTTTGTTTACATTAGAGAACAGTTTGTTCACATAAGAGAACAGTTTGTTTACATCAGAGGACAGTTTGTTTACATCCGAGAACAGTTTGTTTACGTTCAAGAACAGTTTGTTTACATCAGAGAACAATTTTTTTACGTCCGAAAACAGTTTGTTTACATCCGAGAACAGTTTGTTTACTTCTGAGAACAGTTTGTTTACATCCGAGAACAGTTTGTTTACATCCGAGAACAGTTTGTTTACATCCAAGAACAGTTTGTTTACATCTGAGAACAGTTCGTTTACGTCCGAGAACAGTTTGTTTACATCAGACAACAGTTTGTTTACATCAGAGAACAGTTTGTTTACATCCGAGAACGGTTTGTTTACATCCGAGAACAGTTCGTTAACGTCCGAGAACAGTTTGTTTACATCAGAGAACAGTTTGTTTACCTCAGAGAACAGTTTGTTTACATCAGAGAACAGTTTGTTTACATCCGAGAACAGTTTGTTTACATCCGAGAACAGTTTGTTTACATCAAAGGACAGTTTGTTTACATTCAAGAAAACAGTTTATTTACATCTGAGAACAGTTTGTTTAAATCAGAGAAAAGTTTGTTTACATCCGAGAACAGTTTTACTTCAATGAACAGTTTGTTGACATCAAAGGACAGTTTGTTTACATTCAAGAACAGTTTATTTACATCTGAGAACAGTTTGTTTAAATCAGAGAAAAGTTTGTTTACATCCGAGAACAGTTTTACTTCAATGAACAGTTTGTTGACATCAGAGAACAGTTTGTTTACGTTCAAGAACAGTTTGTTTACATTAGAGAACAGTTTGTTCACATAAGAGAACAGTTTGTTTACATCAGAGGACAGTTTGTTTACATCCGAGAACAGTTTGTTTACGTTCAAGAACAGTTTGTTTACATCAGAGAACAATTTTTTTAAACGTTCGAGAACAGTTTGTTTACATCAGAGAACAGCTTGTTTACATCCAAGAACAGTTTATTTACGTCCGAGAACAGTTTGTTTACATCCGAGAACAGTTTGTTTACATCCGAGAACAGTTTGTTTACATCTGAGAACAGTTTGTTTACATCAGAGAACAGTTTGTTTACATCCGAGAACAGTTTGTTTACGTCAGAGAACAGTTTGTTTACATCCGAGAACAGTTTGTTTACATCAGAGAACAGCTTGTTTACATCCGAGAACAATTTGTTTACGTTCACGAACAGTTTGTTTACATCCGAGAACAGTTTGTTTACATCCGAGAACAGTTTGTTTACATCCGAGAACAGTTTGTTTACATCCGAGAACAGTTTGTTTACGTTCACGAACAGTTTGTTTACATCAGAGAACAGTTTGTTTACATCCGAGAACAGTTTGTTTATGTTCACGAACAGTTTGTTTACATCAGAGAACAGTTTGTTTACATTAGAGAACAGTTTGTTCACATAAGAGAACAGTTTGTTGACATCAAAGGACAGTTTGTTTACATTCAAGAACAGTTTATTTACATCTGAGAACAGTTTGTTTAAATCAGAGAAAAGTTTGTTTACATCCGAGAACAGTTTGTTTACATCAGAGAACAGTTTGTTTACATCCGAGAACAGTTTGTTTACATCAAAGGACAGTTTGTTTAAATCAGAGAAAAGTTTGTTTACATCCGAGAACAGTTTTACTTCAATGAACAGTTTGTTGACATCAGAGAACAGTTTGTTTACGTTCAAGAACAGTTTGTTTACATTAGAGAACAGTTTGTTCACATAAGAGAACAGTTTGTTTACATCAGAGGACAGTTTGTTTACATCCGAGAACAGTTTGTTTACGTTCAAGAACAGTTTGTTTACATCAGAGAACAATTTTTTTACGTCCGAAAACAGTTTGTTTACATCCGAGAACAGTTTGTTTACTTCTGAGAACAGTTTGTTTACATCCGAGAACAGTTTGTTTACATCCGAGAACAGTTTGTTTACATCCAAGAACAGTTTGTTTACATCTGAGAACAGTTCGTTTACGTCCGAGAACAGTTTGTTTACATCAGACAACAGTTTGTTTACATCAGAGAACAGTTTGTTTACATCCGAGAACGGTTTGTTTACATCCGAGAACAGTTCGTTAACGTCCGAGAACAGTTTGTTTACATCAGAGAACAGTTTGTTTACCTCAGAGAACAGTTTGTTTACATCAGAGAACAGTTTGTTTACATCCGAGAACAGTTTGTTTACATCCGAGAACAGTTTGTTTACATCAAAGGACAGTTTGTTTACATTCAAGAAAACAGTTTATTTACATCTGAGAACAGTTTGTTTAAATCAGAGAAAAGTTTGTTTACATCCGAGAACAGTTTTACTTCAATGAACAGTTTGTTGACATCAAAGGACAGTTTGTTTACATTCAAGAACAGTTTATTTACATCTGAGAACAGTTTGTTTAAATCAGAGAAAAGTTTGTTTACATCCGAGAACAGTTTTACTTCAATGAACAGTTTGTTGACATCAGAGAACAGTTTGTTTACGTTCAAGAACAGTTTGTTTACATTAGAGAACAGTTTGTTCACATAAGAGAACAGTTTGTTTACATCAGAGGACAGTTTGTTTACATCCGAGAACAGTTTGTTTACGTTCAAGAACAGTTTGTTTACATCAGAGAACAATTTTTTTAAACGTTCGAGAACAGTTTGTTTACATCAGAGAACAGCTTGTTTACATCCAAGAACAGTTTATTTACGTCCGAGAACAGTTTGTTTACATCCGAGAACAGTTTGTTTACATCCGAGAACAGTTTGTTTACATCTGAGAACAGTTTGTTTACATCAGAGAACAGTTTGTTTACATCCGAGAACAGTTTGTTTACGTCAGAGAACAGTTTGTTTACATCCGAGAACAGTTTGTTTACATCAGAGAACAGCTTGTTTACATCCGAGAACAATTTGTTTACGTTCACGAACAGTTTGTTTACATCCGAGAACAGTTTGTTTACATCCGAGAACAGTTTGTTTACATCCGAGAACAGTTTGTTTACATCCGAGAACAGTTTGTTTACGTTCACGAACAGTTTGTTTACATCAGAGAACAGTTTGTTTACATCCGAGAACAGTTTGTTTATGTTCACGAACAGTTTGTTTACATCAGAGAACAGTTTGTTTACATTAGAGAACAGTTTGTTCACATAAGAGAACAGTTTGTTGACATCAAAGGACAGTTTGTTTACATTCAAGAACAGTTTATTTACATCTGAGAACAGTTTGTTTAAATCAGAGAAAAGTTTGTTTACATCCGAGAACAGTTTGTTTACATCAGAGAACAGTTTGTTTACATCCGAGAACAGTTTGTTTACATCAAAGGACAGTTTGTTTAAATCAGAGAAAAGTTTGTTTACATCCGAGAACAGTTTTACTTCAATGAACAGTTTGTTGACATCAGAGAACAGTTTGTTTACGTTCAAGAACAGTTTGTTTACATTAGAGAACAGTTTGTTCACATAAGAGAACAGTTTGTTTACATCAGAGGACAGTTTGTTTACATCCGAGAACAGTTTGTTTACGTTCAAGAACAGTTTGTTTACATCAGAGAACAATTTTTTTAAACGTTCGAGAACAGTTTGTTTACATCAGAGAACAGCTTGTTTACATCCAAGAACAGTTTATTTACGTCCGAGAACAGTTTGTTTACATCCGAGAACAGTTTGTTTACATCCGAGAACAGTTTGTTTACATCTGAGAACAGTTTGTTTACATCAGAGAACAGTTTGTTTACATCCGAGAACAGTTTGTATATGTTCACGAACAGTTTGTTTACATCAGAGAACAGTTTGTTTACATTAGAGAACAGTTTGTTCACATAAGAGAACAGTTTGTTGACATCAAAGGACAGTTTGTTTACATTCAAGAACAGTTTATTTACATCTGAGAACAGTTTGTTTAAATCAGAGAAAAGTTTGTTTACATCCGAGAACAGTTTGTTTACATCCGAGAACAGTTTGTTTACATCCGAGAACAGTTTGTTTACATCCGAGAACAGTTTGTTTACGTTCACGAACAGTTTGTTTACATCAGAGAACAGTTTGTTTACATTAGAGAACAGTTTGTTCACATAAGAGAACAGTTTGTTGACATCAAAGGACAGTTTGTTTACATTCAAGAACAGTTTATTTACATCTGAGAACAGTTTGTTTAAATCAGAGAAAAGTTTGTTTACATCCGAGAACAGTTTGTTTACATCAGAGAACAGTTTGTTTACATCCGAGAACAGTTTGTTTACATCAAAGGACAGTTTGTTTAAATCAGAGAAAAGTTTGTTTACATCCGAGAACAGTTTTACTTCAATGAACAGTTTGTTGACATCAGAGAACAGTTTGTTTACGTTCAAGAACAGTTTGTTTACATTAGAGAACAGTTTGTTCACATAAGAGAACAGTTTGTTTACATCAGAGGACAGTTTGTTTACATCCGAGAACAGTTTGTTTACGTTCAAGAACAGTTTGTTTACATCAGAGAACAATTTTTTTAAACGTTCGAGAACAGTTTGTTTACATCAGAGAACAGCTTGTTTACATCCAAGAACAGTTTATTTACGTCCGAGAACAGTTTGTTTACATCCGAGAACAGTTTGTTTACATCCGAGAACAGTTTGTTTACATCTGAGAACAGTTTGTTTACATCAGAGAACAGTTTGTTTACATCCGAGAACAGTTTGTTTATGTTCACGAACAGTTTGTTTACATCAGAGAACAGTTTGTTTACATTAGAGAACAGTTTGTTCACATAAGAGAACAGTTTGTTGACATCAAAGGACAGTTTGTTTACATCCGAGAACAGTTTGTTTACATCTGAGAACAGTTTGTTTACATCAGAGAACAGTTTGTTTACATCCGAGAACAGTTTGTATATGTTCACGAACAGTTTGTTTACATCAGAGAACAGTTTGTTTACATTAGAGAACAGTTTGTTCACATAAGAGAACAGTTTGTTGACATCAAAGGACAGTTTGTTTACATTCAAGAACAGTTTATTTACATCTGAGAACAGTTTGTTTAAATCAGAGAAAAGTTTGTTTACATCCGAGAACAGTTTGTTTACATCCGAGAACAGTTTGTTTACATCCGAGAACAGTTTGTTTACATCCGAGAACAGTTTGTTTACGTTCACGAACAGTTTGTTTACATCAGAGAACAGTTTGTTTACATTAGAGAACAGTTTGTTCACATAAGAGAACAGTTTGTTGACATCAAAGGACAGTTTGTTTACATTCAAGAACAGTTTATTTACATCTGAGAACAGTTTGTTTAAATCAGAGAAAAGTTTGTTTACATCCGAGAACAGTTTGTTTACATCAGAGAACAGTTTGTTTACATCCGAGAACAGTTTGTTTACATCAAAGGACAGTTTGTTTAAATCAGAGAAAAGTTTGTTTACATCCGAGAACAGTTTTACTTCAATGAACAGTTTGTTGACATCAGAGAACAGTTTGTTTACGTTCAAGAACAGTTTGTTTACATTAGAGAACAGTTTGTTCACATAAGAGAACAGTTTGTTTACATCAGAGGACAGTTTGTTTACATCCGAGAACAGTTTGTTTACGTTCAAGAACAGTTTGTTTACATCAGAGAACAATTTTTTTAAACGTTCGAGAACAGTTTGTTTACATCAGAGAACAGCTTGTTTACATCCAAGAACAGTTTATTTACGTCCGAGAACAGTTTGTTTACATCCGAGAACAGTTTGTTTACATCCGAGAACAGTTTGTTTACATCTGAGAACAGTTTGTTTACATCAGAGAACAGTTTGTTTACATCCGAGAACAGTTTGTTTATGTTCACGAACAGTTTGTTTACATCAGAGAACAGTTTGTTTACATTAGAGAACAGTTTGTTCACATAAGAGAACAGTTTGTTGACATCAAAGGACAGTTTGTTTACATTCAAGAACAGTTTATTTACATCTGAGAACAGTTTGTTTAAATCAGAGAAAAGTTTGTTTACATCCGAGAACAGTTTGTTTACATCAGAGAACAGTTTGTTTACATCCGAGAACAGTTTGTTTACGTCAGAGAACAGTTTGTTTACATCCGAGAACAGTTTGTTTACATCAGAGAACAGCTTGTTTACATCCGAGAACAATTTGTTTACGTTCACGAACAGTTTGTTTACATCCGAGAACAGTTTGTTTACATCCGAGAACAGTTTGTTTACATCCGAGAACAGTTTGTTTACATCCGAGAACAGTTTGTTTACGTTCACGAACAGTTTGTTTACATCAGAGAACAGTTTGTTTACATCCGAGAACAGTTTGTTTATGTTCACGAACAGTTTGTTTACATCAGAGAACAGTTTGTTTACATTAGAGAACAGTTTGTTCACATAAGAGAACAGTTTGTTGACATCAAAGGACAGTTTGTTTACATTCAAGAACAGTTTATTTACATCTGAGAACAGTTTGTTTAAATCAGAGAAAAGTTTGTTTACATCCGAGAACAGTTTGTTTACATCAGAGAACAGTTTGTTTACATCCGAGAACAGTTTGTTTACATCAAAGGACAGTTTGTTTAAATCAGAGAAAAGTTTGTTTACATCCGAGAACAGTTTTACTTCAATGAACAGTTTGTTGACATCAGAGAACAGTTTGTTTACGTTCAAGAACAGTTTGTTTACATTAGAGAACAGTTTGTTCACATAAGAGAACAGTTTGTTTACATCAGAGGACAGTTTGTTTACATCCGAGAACAGTTTGTTTACGTTCAAGAACAGTTTGTTTACATCAGAGAACAATTTTTTTAAACGTTCGAGAACAGTTTGTTTACATCAGAGAACAGCTTGTTTACATCCAAGAACAGTTTATTTACGTCCGAGAACAGTTTGTTTACATCCGAGAACAGTTTGTTTACATCCGAGAACAGTTTGTTTACATCTGAGAACAGTTTGTTTACATCAGAGAACAGTTTGTTTACATCCGAGAACAGTTTGTATATGTTCACGAACAGTTTGTTTACATCAGAGAACAGTTTGTTTACATTAGAGAACAGTTTGTTCACATAAGAGAACAGTTTGTTGACATCAAAGGACAGTTTGTTTACATTCAAGAACAGTTTATTTACATCTGAGAACAGTTTGTTTAAATCAGAGAAAAGTTTGTTTACATCCGAGAACAGTTTGTTTACATCCGAGAACAGTTTGTTTACATCCGAGAACAGTTTGTTTACATCCGAGAACAGTTTGTTTACGTTCACGAACAGTTTGTTTACATCAGAGAACAGTTTGTTTACATTAGAGAACAGTTTGTTCACATAAGAGAACAGTTTGTTGACATCAAAGGACAGTTTGTTTACATTCAAGAACAGTTTATTTACATCTGAGAACAGTTTGTTTAAATCAGAGAAAAGTTTGTTTACATCCGAGAACAGTTTGTTTACATCAGAGAACAGTTTGTTTACATCCGAGAACAGTTTGTTTACATCAAAGGACAGTTTGTTTAAATCAGAGAAAAGTTTGTTTACATCCGAGAACAGTTTTACTTCAATGAACAGTTTGTTGACATCAGAGAACAGTTTGTTTACGTTCAAGAACAGTTTGTTTACATTAGAGAACAGTTTGTTCACATAAGAGAACAGTTTGTTTACATCAGAGGACAGTTTGTTTACATCCGAGAACAGTTTGTTTACGTTCAAGAACAGTTTGTTTACATCAGAGAACAATTTTTTTAAACGTTCGAGAACAGTTTGTTTACATCAGAGAACAGCTTGTTTACATCCAAGAACAGTTTATTTACGTCCGAGAACAGTTTGTTTACATCCGAGAACAGTTTGTTTACATCCGAGAACAGTTTGTTTACATCTGAGAACAGTTTGTTTACATCAGAGAACAGTTTGTTTACATCCGAGAACAGTTTGTTTATGTTCACGAACAGTTTGTTTACATCAGAGAACAGTTTGTTTACATTAGAGAACAGTTTGTTCACATAAGAGAACAGTTTGTTGACATCAAAGGACAGTTTGTTTACATCCGAGAACAGTTTGTTTACATCTGAGAACAGTTTGTTTACATCAGAGAACAGTTTGTTTACATCCGAGAACAGTTTGTATATGTTCACGAACAGTTTGTTTACATCAGAGAACAGTTTGTTTACATTAGAGAACAGTTTGTTCACATAAGAGAACAGTTTGTTGACATCAAAGGACAGTTTGTTTACATTCAAGAACAGTTTATTTACATCTGAGAACAGTTTGTTTAAATCAGAGAAAAGTTTGTTTACATCCGAGAACAGTTTGTTTACATCCGAGAACAGTTTGTTTACATCCGAGAACAGTTTGTTTACATCCGAGAACAGTTTGTTTACGTTCACGAACAGTTTGTTTACATCAGAGAACAGTTTGTTTACATTAGAGAACAGTTTGTTCACATAAGAGAACAGTTTGTTGACATCAAAGGACAGTTTGTTTACATTCAAGAACAGTTTATTTACATCTGAGAACAGTTTGTTTAAATCAGAGAAAAGTTTGTTTACATCCGAGAACAGTTTGTTTACATCAGAGAACAGTTTGTTTACATCCGAGAACAGTTTGTTTACATCAAAGGACAGTTTGTTTAAATCAGAGAAAAGTTTGTTTACATCCGAGAACAGTTTTACTTCAATGAACAGTTTGTTGACATCAGAGAACAGTTTGTTTACGTTCAAGAACAGTTTGTTTACATTAGAGAACAGTTTGTTCACATAAGAGAACAGTTTGTTTACATCAGAGGACAGTTTGTTTACATCCGAGAACAGTTTGTTTACGTTCAAGAACAGTTTGTTTACATCAGAGAACAATTTTTTTAAACGTTCGAGAACAGTTTGTTTACATCAGAGAACAGCTTGTTTACATCCAAGAACAGTTTATTTACGTCCGAGAACAGTTTGTTTACATCCGAGAACAGTTTGTTTACATCCGAGAACAGTTTGTTTACATCTGAGAACAGTTTGTTTACATCAGAGAACAGTTTGTTTACATCCGAGAACAGTTTGTTTATGTTCACGAACAGTTTGTTTACATCAGAGAACAGTTTGTTTACATTAGAGAACAGTTTGTTCACATAAGAGAACAGTTTGTTGACATCAAAGGACAGTTTGTTTACATTCAAGAACAGTTTATTTACATCTGAGAACAGTTTGTTTAAATCAGAGAAAAGTTTGTTTACATCCGAGAACAGTTTGTTTACATCAGAGAACAGTTTGTTTACATCCGAGAACAGTTTGTTTACATCAAAGGACAGTTTGTTTAAATCAGAGAAAAGTTTGTTTACATCCGAGAACAGTTTTACTTCAATGAACAGTTTGTTGACATCAGAGAACAGTTTGTTTACGTTCAAGAACAGTTTGTTTACATTAGAGAACAGTTTGTTCACATAAGAGAACAGTTTGTTTACATCAGAGGACAGTTTGTTTACATCCGAGAACAGTTTGTTTACGTTCAAGAACAGTTTGTTTACATCAGAGAACAATTTTTTTAAACGTTCGAGAACAGTTTGTTTACATCAGAGAACAGCTTGTTTACATCCAAGAACAGTTTATTTACGTCCGAGAACAGTTTGTTTACATCAGAGAACAATTTTTTTACGTCCGAAAACAGTTTGTTTACATCCGAGAACAGTTTGTTTACATCCGAGAACAGTTTGTTTACATCCGAGAACAGTTTGTTTACATCCAAGAACAGTTTGTTTACATCTGAGAACAGTTCGTTTACGTCCGAGAACAGTTTGTTTACATCAGACAACAGTTTGTTTACATCAGAGAACAGTTTGTTTACATCCGAGAACAGTTTGTTTACATCCGAGAACAGTTCGTTAACGTCCGAGAACAGTTTGTTTACATCAGAGAACAGTTTGTTTACCTCAGAGAACAGTTTGTTTACCTCAGAGAACAGTTTGTTTACATCAGAGAACAGTTTGTTTACATCCGAGAACAGTTTGTTTACATCCGAGAACAGTTTTTTTACATCAAAGGACAGTTTGTTTACATTCAAGAAAACAGTTTATTTACATCTGAGAACAGTTTGTTTAAATCAGAGAAAAGTTTGTTTACATCCGAGAACAGTTTTACTTCAATGAACAGTTTGTTGACATCAAAGGACAGTTTGTTTACATTCAAGAACAGTTTATTTACATCTGAGAACAGTTTGTTTAAATCAGAGAAAAGTTTGTTTACATCCGAGAACAGTTTTACTTCAATGAACAGTTTGTTGACATCAGAGAACAGTTTGTTCACATAAGAGAACAGTTTGTTTACATCAGAGGACAGTTTGTTTACATCCGAGAACAGTTTGTTTACGTTCAAGAACAGTTTGTTTACATCAGAGAACAATTTTTTTAAACGTTCGAGAACAGTTTGTTTACATCAGAGAACAGCTTGTTTACATCCAAGAACAGTTTATTTACGTCCGAGAACAGTTTGTTTACATCCGAGAACAGTTTGTTTACATCCGAGAACAGTTTGTTTACATCTGAGAACAGTTTGTTTACATCAGAGAACAGTTTGTTTACATCCGAGAACAGTTTGTTTACGTCAGAGAACAGTTTGTTTACATCCGAGAACAGTTTGTTTACATCAGAGAACAGCTTGTTTACATCCGAGAACAATTTGTTTACGTTCACGAACAGTTTGTTTACATCCGAGAACAGTTTGTTTACATCCGAGAACAGTTTGTTTACATCCGAGAACAGTTTGTTTACATCCGAGAACAGTTTGTTTACGTTCACGAACAGTTTGTTTACATCAGAGAACAGTTTGTTTACATCCGAGAACAGTTTGTTTATGTTCACGAACAGTTTGTTTACATCCGAGAACAGTTTGTTGACATCAAAGGACAGTTTGTTTACATTCAAGAACAGTTTATTTACATCTGAGAACAGTTTGTTTAAATCAGAGAAAAGTTTGTTTACATCCGAGAACAGTTTGTTTACGTTCAAGAACAATTTTTTAAAATGTTCGAGAACAGTTTGTTTACATCAGAGAACAGCTTGTTTACATCCGAGAACAGCTTGTTTACATCCGAGAACAATTCGTTAACGTCCGAGAACAGTTTGTTTACATCAGAGAACAGTTTGTTTACATCCGAGAACAGTTTGTTTACATCAAAGGACAGTTTGTTTACATTCAAGAAAACAGTTTATTTACATCTGAGAACAGTTTGTTTGAATCAGAGAAAAGTTTGTTTACATCCGAGAACAGTTTTACTTCAATGAACAGTTAGTTGACATCAAAGGACAGTTTGTTTACTTTCAAGAACAGTTTATTTACATCTGAGAACAGTTTGTTTAAATCAGAGAAAAGTTTGTTTACATCCGAGAACAGTTTTACTTCAATGAACAGTTTGTTGACATCAGAGAACAGTTTGTTTACGTTCAAGAACAGTTTGTTTACATTAGAGAACAGTTTGTTCACATAAGAAAACAGTTTGTTTACATCCGAGAACAGTTTGTTTACATCAAAGGACAGTTTGTTTAAATCAGAGAAAAGTTTGTTTACATCCGAGAACAGTTTTACTTCAATGAACAGTTTGTTGACATCAGAGAACAGTTTGTTTACGTTCAAGAACAGTTTGTTTACATTAGAGAACAGTTTGTTCACATAAGAGAACAGTTTGTTTACATCAGAGGACAGTTTGTTTACATCCGAGAACAGTTTGTTTACGTTCAAGAACAGTTTGTTTACATCAGAGAACAATTTTTTTACGTCCGAAAACAGTTTGTTTACATCCGAGAACAGTTTGTTTACTTCTGAGAACAGTTTGTTTACATCCGAGAACAGTTTGTTTACATCCGAGAACAGTTTGTTTACATCCAAGAACAGTTTGTTTACATCTGAGAACAGTTCGTTTACGTCCGAGAACAGTTTGTTTACATCCGAGAACAGTTTGTTTACATCAGACAACAGTTTGTTTACATCCGAGAACAGTTTTACTTCAATGAACAGTTTGTTGACATCAGAGAACAGTTTGTTTACGTTCAAGAACAGTTTGTTTACATTAGAGAACAGTTTGTTCACATAAGAGAACAGTTTGTTTACATCAGAGGACAGTTTGTTTACATCCGAGAACAGTTTGTTTACGTTCAAGAACAGTTTGTTTACATCAGAGAACAATTTTTTTACGTCCGAAAACAGTTTGTTTACATCCGAGAACAGTTTGTTTACTTCTGAGAACAGTTTGTTTACATCCGAGAACAGTTTGTTTACATCCGAGAACAGTTTGTTTACATCCAAGAACAGTTTGTTTACATCTGAGAACAGTTCGTTTACGTCCGAGAACAGTTTGTTTACATCCGAGAACAGTTTGTTTACATCAGACAACAGTTTGTTTACATCAGAGAACAGTTTGTTTACATCCGAGAACAGTTTGTTTACATCCGAGAACAGTTCGTTAACGTCCGAGAACAGTTTGTTTACATCAGAGAACAGTTTGTTTACCTCAGAGAACAGTTTGTTTACATCAGAGAACAGTTTGTTTACATCCGAGAACAGTTTGTTTACATCCGAGAACAGTTTGTTTACATCAAAGGACAGTTTGTTTACATTCAAGAAAACAGTTTATTTACATCTGAGAACAGTTTGTTTAAATCAGAGAAAAGTTTGTTTACATCCGAGAACAGTTTTACTTCAATGAACAGTTTGTTGACATCAAAGGACAGTTTGTTTACATTCAAGAACAGTTTGTTTACTTCTGAGAACAGTTTGTTTACATCCGAGAACAGTTTGTTTACGTCCGAGAACAGTTTGTTTACATCCGAGAACAGTTTGTTTACATCTGAGAACAGTTCGTTTACGTCCGAGAACAGTTTGTTTACATCCGAGAACAGTTTGTTTACATCAGACAACAGTTTGTTTACATCAGAGAACAGTTTGTTTACATCCGAGAACAGTTTGTTTACATCCGAGAACAGTTCGTTAACGTCCGAGAACAGTTTGTTTACATCAGAGAACAGTTTGTTTACCTCAGAGAACAGTTTGTTTACATCAGAGAACAGTTTGTTTACATCCGAGAACAGTTTGTTTACATCCGAGAACAGTTTGTTTACATCAAAGGACAGTTTGTTTACATTCAAGAAAACAGTTTATTTACATCTGAGAACAGTTTGTTTAAATCAGAGAAAAGTTTGTTTACATCCGAGAACAGTTTTACTTCAATGAACAGTTTGTTGACATCAAAGGACAGTTTGTTTACATTCAAGAACAGTTTATTTACATCTGAGAACAGTTTGTTTAAATCAGAGAAAAGTTTGTTTACATCCGAGAACAGTTTTACTTCAATGAACAGTTTGTTGACATCAGAGAACAGTTTGTTTACGTTCAAGAACAGTTTGTTTACATTAGAGAACACTTTGTTCACATAAGAGAACAGTTTGTTTACATCAGAGGACAGTTTGTTTACATCCGAGAACAGTTTGTTTACATCCAAGAACAGTTTGTTTACATCTGAGAACAGTTCGTTTACGTCCGAGAACAGTTTGTTTACATCCGAGAACAGTTTGTTTACATCAGACAACAGTTTGTTTACATCAGACAACAGTTTGTTTACATCAGAGAACAGTTTGTTTACATCCGAGAACAGTTTGTTTACATCCGAGAACAGTTTGTTTACATCCGAGAACAGTTCGTTAACGTCCGAGAACAGTTTGTTTACATCAGAGAACAGTTTGTTTACCTCAGAGAACAGTTTGTTTACATCAGAGAACAGTTTGTTTACATCCGAGAACAGTTTGTTTACATCCGAGAACAGTTTGTTTACATCAAAGGACAGTTTGTTTACATTCAAGAAAACAGTTTATTTACATCTGAGAACAGTTTGTTTAAATCAGACAAAAGTTTGTTTACATCCGAGAACAGTTTTACTTCAATGAACAGTTTGTTGACATCAAAGGACAGTTTGTTTACATTCAAGAACAGTTTATTTACATCTGAGAACAGTTTGTTTAAATCAGAGAAAAGTTTGTTTACATCCGAGAACAGTTTTACTTCAATGAACAGTTTGTTGACATCAGAGAACAGTTTGTTTACGTTCAAGAACAGTTTGTTTACATTAGAGAACACTTTGTTCACATAAGAGAACAGTTTGTTTACATCAGAGGACAGTTTGTTTACATCCGAGAACAGTTTGTTTACGTTCAAGAACAGTTTGTTTACATCAGAGAACAATTTTTTTAAACGTTCGAGAACAGTTTGTTTACATCAGAGAACAGCTTGTTTACATCCAAGAACAGTTTATTTACGTCCGAGAACAGTTTGTTTACATCCGAGAACAGTTTGTTTACATCTGAGAACAGTTTGTTTACATCAGAGAACAGTTTTACTTCAATGAACAGTTTGTTGACATCAGAGAACAGTTTGTTTACGTTCAAGAACAGTTTGTTTACATTAGAGAACACTTTGTTCACATAAGAGAACAGTTTGTTTACATCAGAGGACAGTTTGTTTACATCCGAGAACAGTTTGTTTACGTTCAAGAACAGTTTGTTTACATCAGAGAACAATTTTTTTACGTCCGAAAACAGTTTGTTTACATCCGAGAACAGTTTGTTTACTTCTGAGAACAGTTTGTTTACATCCGAGAACAGTTTGTTTACATCCGAGAACAGTTTGTTTACATCCAAGAACAGTTTGTTTACATCTGAGAACAGTTTGTTTACATCAGACAACAGTTTGTTTACGTCCGAGAACAGTTTGTTTACATCCAAGAACAGTTTATTTACGTCCGAGAACAGTTTGTTTACATCCGAGAACAGTTTGTTTACATCCGAGAACAGTTTGTTTACATCCGAGAACAGTTTGTTTACATCTGAGAACAGTTTGTTTACATCAGAGAACAGTTTGTTTACATCCGAGAACAGTTTGTTTACGTCAGAGAACAGTTTGTTTACATCCGAGAACAGTTTGTTTACATCAGAGAACAGCTTGTTTACATCCGAGAACAATTTGTTTACGTTCACGAACAGTTTGTTTACATCCGAGAACAGTTTGTTTACATCCGAGAACAGTTTGTTTACATCCGAGAACAGTTTGTTTACATCCGAGAACAGTTTGTTTACATCCGAGAACAGTTTGTTTACATCAGAGAACAGTTTGTTTACATCCGAGAACAATTTGTTTACGTCAGAGAACAGTTTGTTTACATCAGAGAACAGTTTGTTTATATCAGAGAACAGTTTGTTTACGTCCAAGAACAGTTTGTTTACGTCAGAGAACAGTTTGTTTACATCAGAGAACAGTTTGTTTACATCTGAGAACAGTTTGTTTACATTAGAGAACAGTTTGTTTACATCAGACAACAGTTTGTTTACGTCAGAGAACAGTTTGTTTACGTCAGAGAACAGTTTGATTACATCCGAGAACAATTTTTTAATTGTTCGAGAACAGTTTGTTTACATCCGAGAACAGTTTGTTTACGTTCAAGAACAATTTTTTTAAATGTTCGAGAACAGTTTGTTTACATCCGAGAACAGTTTGTTTACATCAGAGAACAGTTTGTTTACATCAGAGAACAGTTTGTTTACATCCAAGAACAGTTTGTTTACCTCAGAGAACAGTTTGTTTACATTAGAGAACAGTTTGTTTACATCAGACAACAGTTTGTTTACGTCTGAGAACAGTTTGTGTACATCAGACAACAGTTTGTTTACGTCCGAGAACAGTTTGTTTACATCCGAGAACAGTTTGTTTACATCCGAGAACAGTTTGTTTACGTTCAAGAACAATTTTTTTAAATGTTCGAGAACAGTTTGTTTACATCAGAGAACAGTTTGTTTACATCCGAGAACAGTTTGTTTACATCCAAGAACAGGTTGTTTACATCCAAGAACAGTTTGTTTACGTCAGAGAACAGTTTGTTTACATCAGAGAACAGTTTGTTTACATCCGAGAACAGTTTGTTTACATCCGAGAACAGTTTGTTCACATCAAAGGACAGTTTGTTTAAATCAGAGAAAAGTTTGTTTACATCCGAGAACAGTTTTACTTCAATGAACAGTTTGTTGACATCAGAGAACAGTTTGTTTACGTTCAAGAACAGTTTGTTTACATTAGAGAACAGTTTGTTTACATAAGACAACAGTTTGTTTACATCAGAGGACAGTTTGTTTACATCCGAGAACAGTTTGTTTACGTTCAAGAACAGTTTGTTTACATCAGAGAACAATTTTTTTAAACGTTCGAGAACAGTTTGTTTACATCAGATAACAGCTTGTTTACATCCAAGAACAGTTCATTTACATCCGAGAACAGTTTGTTTACATTAGAGAACAGTTTGTTTACATAAGAGAACAGTTTGTTTACATCAGAGGACAGTTTGTTTACATCCGAGAACAGTTTGTTTACGTTCAAGAACAGTTTGTTTACATCAGAGAACAATTTTTTTAAACGTCCGAGAACAGTTTGTTTACATCCGAGAACAGTTTGTTTACATCCGAGAACAGTTTGTTTACATCTGAGAACAGTTCGTTTTCGTCCGAGAACAGTTTGTTTACAACAGAGAACAGTTTGTTTACGTCCGAGAACAGTTTGTTTACATCAGACAAGTTTGTTTACATCTGAGAACAGTTTGTTTACATCCGAGAACAGTTTGTTTACATCTGAGAACAGTTCGTTTACGTCCGAGAACAGTTTGTTTACATCCGAGAACAGTTTGTTTACATCAGACAACAGTTTGTTTACATCCGAGAACAGTTTGTTTACATCAGAGAACAGCTTGTTTACATCCGAGAACAATTTGTTTACGTTCACGAACAGTTTGTTTACATCCGAGAACAGTTTGTTTACATCCGAGAACAGTTTGTTTACATCCGAGAACAGTTTGTTTACATCCGAGAACAGTTTGTTTACATCCGAGAACAGTTTGTTTACATCAGAGAACAGTTTGTTTACATCCGAGAACAATTTGTTTACGTCAGAGAACAGTTTGTTTACATCAGAACAGTTTGTTTATATCAGAGAACAGTTTGTTTACGTCCAAGAACAGTTTGTTTACGTCAGAGAACAGTTTGTTTACATCAGAGAACAGTTTGTTTACATCTGAGAACAGTTTGTTTACATTAGAGAACAGTTTGTTTACATCAGACAACAGTTTGTTTACGTCAGAGAACAGTTTGTTTACGTCAGAGAACAGTTTGATTACATCCGAGAACAATTTTTTAATTGTTCGAGAACAGTTTGTTTACATCCGAGAACAGTTTGTTTACGTTCAAGAACAATTTTTTTAAATGTTCGAGAACAGTTTGTTTACATCCGAGAACAGTTTGTTTACATCAGAGAACAGTTTGTTTACATCAGAGAACAGTTTGTTTACATCCAAGAACAGTTTGTTTACCTCAGAGAACAGTTTGTTTACATTAGAGAACAGTTTGTTTACATCAGACAACAGTTTGTTTACGTCTGAGAACAGTTTGTGTACATCAGACAACAGTTTGTTTACGTCCGAGAACAGTTTGTTTACATCCGAGAACAGTTTGTTTACATCCGAGAACAGTTTGTTTACGTTCAAGAACAATTTTTTTAAATGTTCGAGAACAGTTTGTTTACATCAGAGAACAGTTTGTTTACATCCGAGAACAGTTTGTTTACATCCAAGAACAGGTTGTTTACATCCAAGAACAGTTTGTTTACGTCAGAGAACAGTTTGTTTACATCAGAGAACAGTTTGTTTACATCCGAGAACAGTTTGTTTACATCCGAGAACAGTTTGTTCACATCAAAGGACAGTTTGTTTAAATCAGAGAAAAGTTTGTTTACATCCGAGAACAGTTTTACTTCAATGAACAGTTTGTTGACATCAGAGAACAGTTTGTTTACGTTCAAGAACAGTTTGTTTACATTAGAGAACAGTTTGTTTACATAAGACAACAGTTTGTTTACATCAGAGGACAGTTTGTTTACATCCGAGAACAGTTTGTTTACGTTCAAGAACAGTTTGTTTACATCAGAGAACAATTTTTTTAAACGTTCGAGAACAGTTTGTTTACATCAGATAACAGCTTGTTTACATCCAAGAACAGTTCATTTACATCCGAGAACAGTTTGTTTACATTAGAGAACAGTTTGTTTACATAAGAGAACAGTTTGTTTACATCAGAGGACAGTTTGTTTACATCCGAGAACAGTTTGTTTACGTTCAAGAACAGTTTGTTTACATCAGAGAACAATTTTTTTAAACGTCCGAGAACAGTTTGTTTACATCCGAGAACAGTTTGTTTACATCCGAGAACAGTTTGTTTACATCTGAGAACAGTTCGTTTTCGTCCGAGAACAGTTTGTTTACAACAGAGAACAGTTTGTTTACGTCCGAGAACAGTTTGTTTACATCAGACAAGTTTGTTTACATCAGAGAACAGTTTGTTTACATCCGAGAACAGTTTGTTTACGTCAGAGAACAGTTTGTTTACATCCGAGAACAGTTTGTTTACATCCGAGAACAGTTTGTTTACGTTCAAGAACAATTTCTTAAATGTTCGAGACCAGTTTGTTTACATCCGAGAACAGTTTGTTTACGTCCGAAAACAGTTTGTTTACATCCGAGAACAGTTTGTTTACATCCGAGAACAGTTTGTTTACATCTGAGAACAGTTTGTTTACATCTGAGAACAGTTCGATAACGTCCAAGAACAGTTTGTTTACATCAGAGAACAGTTTGTTTACATCCAAGAACAGTTTGTTTACGTCAGAGAACAGTTTGTTTACATCAGAGAACAGTTTGTTTACATCAGAGAACAGTTTGTTTACATCCAAGAACAGTTTGTTTACATCCAAGAACAGTTTGTTTACGTCAGAGAACAGTTTGTTTACATTAGAGAACAGTTTGTTTACATCAGACAACAGTTTGTTTACATCAGAGAACAGTTTGTTTACGTCAGAGAACAGTTTGTTTACATCCGAGAACAGTTTGTTTACATCCGAGAACAATTTTTTAAATGTTCGAGAACAGTTTGTTTACATCCGAGAACAGTTTGTTTACGTTCAAGAACAATTTTTTTAAATGTTCGAGAACAGTTTGTTTACATCCGAGAACAGTTTGTTTACATCAGAGAACAGTTTGTTTACATCAGAGAACAGTTTGTTTACATCCAAGAACAGTTTGTTTACCTCAGAGAACAGTTTGTTTACATTAGAGAACAGTTTGTTTACATCAGACAACAGTTTGTTTACGTCTGAGAACAGTTTGTTTACATCAGACAACAGTTTGTTTACGTCCGAGAACAGTTTGTTTACGTCAGAGAACAGTTTGTTTACATCCGAGAACAGTTTGTTTACATCCGAGAACAGTTTGTTTACGTTCAAGAACAATTTTTTTAAATGTTCGAGAACAGTTTGTTTACATCAGAGAACAGTTTGTTTACATCAGAGAACAGTTTGTTTACATCCAAGAACAGTTTGTTTACCTCAGAGAACAGTTTGTTTACATTAGAGAACAGTTTGTTTACATCAGACAACAGTTTGTTTACGTCTGAGAACAGTTTGTTTACATCAGACAACAGTTTGTTTACGTCCGAGAACAGTTTGTTTACGTCAGACAACAGTTTGTTTACATCCGAGAACAGTTTGTTTACATCCGAGAACAGTTTGTTTACGTTCAAGAACAATTTTTTTAAATGTTCGAGAACAGTTTGTTTACATCCGAGAACAGTTTGTTTACATCTGAGAACAGTTTGTTTACGTCCAAGAGCAGTTTGTTTACATCAGAGAACAGTTTGTTTACATCCAAGAACAGTTTGTTTACGTCAGAGAACAGTTTGTTTACATCAGAGAACAGTTTGTTTACATCAGAGAACAGTTTGTTTACATCCGAGAACAGTTTTACTTCAATGAACAGTTTGTTGACATCAGAGAACAGTTTGTTTACGTTCAAGAACAGTTTGTTTACATCCGAGAACAGTTTGTTTACATTCAAGAACAGTTTGTTTACATCCGAGAACAATTTTTTTAAACGTTCGAGAACAGTTTGTTTACATCAGAGAACAGTTTGTTTACATCCGAGAACAGTTTGTTTACATCAGAGAACAGTTTGTTTGCTCCCGGTCTTCTCTGGAAGTCTGCTTCTCTGCTCTGAGCAGAGCACGTTGGACCTTTGACTTCCAGACTGTCTTCATCCAGAACCACAACAAAGAGGGCTGTCCAATAAACCTGGATCTAGGCTGGTCTGGTTGAGGGGAGAACTCCACTGGCTCTTGGGGTGCTAGGTCGGCTGTGTCTGGGGGATGGCGGTGGTAGTGGGGGCCCTGATTGGGGCCTCGCTGGCCTCTGCCCCCCCGCCCCCCCCAGGCTGTTCTCTGATTTACCCAGTTGGAGGGAGAATTTTTGTCAGAGACACAAAGAGATTTCATGATGGGAGAAATGTGCTGCCTGGGTCCATGTGGAAGTTCCATCCACTGATCAAATGTTTCCCTTCAGTAAAACTGGAACATGTAACTGGAAAAAAGACAATCTTCACTTCGTTTCTGTCCAGTCCCACTGGAGGAAACGTAAAGGAAAAGGGATTTAGTGGAAGTGAATCTGTTAATTTATGGTGATGTGTCGTGCTGGCTCATGACTGGACATCTTCTACTTTTGGTTGATGAACCAGGTATTAATTGGTTACAATGTACAACTGTAAAGCCAACAAAGTGCCGTTTTAACCCCTTCAGTACACATTCACTACGAAGTTCATGCTGAAAGTGGTCACAAAGCTCTCCGTCAAGAGCCGCCTCCGCAGTCTGCTCTGGTCAGCCGTCGGCTCACTGGACAACCTGTGTTCCCTGTTTCAGACAAGCATGAGCAGCTGCTAGAAGACCACCACAAGCTTCAGATCCAGTTTGTGGAGCAGAAACAGCATCTGGAGGAGCTGAAGAACCAGATGAAAGTCTACAGCACGGTGAGTTCCTGCCCCCATCAACATCTCAGTCGGTTCAGATTTCAACAACATCGTGCTCCTCATGCTCCTCATGTTCCTCATGCTCCTCATGTTCCTCATGTTCCTCATGCTCCTCGTGTTCTTCATGTTTCTCATGTTCTCCATGTTCCTCATTTTCTCTGTGTTCTTCATGCTCCTCGTGTTCTCCTTGCTCCTCATGTACCTCATGTTCTCCATGTTCCTCAAGGAGAACATGCCCATGCTCTTCATGCTGCTCGTGTTCCTCGTGCTCCTCATGTTCTTCATTTTCTCCATGTTCTTCTTGTTCTTCACGCTCCTCATGTTCTCCATGTTCCTCAATATCCTCATGCTCCTCATGGTCCTCCTGTTCCTCATGTTCTTCATGTTCCTAATGTTCTCTGTGTTCCTCATGTTCCTCATGTTCTCTGTGTTCCTCATGTTCCTCATGCTCCTCATGTTCATGTTCCTCATGCTCCTCATGTTGTTCATGTTCTTCATGCTCCTCATGTTCTCCATGTTCTTCATGTTTCTCATGCTCCTCATGTTTTTCATGTTCTCCATGTTCCCCACGTTCTTCATGCTCCTCATGCTCTTCATGTTCTTCATGCTCCTCATGTTCTCCATGTTCTTCATGTTTCTCATGTTCCTCGTGTTCCTCGTGTTCTCCATGTTCCTCATGCTCTTCATGTTCTCCATGCTCCTCATTTCCTCATGCTTTTCATGTTCCTCATGATCTTCAGGTCTTATGCTCTTCATGCTCCTCATGTTTTTCACGTTCCTCAGACTTCTCATGCTTTTCATGTTCTTAATGCTCCTCATACTCTTCATGTTCTCCATGTTCCTCATGCTCCTCATTTTTTCCATGTTCCTCATTCTCTTCATGTTCCTCGTGTTCTCCATGTTCCTCATGTTCTTCAGCTCTTCATGTTTCTCATGTTCCTCATGTTCTCCATGCTTATCATGCTTTTCATGTTCCTCATGCTCCTCATGTTCTTCGTGCTCCTTATGTTCCTCATATTCTCCATCTTCCCCATTCTCCCCATGTTCTTCATGTTCTCCATGTTCCTCATGCTCCTCATGTTCTTTGTGCTCCTTATGTTCCTCATATTCTCCATCTTCCCCATTCTCCCCATGTTCTCCATGTTCCTCATGTTCTCCATGTTCCTCATGTTCTCCATGCTCCTCATGTTCTTCATGCTCCTCCTGCTTCAGATGTTTTTCTCTTCCAGCAGACGGAGTACAGTTTAGCTGAGCTCACTGAGGCGCTGCTCCTTGTGAAGGTTAGTGGAGAACCAAACATGCAGCTTCTGGTGTTGCTGAATAATCCAACTTGTTCTCCTCTCAGAAGAGAAAGTCCCAGAGGAGTGGAGACCTGGGCTTCCTGGTGAAAGAGGAGGTGGAGTTTTGCAGCAACACGACGGCCTCCATCAGAGAGCTCAGAGCTGCTCACGCAGAGACCATCCAGGAGCTGGAGAAGACCCGAAACCTCCTGAGCATGGAGAGTCAAATCAGTCAGGACTACAAGGTTGAGAAGGACTCATCATCCTGACCAGGTTGTGTATTCATCTCCATGGAAACATCACCAGAACCTGCTCTGTGTCCTGGTCACAGGTAGAACTGGACGCCGCATTACAAAAGATGAAGAGAGACAAAGACAAGTACGAGAAGATGCTGGATCAGCAGGCTCAGCAGCTGGAAGCCCGGTCAGCAAAGATCAGCAAACTGGAAGGTATTTCATCAGATACAGATCCATCAGAACCCAACAGAACTCAGTCACACCCATCAGAACTCAACTAGACCCATCAGATCCCTACAGACCTCAATCAGACCCCTCAGAGCCCAATAGAACTCAATCAAACCCATCAGAACCCAAAAGAACCCAATCTGACCCATCAGAACCCAACAGAACTCAATTAAACCCATCAGAACCCGACAGAACTCAACCAGATCTGTTACAACCCAACAGAACCCAACCAGACACCATCAGAACCCAACAGAACACAACCAGACCCATCAGAACCCAACAGAACTCAACCAGACCCGTCAGAACTCAACCAGACCTGTTAGAACCCAACAGAACTCAACCAGACCCATCAGAGCCCAACAGAACTCAACCAGACCCATCAGAACCAAACATAGCACAACCAGACCCATCAAAACCCAACAGAACTCAGCCAGACCCATCAGAACCCAACAGAATTCAATCAGACCCATCAGAACCCAACAGAACTCAACCGAACCCAATCGCCCGCTGTCCTCCTTCTCCTTCCCAGCTCAGCTCAGAGATGCCTCCTACAGAACCTCCCCCTCCAGACGGGGCCTGGTGGGTCCAGACGGGTCCGACCAGAACCCTGGACTGGAAGCTGGGGAGAACCTGCTGGAGCTCCAGATCTGCGGCGCCACGCTGTCTCCGGCCGCCCTGCAGCTGCTGGGCGATGCCGAACCCTCCACCTTCTGCACCTACTCTTTCTACCGCTCTGAGCTGCACGCCACCCCGGTGGTGGCGGGCCGCCGTCCCCGGTACGGCTTCACCTCGCGCTATCTGGTCTTTGTGGACCAGGACTTCCTGGAATACCTGAACCAGTGCTGGGTCATCGTAGAACTGCACCAGGCCCTGGGTCTGGACTGGAGGACTCTGGCATCGGGACGGCTGGAGTTACAGCCGCTGGTGAAGCAGGAGGGAAAGGTGCACGGTAGCGTGCCGCTGGTCGGTAAGTCAGGTCTGAGACCGGATCCTGCAGGTCCACGTTGAACCCAGCCTTTAGCCTGACCTGGTCTGACCCGGTTCTGCTGTTCTGACTCGGTTCTCAGGAACACAGGAGCAGATTTGCTCCTTTGGGTCGCTGGATTACTGGATGAGACTAAAGATTCCCATCACAGAGACGGTCCCACTGAGAAATGAGGTCAACACACACACACACACACACACACACACACACTGAACAGACCGAACACAGAACCATGTGTGTAACAGAACCTTCAGATGTTCTCAACTTGTTCTGCAGCCGATGGACCAGAACCATCTCCTCATCACTGTCCAGCGCTGCACAGAACTGGAGTCCAGACGCCCCCAGCAGCCGAGTCCATATGTGGTCTACAAGTTCTTCAGCTTCCCCGACCATCCCACCTCCACCGTGCAGGACTCTCACACCCCCCAGTTCCATGACCTGAAGTCCTACCCGGTCCGGATGGACGCGGGTCTGGACCAGTACCTGAGGTCTGAGGTGCTTCAGTTCTACGCGTTTGACTACAGAGAGGACGAGATGGACACTTACCTGGGCAAGACCCGAGTCCCTCTGCTGCCTCTGACCCACCAGCAGGAGGTAGCAGGTGAGGGTTCCCTCCTGTTCCAGGTCCTGGATCCAGTTCAGTCCTGCCTCCTGGCTCCTGGATACTGGATCCTGGATCCAGTTCAGTCCTGCCTCCTGGCTCCTGGATACTGGATCCTGGATCCAGTTCAGTCCTGCCTCCTGGCTCCTGGATACTGGATCCTGGATCCAGTTCAGTCCTGCCTCCTGGCTCCTGGATACTGGATCCTGGATCCGGGGTCCTGGATTCTGGATCCTAGATCCTGGCTCCTGGCTCTTGGCGCTGTGAGGCACCGTTAGGGATCCACGGCAGTCAGTGTGACTGAGCACAGCACACCTGAACTGCTTGTTCAACCAAGGCGAAGACGACACTTTAGTTTGCTCCAGCGGACATCCATCATCAGGCCCATCATGGTCGCAGAAACAAACAGAAACACGCCTCAGAGAACGTCAGTGACCAGATCGGATGATCTCCAGTCATCAGCTGTGTTATAGGGCTGTTATGTAGACACGCCATGAACACATCACCTCCTTTTAACGTGTGATTAAAGCTGCGATGCAACGCAAAGATAAGGTTCTGCAGTTCGTACAGAGGGAGGGGTCACTGGGGGGGCGATGTCTGCACACTGCGGGGCGCGGCGTGCACGCAGCAGGGCGGGTCGTTCACGCGGCAGGGCGGGTCGTTCACGCGGCAGGGCGGGTCGTGCACGTGGCTGGGCGGGGCGTGCACGCGGCTGGGCGTGTCGTTAACGCGGCTGGGCGTGTCGTTAACGCGGCTGGGCGTGTCGTTCACGCGGCAGGGCGGGGCGTGGCAGGGCGGGGCGTGCACATGGCAGGGTCCGAGTGTTTTAATGTAAAAATTACTTTCTCACCACCTCGATCAGCTGTTTTATCAAAACAATCCGTTTTTCCTGCAACAGTAAAAACACAAAGCAGCAACTCTGCTTCCTGTTTCTTTTTGTTAACCACGCCCACCTCACATGTCTGACCAATCACACGATACCTCTCGGAGCCCCACAAGAAAAAAGCCTGATGAACTTTGTGGTGGAAAATACTCTGGTCTTGAGAAGTTGTAATACATCTAAGAGTCAACTGTCTTCTTACAATGAACATTTTATTATAAACTAATACAAGCACACGCTGGAGCTTGGAGAGAGAACTCTCTCTGCAGATGCTGAAGTAACACCCAATTATAAACCATGCTTAACTCCTCCTAGTTGCTGGGCAGACCACAGAAAACAATCATTCTCTTATTTAAGACTAAACTGAACTCACTAAGCATCAATCACTCACTATATTACTTTATTACCTTTAACCTTTAACCTTTAGACAACTGGTCAACCAAGCAGTTGACAAAAACAGATGCCCTGCAGGAAACTCTTCCTGTCTCAGACTTTGTCTGCACATTCCAGACAAGGATCATATGACTTAAAGAAAGCTTTGTGCATTGACACAAAACACAGCAGGATCACAGCAAATCAATGCATATATGTCTAATACTTAATACAAACCAAACTCATAACAATTTTCTCCAACACTCTCCCTCCTACAGGACCAACAATAAGAAGAGAAATTGTTATCAGAACGCAAAAATACATACAGAAGATAACATTCTCAAAACATCAGGAGCCTCATGCCTATCAGGTTTTAAAAGAATCTTTCAGAAATTACAATAGTGAGGAGCCATTTGCTTCAGCTTCAAAATCTCAGTCTAAGAATTAATTTAAGAAAAGTGGAAACAAATCATTCCTCTGAGGTGGTGACAGAGGTGTAGTGAAGACACTGTTGGCGTTCTGGTGGGACTTGGCATATCACAGTTGCAGTGGAGCGCTTTTTTTTTCACCTCTCACTGATCTTGCTTGAGAGCGAAGGCTGGTCTTCAGGCGTGAGAGTAGACTCACTTACCCACGCAACCACAGGGATTATTCTGCCCTTTGTTGGGTGGTGCGTTATTCTTCTGTAATTTCAGACTGAAGAGCTTCAGGAGGTTCAAGCAATCTGTAGTGCCAAGCAGCTCACTCTGCGACCTTTACCGCTGTCTGGGTCGTCAGGAAAACCTGAAATGGCCTAAACCATCGATGTTGGTTCCAGCGCTGATGTTTAAAGCTTCTTATCAGGACAAAATCTCCAGGCTGAAGTGAATAGAGCTGCGTAGATGCTGATTCATGAAGGGCAGCTTTCACCTGTGTGCAAATGCCTGAAAAGGGTTCTTATGAGGTTAGGACAGTATGTTAAAACATTACTTTCACACAGAGCTGTGTCTGAACAGGCAGTCTTGGAGGGAACCATGCCCACTTGGGTGAGGGTCCTGCAAAAAGAATCACAAAAAAGCCCATGTTTCCATGTTACGCATGCGCATGTACATCAGAACCAGAAAAAGTACTTTTGGTCCAAGGAAGACCTGAAAAGAGAGCCAGAAGGAAATTTCCCCGTCTGCAACCTGTGGGAGGAAAACATTCAGGAAAATGGCATCCAGAAAGTCATTCATAAGAGAGCGCCAAAACATGGACTTGTTTTCAGCTAAAGAGTAAGCTCAAGTAATGAGAACTGAGACGGGAGAGCTGCAGCCTCCACCGCGTCACAGTCAGAGCAAACAGCATCAAAAGGAAAATCAAGTCAGGGTCAACTAGAGGTCGGTCAGGGGCCAGGCCTGGGGGGTGCAGAGGATAGTCAGTTTCAGCTAAACAGTCAAAGAGTAAAACATGAACAATACAAAGCAACAGTTAGGGCCACTCAGTTATCTGGTAGGTAATCATTCAAAGTAACCAAATTCATTTAATTAATTATTGCAAAGTTCCTATCAGGTAGTCTCATCTTAATCAACAACCAGAAAAATCCTCTAGTACTGCATAGCAGGACATGTGTCAAACTGGACTCCCAGCAGTCTGACCAACACTTATCCATGCTGGAATTTCCTTTCTGATTTACTGCTCGTGTTGTTTATGTCATGTCTGCTAAATGACAGAAGCAGAACCACACTGAAGAATCTCTGCATATATTAAATAAAGCTCATTCAGAACTGTTGATTTAATCAGTAATGTAGTCTAGTTTAGTCTCATGGTTTACTCTGGTTTGTCTCTCTCAGACTCCAACAGACCCATTCAGGAGCAACACACACAAAACTGAGATCATAATAAGACTGGCTTTCTATTCCAAATATATTGTGAACATAAGCATAAGCATAAAGCAACAAGATGTAAACCCATCTTTAACAGCTGGACTTCAGGTACTGAACAGCCAGAGACCTTCAGCTCATAATAAAGCTGTTTGTTTTCTATCTATTTGAACTAAAGCAGCATTTAGAAACAAACTTCTAATACTGATGGTAAAGCTGTTTTCATCTACAACAACACGACACACACATGTACGTGCACACACTCACAGCAGCATTTCTTCCTTAATGATTTTAATGCAAACGTGTGTAACAGGAAAGGCCAAGGCTAACGGTTTAGCATAGTTAGCTTAACTTTGGAAGTATCAATACTGTTACAAATAATCTGCCTCATATTCATGTTATTTTGAGGACATACAGGGCTTAAATGACTTGTTTGTTTACTTATTAAGCGTGTTAACTAAGAGACTGGTCTGTTTACTGGCAGCCATCGCAAGAGTTGGTTCTACTCTTTAAACAAAAATCATCTGATGTGTATTTTAACCACTGAGCATATCTGCTTTAATTCAAAATAATGAGTTCAGATTAGGGATAAAACACCAGCTGTCAGCAAATAAAACACGGAGATTGTTGTACCTGTGTTGCATTCACTGAAGTGGGGAAATTACAAAGCTACCTTCTTATTTAATGTCATATAACGGCTTATTTTTTCTCTTTTGACATCTATTCTGTCTCAAACATTAAAAACTTAGTATTCATCACTTTTTTTTTTTATAAGGCACAGCGTGCCAGAAGTTGACTTGTCTGTATGAACTGTTCAGCTTCCCTGCAGCAGAGCAGAGATGTCTGTGACATTGTTCAGTTGCAGAAGTCTGCAGGAGTGCAAAATTTTATGCATGCTCATAAATGTAGTATAAAGCTAAGCAGAAACAGTGAGTAAATGTTTGGTTGTAGGGCCTCATTCCTTGGCCTGGTCTTGTGGATAATCATTCAGCTCGTATCACTCGATCTGCTCAGGAGTCAGACGCGCCACAGCCACCATGCTCTCCTCCAATCAGCATACAATCAGAAATTCATGCCAGGAAGTGCCCAACACATGTTCATCAAAGCTTCCTGGTAGATAAATCAGATTCATATGTGTAATTAACAAAGAGTGACATGAAAAGGATCAGAGAGTGGGCAAAAGTTCCAGGAAGGAGATCCAGGTTTTCCACAGAGAACTGAGTGAACCCAACAGTCTTTCTGACAGAATCAGGGTGCAGCTTATTCCAGAAAACATCATCTGACTCTGTAGTCGGGGTGGGACTTGTGCT
The DNA here is from genome assembly GCF_933228915.1 of Telmatherina bonti. Lineage (NCBI taxonomy): Eukaryota > Metazoa > Chordata > Actinopteri > Atheriniformes > Telmatherinidae > Telmatherina > Telmatherina bonti. The sequence continues at coordinate 4,692,371 of NC_136620.1, forward strand.
GCCTGCCGGCCACATCCGTTAGTCTTTTACTTCCAGAAAATCCCACAACTGAAACACAGTCTGAGGACAAGGAGGATCCATCACCTCCAGAGGTCAAAGGTGAAAATCCAGCTCACATGTCCACCATAGGAGCCATATCCACACTGTTCACAGTCACAACCAACAGGGCTCTGCCAGACCCTCTGGTTCTGGGATCTCCGGGCCATCAGCAGCGGCCGGGTCCATGCAGCCACATCTGCATATCAGGTTCTGCTCCAGGACTCAGAGCTGTCACAGAAGGGAGGTGGAATGATGCTGTAGGTTGTAGGGACCGTTTCTGCTCCAGTCTCCTGACTGACCACGCGTGACACTCAGAACTCTGCAGTGACCCGGATCAAGAACTCACTCTCCCCCAGCCCCTCCTCTGAATCCCCTCAGGCAGGATAGACATTTGAGGTCCAAGCTGCATGCTGACAAGGGTTTAGAAGGGAACGCCGCAATGTGTCCAACACCATACAGCAGACGAGCTTTTGAGACTGAACCATTTGGTCATGTGGTGTATTTTCTTCTCCAGTAAGGGGAAAATAAAGATCATAGCCTCATAATTATAATAGTTTTCTTCTGAATCCTGAGGCAAACATATTATGTGGACCATGTTCTGTGCTGTGAACATCATGTAACTTGAATATTACATTGTAATTGTGTGTGTGAGACTATATTATCAGTGGATTCATAACTCAGTTCTCTCCTGGGAAAGCTGAACATGATCTTGCTAAGAAGATACACTTGTTCTGAGAACTTCTCTTCTCGCCGTTAGCTCACATTTAGCTAAAGTGAATTTATTGCAAGGGAAATTTACTCTAGCAAAGTTACGTTGGTTCACCATTCCTATTTTAAGGTCAAGAATTTTCTTTTTTTCCTAACATTATGCTTAGTTTCAGCATCCTCCAGCTGCATTATTTATTTCCAGTTTATCTAAATTTATTTAGACATGCTAGGCATAAATTTATAATTGCAGTAGTAAAGGAATAAAAATCACCTTATGAATGTCTGAAAGGGAACAGACAGAAACCTAAGTTTATTGCCTACACAATGTACAGTAATTTAACATAGTAAGTTCCTAATACTATAAATCACATCTCTCACATTTCAGATTTTTCATTCTTAATATGTTGTTGCTCTTTAAAATGTTCTCAGGTGATAATAAAGAATTGCTTTTCGTTAGGAAAAGGTTCCACATTCATACAGGGAGTGGCTTTTATGCTCTTATAAAAGCTTTAGGAAGAAAAGCACAAGCAGCCATTTTACACAGGATTTATATGTTTGTTTGTTTCTGCCTAACATGCTATGACATCATCTCCTTCAGTGAGCAGAAGGCCTTTAATGAACACACTCTTTTCCTCACTTCCCTCTCTGGGCCTCCTTCATATCTGAAACTCTCTCATACATTTTTTGTTGTTGTTGTTGTTTTTTTCTTACTGCAGTAAATTAGATTTTACACAAACAATTCACTTCAACAGTTGGATGAATGCATGTGAATGGGTCGTGCCCCCACGTTTGTCTACCCCCACACAAGCTTCTAGGCTCTCCTGCGAGAGTCCGGTGTGGCTTCACAAGACGTGGTTTTAATTCTCCACACAATCAATCCAATCAAGTTTAACACAGGAAATTTTACACAACCACCCCAGTTTCCCCTCACATGAAGACAGAGATTTCAACTTCTTAATGGTGCTGTACATCAACCTCCTACTGCAAAGGAACTAGTTCTGTTTGCAGCGGATGTACACAGAGGGTCAATCCCACACCTTTGTAGAATTATCAGGCAAAATTCTCAATGTCTCCAGAAACCAGCCCACACAGTTTCTTCTCTGTTCCTCCTCACTCAAGATGGCTTTCCTCTCCGTCTTCTAACTCAAGGTTGGCCTGGTCTTGCTTCTCGAGCTCACAGGACTTACTGACTAATTTACTGGTCTCGGTCTTGTAACTCACAAGATTTACTGGTCTGGTCTTGCTACGTCTAGCTCACAGCACTTACGACTTGGTCTTGTTACTCACGATTTTTAACTTAAACTTTAACTTAAACTCACAGGATTTTATTTATGACGTCAACCTGATCTCGTCTTAAGTTATTCTCTTATCCCTTGAGTTATTCTTTCGATGAGGAGGTGAGGAGGAGAATCCCTGTCACAATGAGAATAATGAAGACAATTGACCACAAAACAGAAAAATATTGTGATTATTAATTAAGATATTGATTATTAATTTGTGATAAATTTCTAGTAATGTTTGACTCCAGTTTGAGTCTGAAAATTAATATAAATTTAGAATAACACTTCTCACCATTGTCTTTTCACACTGGTTCAGAAGGAGTCCTGGCGTAGTCGACCACGGGTGGGAGAAAGACGTCCTGTCCTCTGAAATTCTCTAAGTGAGGTTCTTAGGATGAATCTGTGGATTCAGGTGGCCAACCCGTCTATCCCCAACCTGGGCGGACTGACGCAGGATCCCGAGACGAGCCCCCAAAAACTGTGGTGGAAAATACTCTGGTCTTGAGAAGTTGTAATACATCTAAGAGTCAACTGTCTTCTTACAATGAACATTTTATTATAAACTAATACAAGCACACGCTGGAGCTTGGAGAGAGAACTCTCTCTGCAGATGCTGAAGTAACACCCGATTATAAACCATGCTTAACTCCTCCTAGTTGCTGGGCAGACCACAGAAAACAATCATTCTCTTATTTAAGACTAAACTGGACTCACTAAGCATCAATCACTCACTATATTACTTTATTACCTTTAACCTTTAGACAACTGGTCAACCAAGCAGTTGACAAAAACAGATGCCCTGCAGGAAACTCTTCCTGTCTCAGACTTTGTCTGCACATTCCAGACAAGGATCATATGACTTAAAGAAAGCTTTGTGCATTGACACAAAACACAGCAGGATCACAGCAAATCAATGCATATATGTCTAATACTTAATACAAACCAAACTCATAACAATTTTCTCCAACAACTTTCTTCAAACGCGTCTGCGAGAACAGAATGATGTCACTTTCTTCTCGGAGAACAAGAAGAAAGTTCTGTCTTCTCCTGGAGGATGGAACAGGCTTCAGTGGGGGGTGTGCTGGGGGGAGAAGCAGAGAGAGGAGGTGTGATAGGCCAGATGGGGGAGGGGTACAGCGCTGTAGGCATGCTTGATGTTGGAGTACACATGGTCCAGAGTATTTTCCCCTCTAACTGTGCAGGAAGTCATGCGTTTCGCCAGTTATTTTTATGAAATGTTTCTTAACATCACCGCGAATATTCACAAGCACTTCCCGTTCCAGTGCTGAACCTTTCAGAATAAAGGTTGTGCTGAGTGCAGTTAGTGCAAACCTTTCAGCAGCTGATGTGAACAAACTGAAACGGGAAACGCTGCTGGAGCAGGCATGCTATGCCAGAGAGTGTGCAGATGTGAAGATTAGCCCAAACAGGTGATAACCTCTGGCACACTGTAGCAGGATGAGGAGTAGCATTCCCATGCTAGCAAATAGCAGTTGTACCTCCGTGTTTTCCCTTTTCAAATTAAAGACATATTACGGGTATTGCATTAACTCATAAATTTATTTCCTATCAATGAATATAATCTGCAAAAGTGTTTAACATCTCGTTCTGGTTAAAAATGGAAAGTATGATAAATCTTGTATCTCTGCTCCTTCCAAAAATAAAGCTGTGATAAAATATAGACAGTACAGTGATCAATACACATGGTTGTGCAACATTGAGGGAAAATTGATGTGTCCTTGGATATGAATGTCAGGCTAATTGTTTACTCCAAAGTTTCCCTCTCACTCTAAACGTAAGCCTGGATGGCTGTGTGTCTCTCTGTTGGTCCTGTGATGGTCTGGCAACCCTCCAGGTCTACCTGCCTCTACGCTGAAAATAGCTGCGATAGACTCCTGCTTCCCGCTACCCTGAATTAGACGAAGCAGGATAGGAGACAAAAGAATTTAATGCATGGAAACTGACTGTCTGCGTCTCTCAGGTGTCTTCCCATTGGCTGATCCGTCTGGACGGCCAGCCGGAAACATAGAAGTTCGGCTGCGGTGGAGGTTCCCCTACATCTGTCCATCGAGCTCCATCATGACCGCTGTGGAGGAGAAGACGGATTTGGCACCCCAACAACAGACAGACGAGGACGAAGACACAGAGACACAACCGAAAGCCGAAGCCAGAGAGCATCATGACAACACGGCCAGCTCTGGTGCTAAGGTCACGACATCGTCCATGTCCACGTTTTCTGGATGTAAAACAGACCATTTGGATGTTTACTGGATGTATGGTTTTGGTTTTTTCATGTTTTCTTGATGTAGTCTAGATGTGTTTAGGATGTTTGTTGGATATTCTGGATGTTTTCTAGATGTTTTTAGGATGCTTGTTGGATATTCTGGATGTTTTCTAGATGTGTTTAGGACGTTTGTTGGATATTCTGGATGTTTTCTAGATGTGTTTAGGATGTTTGTTGGATATTCTGGATGTTTTCTAGATGTTTTTAGGATGTTTGTTGGATATTCTGGATGTTTTCTAGATGTTTTTAGGATGTTTGTTGGATATTTTGGATGTTTTCTAGATGTTTTTAGGATGCTTGTTGGATATTCTGGATGTTTTCTAGATGTGTTTAGGATGCTTGTTGGATATTTTGGATGTTTTCTAGATGTGTTTAGGATGTTTGTTGGATATTCTGGATGTTTTCTAGATGTGTTTAGGATGCTAGTTGGATATTTTGGATGTTTTCTAGATGTGTTTAGGATGCTTGTTGGATATTCTGGATGTTTTCTAGATGTTTTTAGGATGCGTGTTGGATATTCTGGATGTTTTCTAGATGTGTTTAGGATGTTTGTTAGGTATTCTGGATGTTTTCTAGATGTGTTTAGGATGTTTGTTGAATATTCTGGATGTTTTCTAGATCTGTTTAGGATGTTTGTTGGATATTCTGGATGTTTTCTATATGTGTTTAGGATGCGTGTTGGATATTCTGGATGTTTTCTAGATGTTTTTAGGATGCTTGTTGGATATTCTGGATGTAGTCTAGATGTTTTTAGGATGCTTGTTGGATATTCTGGATGTTTTCTAGATGTGTTTAGGATGCTTGTTGGATATTCTGGATGTTTTCTAGATGTTTAGGATGTTTGTTGGATATTCTGGATGTTTTCTAGATGTTTTTAGGATGCTTGTTGGATATTCTGGATGTTTTCTAGATGTTTTTAGGATGCTTGTTGGATATTCTGGATGTTTTCTAGATGGTTTTAGGATGCTTGTTGGATATTCTGGATGTTTTCTATATGTGTTTAGGATGCGTGTTGGATATTCTGGATGTTTTCTAGATGTTTTTAGGATGCTTGTTGGATATTCTGGATGTTTTCTAGATGTTTTTAGGATGCTTGTTGGATATTCTGGATGTTTTCTAGATGTGTTTAGGATGTTTGTTGGATATTCTGGATGTTTTCTAGATGTTTTTAGGATGCTTGTTGGATATTCTGGATGTTTTCTAGATGTTTTTAGGATGCTTGTTGGATATTCTGGATGTTTTCTAGATGTTTTTAGGATGCTTGTTGGATATTCTGGATGTTTTCTAGATGTTTTTAGGATGCTTGTTGGATATTCTGGATGTTTTCTAGATGTTTTTAGGATGCTTGTTGGATATTCTGGATGTTTTCTAGATGTGTTTAGGATGTTTGTTGGATATTCTGGATGTTTTCTAGATGTTTTTAGGATGCTTGTTGGATATTCTGGATGTTTTCTAGATGTTTTTAGGATGCTTGTTGGATATTCTGGATGTTTTCTAGATGTTTTTAGGATGCTTGTTGGATATTCTGGATGTTTTCTAGATGTTTTTAGGATGCTTGTTGGATATTCTGGATGTTTTCTAGATGTTTTTAGGATGCTTGTTGGATATTCTGGATGTTTTCTAGATGTTTTTAGGATGCTTGTTGGATATTCTGGATGTTTTCTAGATGTTTTTAGGATGCTTGTTGGATATTCTGGATGTTTTCTAGATGTTTTTAGGATGCTTGTTGGATATTCTGGATGTTTTCTAGATGTTTTTAGGATGTTTGTTGGATATTCTGGATGTTTTCTAGATGTTTTTAGGATGTTTGTTGGATATTTTGGATGTTTTCTAGATGTTTTTAGGATGTTTGTTGGATATTCTGGATGTTTTCTAGATGTTTTCTAGATATTTAAGATTGTTTGTTGATTTTACCAGTATGTATTTTTGTAATGATTTTCTAGATGCTTTCTGTGTTATTTTTTAATATTCTCAATTCTTTTGGTGGATTTTCAGATCATTTGGATGTTTTAAAGATATTTTTAGATATTTTGAATGTTTTTTGGACTTTTTGGATGTTTTCTAAATTTTGAGGATATTTGATTGGATGTTTTTTTTTATATATATATTTGGGGTGTTTATTTGATGGTTTTATTATATTATGGAGGTTTTTTATTTTCATGTTTTCTAAGAAAAAATTGGAATGTTTTCTGGATGTTTTCTAGTTTCCTGGTTACTTTGTGGATATGTCTTTTTTTGTTTTCTGATTATTTTGGATGTCTTCTTGATATTTTTTAAATGATTTACAGATAATTTCTTACAGGCTTCTGCATGTTTTTTTTAGATGTTTATCAATGTCTTGTCATTGTTTGTGGTACAATTTACAGATACTTTTGGAGTTTTCTAGGTGTTACTGTGTATGTTCTGGGTTTTTTTAGTAAGACTACCAGATATTTTGGGTATTTTCTAGATGGTACTGGATGTATTATAGATCATTTGGATGTTTTCTAGATCTGTTTAGGATGTTTGTTGGATATTCTGGATGTTTTCTATATGTGTTTAGGATGCGTGTTGGATATTCTGGATGTTTTCTAGATGTTTTTAGGATGCTTGTTGGATATTCTGGATGTAGTCTAGATGTTTTTAGGATGCTTGTTGGATATTCTGGATGTTTTCTAGATGTTTTTAGGATGCTTGTTGGATATTCTGGATGTTTTCTAGATGTTTTTAGGATGCTTGTTGGATATTCTGGATGTTTTCTAGATGGTTTTAGGATGCTTGTTGGATATTCTGGATGTTTTCTAGATGTTTTTAGGATGCTTGTTGGATATTCTGGATGTTTTCTAGATGTTTTTAGGATGCTTGTTGGATATTCTGGATGTTTTCTAGATGGTTTTAGGATGCTTGTTGGATATTCTGGATGTTTTCTAGATGTTTTTAGGATGCTTGTTGGATATTCTGGATGTTTTCTAGATGTTTTTAGGATGCTTGTTGGATATTCTGGATGTTTTCTAGATGTGTTTAGGATGTTTGTTGGATATTCTGGATGTTTTCTAGATGTTTTTAGGATGCTTGTTGGATATTCTGGATGTTTTCTAGATGTTTTTAGGATGCTTGTTGGATATTCTGGATGTTTTCTAGATGTTTTTAGGATGCTTGTTGGATATTCTGGATGTTTTCTAGATGTTTTTAGGATGCTTGTTGGATATTCTGGATGTTTTCTAGATGTTTTTAGGATGCTTGTTGGATATTCTGGATGTTTTCGAGATGTTTTTAGGATGCTTGTTGGATATTCTGGATGTTTTCTAGATGTTTTTAGGATGCTTGTTGGATATTCTGGATGTTTTCTAGATGTTTTTAGGATGCTTGTTGGATATTCTGGATGTTTTCTAGATGTTTTTAGGATGCTTGTTGGATATTCTGGATGTTTTCTAGATGTGTTTAGGATGTTTGTTGGATATTCTGGATGTTTTCTAGATGTTTTTAGGATGCTTGTTGGATATTCTGGATGTTTTCTAGATGTTTTTAGGATGCTTGTTGGATATTCTGGATGTTTTCTAGATGTTTTTAGGATGCTTGTTGGATATTCTGGATGTTTTCTAGATGTTTTTAGGATGCTTGTTGGATATTCTGGATGTTTTCTAGATGTTTTTAGGATGCTTGTTGGATATTCTGGATGTTTTCTAGATGTTTTTAGGATGTTTGTTGGATATTCTGGATGTTTTCTAGATGTTTTTAGGATGTTTGTTGGATATTTTGGATGTTTTCTAGATGTTTTTAGGATGTTTGTTGGATATTCTGGATGTTTTCTATATGTGTTTAGGATGTTTGTTGGATATTCTGGATGTTTTCTAGATGTTTTTAGGATGCTTGTTGGATATTCTGGGTGTTTTCTAGATGTTTTTAGGATGCTTGTTGGATATTCTGGATGTTTTCTAGATGTTTTTAGGATGTTTGTTGGATATTCTGGATGTTTTCTAGATGTTTTTAGGATGTTTGTTGGATATTTTGGATGTTTTCTAGATGTTTTTAGGATGTTTGTTGGATATTCTGGATGTTTTCTAGATGTTTTCTAGATATTTAAGATTGTTTGTTGATTTTACCAGTATGTATTTTTGTAATGATTTTCTAGATGCTTTCTGTGTTATTTTTTAATATTCTCAATTCTTTTGGTGGATTTTCAGATCATTTGGATGTTTTAAAGATATTTTTAGATATTTTGAATGTTTTTTGGACTTTTTGGATGTTTTCTAAATTTTGAGGATATTTGATTGGATGTTTTTTTTTATATATATATTTGGGGTGTTTATTTGATGGTTTTATTATATTATGGAGGTTTTTTATTTTCATGTTTTCTAAGAAAAAATTGGAATGTTTTCTGGATGTTTTCTAGTTTCCTGGTTACTTTGTGGATATGTCTTTTTTTGTTTTCTGATTATTTTGGATGTCTTCTTGATATTTTTTAAATGATTTACAGATAATTTCTTACAGGCTTCTGCATGTTTTTTTTAGATGTTTATCAATGTCTTGTCATTGTTTGTGGTACAATTTACAGATACTTTTGGAGTTTTCTAGGTGTTACTGTGTATGTTCTGGGTTTTTTTAGTACGACTACCAGATATTTTGGGTATTTTCTAGATGGTACTGGATGTATTATAGATCATTTGGATGTTTTCTAGATGACTGGCGAAGAAACCCAGTTTTTGACTTATCCTTATGTTTCTCCTGTTCTGGCTTCTAGGCTCTGCTGCCCAAATTCAGAGGATTAAATAGAAGAGACAAGGACAGCAGACGAGTTACGTTCGTAGAATCCACAGCCTCTGACCCCCAGGTAAGGTCACGTAATTAAGTCATTACACACAGTTACTTTTGGTGGAAGTGCCATTCATCCATCAGTCCATTTACTGCCACTTATCCGGTGTCGGGTCGCGGGGGCAGCAGCCTAAGTAGGGAAGCCCAGACTTCCCCCTCCCCAGTCACATTTGCCAACTCTGTGGGGGGATCCCGAGGCGTTCCCAGGCCAGCCGAGAGATATAATCCCTCCAGCATGTCCTGGGTCTTCCCCGGGGTCTCCTCCCAGAGGGACGTGCCTGGAACACCTCACCAGGGAGGTCCAGGAGGCATCCTGACCAGATGCCCGAGCCACCTCAACTGGTTCCTCTCGATGCGGAGGAGCAGCGGCTCTACTCTGATCTCCTCCCGGATGACCGAGCTCCTCACCCTATCTCTAAGGGAGAGCCCGGCCACCCTGCGGAGGAAACCCATTTCAGCCGCCTGTATACGAGATCTCCTCCTTTCGGTCACGACCCACAGCTCATGACCATAGGTGAGGGTAGGAACGTAGATCGACTGGTAAATCGAGAGCTTCGCCTTCTGGCTCAGCTCCTTCTTCACCACGACAGACCGGCGCAGAGTCCGCATTACTGCAGACGCCGCACCGATCCGTCTGTCCATCTCGCGCTCCATCCTTCCCTCACTCGTGAACAAGACCCCGAGATATTTAAACTCCTCCACTTGAGGCAGGACCTGACTCCCGACCCGGAGAGGACAATCCACCCTATTCCGGCTGAGCACCATGGTCTCAGATCTGGAGGTGCTGATTCTCATCCCAGCCGCTTCACACTCGGCAGCGAATCGCTCAAGTGAGAGCTGGAGATCACGACCAGATGAAGCCAACAGGACCACGTCATCCGCAAAAAGCAGGGACCCAATCCCGAGGCCACCAAGCCGGATCCCCTCAACACCTCGGCTGCACCTAGAAATTCTGTCCATATAAGTTATGAACAGAATCGGTCATAAAGGGCAGCCTTGGATAGACCTTACCAGGGAGGCTGATGAGTGTGATTCCCCTGTAATTGGAACACACCCTCCGGTCCCCCTTCTTAAAAAGGGGGACCACCACCCCAGTCTGCCAATGCAGCGGTACTGCCCCCAATGTCCACGCGATGCTGCAGAGGCGTGTCAGCCAGGACAGCCCCACAGCATCCAGAGCCTTAAGAAACTCCGGGCGGATCTCATCCACCCCCGGGGCCTTGCCGCCAAGGAGCTTTTTGACCACCTCAGCGACTTCAGCCCCAGAGATAGGAGAGTCCACCCCTGAGTCCACCAGCTCTGCCTCCTCATCGGAAGACGTGTTGGTAGGATTGAGGAGGTCTTCGAAGTATTCCTTCCACCGACCCACAACGTCCCGAGTTGAGGTCAGCAGCTCCCCACCTCCACTGTACACAGTATTGATGGAGCACTGCTTCCCCCTCCTGAGCCGCCGGATGGTGGACCAGAATCACTTCGAAGCCATCCGGAAGTCTTTCTCCATGGCCTCGCCGAACTCCTCCCATGCCCGAGTTTTTGCCTTGGCGACAGCCGAAGCCACATGCCACTTAGCCTGTCGGTACCCATCAGCTGCCTCCAGAGTCCCACAGGCCAAGAAGGCCCGATAGGACTCCTTCTTCAGCTTGACGGCATCCCTCACTGCTGGTGTCCACCAACGAGTCCTGGGATTACCGCCACGACAGGCACCAACGACCTTACAGCCACAGCTCCGGCTGGCCGCCTCAACAATAGAGGCACGGAACACAGCCCAGAGAGAGCACCCTCCAACACTCCCTCCAAGTGGGTACTCTGAACTGCTGTTCGGTGCATAAGCACAGACAACAGTCAGAACCACTTTCTGCAGCCAAGGATCAGACCACCAGGGTCCCCGCCTCTTGTTGCCGCCCAGCTCACATTGTACTCGATCCCTACGGCTCCTCCCGCAGATAGTGAGCCCATGGGAGGTGGCGCCCATGAAACACTTACGGGCTGAACCCGACCGGGCCCCACGGGCAAAGGGCCGGCCACCAGACACTCTCTCTCATGCCCCAACCCCAGACCTGGCTCCAGAGGGGGACCCATATCCAGGCATCCCTTTGGTGGAAGTTTTGTTCATCTTATGTGATGAGAAATGTTTGGACTTTGTCTTTGTTAGTGTGATGAACAGATGTCTGCAGAGAGGAGGACCACGCTTCTACCTGTCCAGGTAAACCTGTCCATTCTTTGTTCATATCATCATTGTCAGTAGCTCGCCATCTGATCGACCAATCCTCTGTCCGATGCTGGTTTCTGACAATCAGCTGATAGGAAGTCATCAGCTGAATGAGTCTATCTTCACAGGTGCTGCCAAAAGCTCCCACCAAGGAAGAGGATGATGAAGAAGAGTGTCATGTCTCTGAAGGACAGCTGGTGTCTCAGTCCTTCTCTGATGACTCTGATATCTCGGAGGAAATCCCTACAGGTCAGACGTGTTCATCTTCAAGCCTCATCTGACTTTCAGTTCATGTTTGTTAATGTATCAGAGCAGATAATTCAATTCAGAGGACAGAGTCCAGGTGGAACCAGTCCTGAATTCCAGACTCTGTGTGGGTTTGATGCCTTAAAGTTGTAGTCTGAGGTGTACTCTGTACATGTCATCACACGCTGTTGCTGTTCTTCTAACAGGTTAGCTTGTTCAGTATAACAATATATGTACATAACTCTAGGAGAACGAACGAAATGGAGTAACTTGGAGGACAAGGTCCTGCTTAGTTTACACCACAGACAGATAGATGAAGTGGCTGGTATGCCCAAGTCCTACCAGTGGCTTGAGAGAGCGGGACCTCTGCTGCTTATCCATGATCACTATGTCTGGTGGCTTGTCCACCACCATTTTGTCTGTTTAAATCTGGATGTTCCACAGGATCTTAGCCTTCTCATTCTCCACCACTTTGGGGGTGTTTCCTATTGAAGTTCTCCAGTCCATATTCTGTATTGGAAACCACATATAAGTTATATTAAGACAAAGATCTAAATCAATCGCAATATTACTCAGAACTGAAAATCTGATTAATTAAGCTGCATTATATACTTTGTAATGTCCCTCCATCCCACTATACTGGACCTTTTGTGTGGAAGTTTGGAAGAGAACATACAAAACAAATATAGAGGCAATATATGTGATCCAGAAAAGAGCAATGAGAATTGAATGCAACGCTCAGTGCAGACAACACGCACACCAACTCTTTGTCCACCTGAAAGCTCCTAAATGTACAATTCGTGTACTCAGTAATCCATCAAAAAGTAACACAAAGTATCTAGGACTTTTCCTGATAGTAGTCTATACATTCTGTAATCATAAGAAATATAGTTAGACCCCTCAGCTTACTGTAAATCTGTAAAAACTCTGACCAATCCAAACTTTCCGACCCAAATGGAGTTGTTCATTTCTTATATTCCGTAGCTTCTTCTCCCGGCTCCCCTCCTCCCCCTCCAGCAGCGCATACCTGATAGCCACACCCTGCATATAAACAGCGTGTTAGGATGAAAATACAAAGTAGTGAAGAAGAAACTCGGAAGGCAAACATGGCTGAGAAAATGCAGGAAGGATTTCCCGACCCGGCTCGGTTTATTTGTAATCATACATGTATATATACATAGATAGATACAATTACTGTAAATATACATATATTATAAAACCAGTTCAGGCTGTTGGAGCTGAAATGTTGGCGAGAGAAAGTCTTCTTCGTCTCTTTGTTTACTGGCAGACAGACCTCCATGAAGAGGAAACCAATCTAAACCAGTTTGTTTTTAACTAGTTGGGCTGTAATGTTTTCCCCAACATCAATCTTTAACGTTGCTATCAACAAAGCTCAGATTCTCCACTTCATAAATGTTAATGTACGTTCTGTTTGTCTCCTCTGACAACAGAAAAACTCATAAACTGGTTTTCATTCCCTCCTGAAGACTGTGATCAATAATCTTCCTCTTTCTGCTGCTTCCTGTTCGGACCGTCCAGATCCGCATGAGGCTCCTGCAGATGATCAGAGAGAATCGCTTCAGTCCGACAGCGACGACTGCATCGTTCAGGGGCAGGCCGCAGCCAGGAAGGTCAGTGAGTGCCTCACACACCGCAGCAATGTGTGGAGACTCAGATGTACATTATTGATCCCAGACTGGGAAAAGTTAGTGTTACAGCAGATGCTTTACATCCATTAGTCACTCACTCATTCATTTAGTGATGGTAAGTTCCATGTGTGGACACAGCTGTCCTGGTAATGCTAATGAGCACCAACGGCCTCTCCAACCACCGCCGAAACATTCAACCATGTTCACAGTTCTGGTCTCATCACTTCTTGTTGCAGCTGTACCATGTGCCACGTTGCACCGCAGGACGCTGATAAACTCTGATAAACCAAACAAAATCTGGCAAAACTGGTCAAAAATCTGATTTTAAAAAAAGAGAATTTCATCAAAACCTTAAGAAAAATAAAATAAAATCTGATCAAATGTGATGAAATCCGATTTCAAAATGGTAAAATCGGAATAAAAATTTGGTCAAATCGGATAAATTCCGATAAAACTTTGATAAACATGATAGAAATCTGATCAAATGGGATGTGACTGGTCTGAAGTGATGAAACGATCTCAGCTTGCATGTCTTTAGTCCTCAGATCGAGTCCGGGTGGAGGTGGTCTCCCTGACCCTGTCTCCGCAGTCCCGCCTGGCCCTGGACCACAATGTGGTACGCCTGTTTGTGGAGTACTCCTTCCTGGACCTTCCTACCGAAGAAACCCCCCTGTCCTTGCCCAAACCCCCCCAGGGTCAGAGCATCAACTACAACTACAGCAAAGGTTTGTTTGGAAACCAATCAGCATTGAGCTCCGTGTCACATGACTCAGAAGTCCGGTGGCCATGTACAGCTTCCATAGGTCAATAGGAGTGAGACTGTGGAGCCAGAAAAGCAGTGAAACCTGAGGAGAACCAGACAACAAGGTTTCACTTTGGCTGAACAGTGGAGCTGGAAGCCCTGTGTCTGATGAGTCCAGATTTGCCTTGTTGTGGTGTTGCCATGATCAGACAAGGACCAGGACCGGCTGTGTCCCAGTGAGCACCCTGTTCCCTACACAGGGCCTCGATGGACACCAGACAGGTCAATATGGACCACAATGAACTGCAGCAGGAGCACAGAGCGACACGAACGTCAAAACAAGTTAAAAAGAACTAGAATTCATTTTATATCCTTATTTGTTAAATAAATATGCAGAAAAGAAAATACAAAAAATCATTTTCATGAGTTTGGATTGGATTTGGAATGACGCGTGGTGGTTGCCGCGGTGACAGCCAGTGATCATGTGATTTGCGACGAGGCGAAAACAGCCAATGTGTGTCCAGTGGTCAACATAATGAGTGTACTATGGAGTGTCTCCGTGTTGTACATGAGGGGGAGGGTTAGGGTGGACATTAGTCTGTCCTTCCTCTCCTCCTCATGCCAACACGGAAAGCACTGTTTTATCGTCCTGCAGTGATTCCTGTAGATGCTGGGGAGAACGCAGCGAGGCGACAGATGCTCAGAACTGTCCTGGAGGGTCGAAACCCACAGATGGAGAGGTGAGGAAGACAAGTGGCTTGAAGCATCTCAGACATGAAACATCTCAGACATGAAACATCTCAGACATGAAACATGTCAGACATGAAACACAGGAAGCAACTCGGACAGGAAGTGACTCAGACAGAAAGTGACTCGAACAGGAAGTGACTCGGCTTGGACAGGTGTTTGCTGCTCAGTGACTGACTCAGCAACTGTGACTCAGCGGCTCTGACTCGGCGACTGACTGAGTGACTCTGACTCAGCGACTGACTCAGTGACTCTGACTCAGCAACTGACTCAGTGACTCTGACTTGGCGACTCTGACTCTGTGACTGACTGAGTGACTCTGATTCAGCGACTGACTCAGCGACTCTGACTCAGCGACTCTGACTCAGCGACTCTGACTCGCCGACTCTGACTGAGCGACTCTGACTCGGCGACTGACTCAGCAACTGACTGAGTGACTGACTCAGCGACTGACTGAGTGACTCTGACTCAACAACTCAGACTCAGCGATTCTGACTCAGCGGCTCTGACTCGCCGACTCTGACTCGGCGACTGACTCAGCGAGTGACTCTGACTCGGCGACTCTGTCTGAGTGACTCAGACTCAGCGACTGACTCAGTGACTCTGACTCAGCTACTGACTCAGCGACTCTGACTCAGCGGCTCTGACTCGCCGACTCTGACTCGGCGACTCTGTCTGAGTGACTCAGACTCAGCGACTGACTCAGCGACTCAGACTCAGCGACTCTGACTCAGCGGCTCTGACTCGCCGACTCTGACTCGGCGACTCTGTCTGAGTGACTCAGACTCAGCGACTGACTCAGCGACTCAGACTCAGCGACTGACTCAGCGACTCAGACTCAGCGACTCTGACTCAGCGGCTCTGACTAAGCGACTCTGACTCGGCGACTCTGACTCAGCAACTGACTCAGTGACTCTGAATCAGCGGCTCTGACTCAGCGACTGACTCGGCGACTCTGTCTGAGTGACTCTGACTGAGTGACTCAGACTCAGCGGCTCTGACTCGCCGACTCTGACTCGGCGACTCTGTCTGAGTGACTCAGACTCAGCGACTGACTCAGTGACTCTGACTCAGCTACTGACTCAGCGACTCAGACTCAGCGACTCTGACTCAGCGGCTCTGACTAAGCGACTCTGACTCGGCGACTCTGACTCAGCAACTGACTCAGTGACTCTGAATCAGCGGCTCTGACTCAGCGACTGACTCGGCGACTCTGTCTGAGTGACTCTGACTGAGTGACTCAGACTCAGCGACTGACTCAGTGACTCTGACTCGGTGACTCTGACTCGGCGACTCTGAGTTATTCTGACTCAGCGACTGACTCAGCGGCTCTGACTCAGTGACTCTGACTCGGTGACTCTGACTCGGCGACTCTGAGTTACTCTGACTCAGCGACTGACTCAGCGACTGACTCAGTGACTCTGACTCGGTGACTCTGACTCGGCGACTCTGAGTTACTCTGACTCAGCGACTGACTCAGCGGCTCTGACTCAGTGACTCTGACTGAGTGACTCTGACTCAGAAGGTTCTGACGTGTCTGAACAGGATTCAGTTCGTGGTGGTAAGCGAGCCGCCGGAGGAGGAGGAGCAGGAGAGGGAGTGTGAAGATGTGGGCGTGGCCTTCCTGAAGATCCCTGAGATCCTGGAGAAGCAACAAGATCTGATGGAGACCAGTCTGAGTGGTAAACACACACACTCACATACACACACACAAAACACAATCAGGTTCTCAGAGTTTTTTTTATCTGTATAACAAAAAAATATTATCATTTTCTCCTTTTTTGAGAATTAACACAAGTCTGTGTGTGTGTGTGTGTGTGTGTGTGTGTGTGTGTGTGTGTGTGTGTGTGTTGCAGTGTTGGATGTGGACGACAGCAGTCAGGTGGTTGGCGGTCTCACCGTGACGTTTGAGGGACTGGAGGCCCTCAGAGACATCATGGAGGAATGAGAACCAGACTGCAGGGTGGAGTCTGTGGAGGTTCCGAAGGTCCAGGCTGGAGGTTCCGAAGGTCCAGGCTGGTGGTTCAGAAGGTCCAGGCTGGTGGTTCCGAAGGTCCAGGCTGGTGGTTCCGAAGGTCCAGG
Organism: Telmatherina bonti; assembly: GCF_933228915.1. Classification (NCBI taxonomy): domain Eukaryota; kingdom Metazoa; phylum Chordata; class Actinopteri; order Atheriniformes; family Telmatherinidae; genus Telmatherina; species Telmatherina bonti. The sequence goes on from NC_136620.1 coordinate 4,709,148, forward strand.
CTGGAGGTTCCGAAAGTCCAGGCTGGAGGTTCTCCTCAGACGTTCTGAAGTTTTCAGCAGAATAAACATGAAAGAGGCAACAGGAAGTGTTGGAGTGTAAAACTGTCCTCTGCAGGGACCCAAACGGCAGCAGAACCTCTCTGGGATGATCAGGTGAAGGTTCTGGAGGACCCAAATGGATTTAATCCGCGGTTCAGAAGCCGGTTCAGGTGTCAGACGGGTGGGAAACACCTCTGTCATCACGATGTCCCGGCTGTCCTTCAGATGATGACGACCAGTAAACTGTTGTGTAAAAAAAAAAACAACTCAACATTGTAAAATTTTTAAAAAATAAAGAAAAGTAAATAAATACATTTTAAAAAATTGTTTTTTTTTCTTTTTTAATTGAAATAAAAGGAAACCGGCTGCAGACGTACAACACAGAAAACTATCAGGATGAGGTGCATCGCTGCCGTCCCCTGAAACCGTGACAACCGTGTTACTGGCCTGTTCCCAGCTAAACCAGTAAAACTAGTTCAACCAGTAAAACCATTTAAACCAGTTCAACCAGTAAAACCAGCTAAACCGGTAAAGCCAGTTCAACTAGTAAAAACTAGCTAAACCAGTAAAACCAGTTCAACTAGGCAACCCAGTTAAACCAGTAAAAACCAGTTCGACCAGCTCAACCAGTAAAACCAGTTCAACCAGTTCAACCAGCTAAAGTAGTTGAACCAGTTAAACCAGTAAAACCACGTGTTTCTGCATTGGATTAATGTGACCTGTTCTACTGGGAAGAAGGCTGTTTCTAGGGAACGGAGGTTTGTGTTTATGTGGAGACGGCGTGTCAGCAGGATGTCAGATCCAGCTGACGTCCAGCCGGAGGAGCAGCAGGAGGACCAGGAGGAGGAGCAGCAGGAGGACCAGGAGAAGGAGCAGCAGGAGGACCAGGAGAAGGAGCAGCAGGAAGACCAGGAGGAGGACCAGGACGGGCCGCAGGAGGAGGACGAGCTCAAAAACAGACCCTCCGAGGACAGAAGCAGGTAAAAGTATCTCTTCTCGTTGCTTCGTGTCGTTTCTGAGCCAGAAGGCGCTCGTCGCCACGGCAACCTGTTTCTGTTGTTTCAGTGCTTCAGCTGCTGATGTTGTCGCCAGCGTCGGACATCAGAGCTGAAACACAACGTTTTGTCCTTATCAGCAGGTAAAGTGTGTTGTAGACGAAGAGGTCTGTAATTATAAACTGTATTCATAGTTTCCAAAGTAATTATCAAATACTACTAGACAAAACTGCGATATACCTCTCCTCTTCCAGGCGCTTTTATTTAAGACGTCTTTTTTACTCAACACTTATATTTGTCGTATTATTTCTGATCTTATATTACACAGCTGCGTCGTCGTGATGACAGTCTTTCCTCTGCTACTATTGGATGGGGAGTTTAGTGTTGGTGGATTTTTCCTTGGGCACGCTGAAACAGCACCTGCATTGTTAACAAAACAAGACTTGCTCATTCCAGACTGGTCATTCTACAGATCCCAGAATGTACCGGGGGGGTACATTCTCAACCCTCCTTAAGCGCTTTCAGGGTGGAATCAGGGATTCACCTAAACGTTTTTGCTTGCCAAAAATTGATCGGGGGACCATTACCTGGTAAAATCTTGTGTGCGTATGCTATACTGGGTTATATTATAATTAGTTAGTTTATTTAACTGGACTCTATTTCTCTTGTGTGTCTCCTGAGTCGAGCATCCAACGCTTGGAGTCTTTGGCAGTTTCCAGAGCCTTCTGGGTATCCCTTTCATGGTTTTTTCCTTCTGATAGTACATCACTAATTCTCACTAGTGGGTGTTGAGGTTGACTGCCTCTCATCTTAGCCAGGATCGCTCGCTCTCTCTCTCTCTCTCTCTCTCTCTCTCTCTCTCTCTTGTCCAACTCTGTTGGTACCCAATCTCTGGGGAGGTGATGTTAGCACTCCCATCTGACCCGGCGTCCAAGCTGCCCCTTGCCACAGCACTACCGTGTTGAATCTCCTCCCTCTCCAACTGTGACAACAGCTGTCGTTTGCAGATGTTGGAACACTGAACTACTGGTTGCTTTGATATCAGTGTAGACTATGGGTATCAAAGTGTCCAAATATCCTTCATGCATCCCTGCTCACTAGGGTGACTTGCATAGGAGCATCCAACAATGCCTTGTTCACATCCCATGTCCAGGGCCGTCTCGTTTGTGTTTTAGCAGCCCATTTGTAATTACTACACCCTGATCCCTTCATAAATATATATGTGTGTATATATGTGTGTGTATATATACACTATAATATCTTCATCTTCTGCCGCTTATCCGGGGTCGGGTCGCGGGGGCAGCAGCCTAAGCAGGGAAGCCCAGACTTCCCTCTCCCCAGCCACATTTACCAACTCTGCGGGGGGGGTCCCGAGGCGTTCCCAGGCCAGCCGAGAGATATAATCCCTCCAGCGTGTCCTGGGTCTTCCCCGGGGTCTCCTCCCAGAGGGACATGCCTGGAACACCTCACCAGGGAGGTCCAGGAGGCATCCTGACCAGATGCCCGAGCCACCTCAACTGGTTCCTCTCGATGCGGAGGAGCAGCTGCTCTACTCTGATCTCCTCCCGGATGACCGAGCTCCTCACCCTATCTCTAAGGGAGAGCCCGGCCACCCTGCGGAGGAAACCCATTTCAGCCGCCTGTATACGAGATCTCCTTCTTTCGGTCACGACCCACAGCTCATGACCATAGGTGAGGGTAGGAACGTAGATCGACGGGTAAATCGAGAGCTTCGCCTTCTGGCTCAGCTCCTTCTTCACCACGACAGACCGGCGCAGAGTCCGCATTACTGCAGACGCCACACCGATCCGTCTGTCGATCTCACGCTCCATCCTTCCCTCACTCGTGAACAAGACCCCGAGATATTTAAACTCCTCCACTTGAGGCAGGACCTGACTCCCGACCTGGAGAGGACAATCCACCCTATTCCGGCTGAGGACCATGGTCTCAGATTTGGAGGTGTTGATTCTCATCCCAGCCGCTTCACACTCGGCCGCGAATCGCTCAAGCGAGAGCTGGAGATCACGACCAGATGAAGCCAACAGAACCACGTCATCCGCAAAAAGCAGGGACCCAATCCTGAGGCCACCAAGCCGGATCCCCTCAACACCTCGGCTGCACCTAGAAATTCTGTCCATATAAGTTATGAACAGAATCGGTGATAAAGGGCAGCCTTGGCGGAGTCCAACCCTCACCGGAAACGAATCCGACTTACTACCGGCAATGCGGACCAAGCTCTGACACCTGTTGTACAGGGACCGGACAGCTCGCACAAGGGTGTCCGGTACCCCATACTGCCGGAGTACCCCCCACAGGAGCCCCCGGGGGACATAGTCGAACACCTTCTCCAGGTCCACAAAACACATGTAGACTGGTTGGACAAACTCCCATGCCCCCTCCAGGACCCCAAAGAGGGTATAGAGCTGGTCCACTGTTCTGCGACCAGGACGAAAACCACACTGCTCCTCCTCAATCCGGGATTCGACTATCCGGCGGACCCTCCTCTCCAGGACCCCTGAATAGACCTTACCAGGGAGGCTGAGGAGTGTGATTCCCCTGTAATTGGAACACACCCTCCGGTCCCCCTTCTTAAAAAGGGGGACCACCACCCCAGTCTGCCAATCCAGCAGTACTGCCCCCGATGTCCACGCGATGCTGCAGAGGCGTGTCAACCAGGACAGCCCCACAGCATCCAGAGCCTTAAGGAACTCCGGGCGGATCTCATCCACCCCCGGGGCCTTGCCGCCAAGGAGCTTTTCGACCACCTCAGCGACTTCAGCCCCAGAGATAGGAGAGTCCACCCCTGAGTCCACCAGCTCTGCCTCCTCATCGGAAGACGTGTTGGTAGGATTGAGGAGGTCTTCGAAGTATTCCTTCCACCGACCCACTACGTCCCGAGTTGAGGTCAGCAGCTCCCCACCTCCACTGTACACAGTGTTGATGGAGCACTGCTTCCCCCTCCTGAGCCGCCGGATGGTGGGCAGGAATCACCTCGAAGCCGTCCGGAAGTCTTTCTCCATGGCCTCGCCAAACTCCTCCCATGCCCGAGTTTTTCCTCGGCAACAGCCGAAGCCGCATGCCGCTTGGCCTGTCGGTACCCATCAGCTGCCTCCAGAGTCCCACAGGCCAAGAAGGCCCGATAGGACTCCTTCTTCAGCTTGACGGCATCCCTCACTGTTGGTGTCCACCAACGAGTCCTGGGATTACCGACAGGCACCAACGACCTTAAAGCCACAGCTCCGGCTGGCCGCCTCAGCAATAGAGGCACGGAACACAGCCCATTCGGACTCAATGTCCCCCGCCTCACTCGGGACATGGTTGAAGCTCTGCTGAAGGTGGGAGTTGAAGCTCGCTCTGACAGGGGACTCAGCCAGACGTTCCCAGCAGACCCTCACAACACGTTTGGGCCTGCCAGCTCTGACCGGCTTCCTCCCCCACCATCTGAGACAACTCACCACCAGGTGGTGATCAGTTGAAGCTCCGCCCCCCTCTTCACCCGGGTGTCCAAGGCATGTGGCCGCAGGTCCGACGATACGACTACAAAATCGATCATCAAACTGCGGCCCAGGGAGTCCTGATGCCAGGTGTACATATGGACACTCTTATGTTGGAACATGGTGTTCGTTATGGACAATCCATGACGAGCACAGAAGTCCAATAACAAAACACCATTTGGGTTCAGAGGGGGGGGGACCATGCCTCCCAATCACTCCCCTCCAGGTCTCACTGTCATTGCCCACGTGAGCATTGAAGTCCCCCAGCAGAACAATGGAGTCCCCTGAAGGAGCACCCTCCAGCACTCCCTCCAAGGACTCCAGAAAGGGTGGGTACTCTGAACTGCTGTTCGGTGCATAAGCACAGACAACAGTCAGAACCCGTCCCCCCACCCGGAGGGGGAGGGAAACTACCCTTTCATCCACCGGGGTAAACCCCAACATGCAGGCACCAAGCTGGGGGCTGATGAGAATGCCCACACCTGCTCGGCGCCTCTCACCATGAGCAACTCCAGAGTGGAAGAAAGTCCAGCCCCTTTCGAGGGTACTGGTTCCAGAGCCCAAGCCATGCGTCGAGGTGAGTCCAACTATATCTAGCCGGAACCGCTCAACCTCGCGCACAAGCTCAGGCTCCTTCCCCACCAGAGAGGTGACGTTCCACGTCCCTAGAGCCAGCTTCTGCAGCCGGGGATTGGACCACCAGGGTCCCCGCCCCTTGCTGCCGTGAGGACCCAGACATTCAACCACACGCAGGAGTAGTCGTACAAAAGAAAGTGCATTATTGGAGCCAGGGGATGGGTCGAATAAGACTTGGCTGGCCCTGAAGGTCGGATGGAAGCTGAAAAATCTACAATCCAAGAGGTAAGGTCAGAGGTCAGGCAATGGTCAGGATCTAGAAGCAAACAGGCAAGAGGGGAGATTGGAGAACCAGAGCCGGTTGGCAGTCTAGAAGCCAGTCAGAGAAGGCAGGATTTCAGGCAGGCAGGAAGCTGATAATCTGGCAGAGAAGGAGAGAATGAGGTTAGGTAGAGTGGAGACCAGGTGGAATCAGTAGGACTGCCTGTCAGAGTGCGTTATGTGTTATTACATAGTTTCTCCGTGTTTTTGGGTGTTGTTAATAACACCTACATGAGGCCGCTGGAACAGCTGCAGTCAGTAAACATGGAGGGAAGCGAGACGACAGCTGGACATCTGCAGCGTTAAGTAAACTTTGTAAGTGTAAAATAAAAAATGAAATGACATACGGAGGCCAGGATTAGCAACAGGACCTTGTCCTGAAACTGGATCAGAATGGCTCGGCTCTGTTAATGTTTTCCCTCTACCACATGTTTACCTCATGTTTTTCTTTCCAGTCTTCAAGGAAGGTGCGCTGCCCAGTGTCTGCTGCCTCAGTCTGCCTCATCCCGTACCAGTATGCATGTTTTTGTCTCATCTTGGACTGGACGCAAAATTTCTCCACTGAGATAAATAAAGTTCAATCTGTCAACGTTGTCCTAAAACTGGAACAAACTGGCCCTGTCTGGTCCCTGTGTTTCCTCCAGCCCTGTACCATGACTGTGGATGAAGACACTCGCTGGTTGGACTGGGTCACCAAACAGTTTGAGACCATCGCTGGGGATGACAAAGAGATCGACCTGGACGAGTTTAAAACAGCTCTGAAGGTCAAAGAGGTGAAAAATCAGTCAACTGTGACCTGATCACCATGTAACCAGACGATCATGTGACCCGATCACCATGTAACCAGACGATCATGTGACCCGACAGTCATGTGACCTGATCACCATGTAACCAGAGAATCATGTGACCCGACAGTCATGTGACCCGATCACCATGTAACCAGACGATCATGTGACCCGATCACCATGTAACCAGACAATCATGTGACCCGGCAGTCATGTGACCTGATCACCATGTAACCAGAGAATCATGTGACCCGACAGTCATGTGACCCGATCACCATGTAACCAGACGATCATGTGACCCGATCACCATGTAACCAGACGATCATGTGACCTGATCACCATGTAACCAGAGAATCATGTGACCCGACAGTCATGTGACCCGATCACCATGTAACCAGACGATCATGTGACCCAATCACCATGTAACCAGACAATCATGTGACCCGATCACCATGTAACCAGACGATCATGTGACCCGACTGTCATGTGACCTGGTCACCATGTAACCAGACGATCATGTGACCCGACTGTCATGTGACCTGGTCACCATGTAACCAGACGATCATGTGACCCAATCACCATGTAACCAGATAATCATGTGACCCGATCACCATGTAACCAGACGATCATGTGACCCGACTGTCATGTGACCTGGTCACCATGTAACCAGACGATCATGTGACCCGATCACCATGTAACCAGACGATCATGTGACCCAATCACCATGAACCAGACAATCATGTGACCCGATCACCATGTAACCAGATGATCATGTGACCCGATCACCATGTAACCAGACGATCATGTGACCCGACAGTCATGTGACCCAATCACCATGTAACCAGACGATCATGTGACCCGACAGTCATGTGACCCGGTCACCATGTAACCAGACGATCATGTGACCCGAACACCATGTAACCAGACGATCATGTGACCCGACAGTCATGTGACCCGCTCACCATGTAACCAGACGATCATGTGACCCGATCACCATGAACCAGACAATCATGTGACCCGATCACCATGTAACCAGATGATCATGTGACCCGATCACCATGAACCAGACAATCATGTGAACCGATCACCATGTAACCAGATGATCATGTGACCCGATCACCATGAACCAGACAATCATGTGAACCGATCACCATGTAACCAGATGATCATGTGACCCGATCACCATGTAACCAGACGATCATGTGACCCGGTCACCATGTAACCAGACAATCATGTGACCCGATCACCATGTAACCAGACGATCATGTGATCCGATCACCATGTAACCAGATGATCATGTGACCCTATCACCATGTAACCAGACGATCATGTGACCCGACAGTCATGTGACCCAATCACCATGTAACCAGACGACCATGTGACCCGGACACCATGTAACCAGACGATCATGTGACCCGATCACCATGTAACCAGACGATCATGTGACCCGACAGTCATGTGACCCTATCACCATGTAACCAGACGATCATGTGACCCGGACACCATGTAACCAGACGATCATTTGACCTGATCACCATGTAACCAGACGATCATGTGACCCGATCACCATGTAACCAGACGATCATGTGACCCGACAGTCATGTGACCCGATCACCATGTAACCAGACGATCATGTGACCCATCAGTCATGTGACCCGGACACCATGTAACCAGACGATCATGTGACCTGATCACCATGTAACCAGACGATCTTGTGACCCCACAGTCATGTGACCCGGTCATCATGTACCCAGACGATCATGTGACCCGATCACCATGTAACCAGACGATCATGTGACACAATCACCATGTAACCAGACGATCATGTGACCCGATCACCATGTAACCAGACGATCATGTGACCCGACAGTCATGCGACCCGATCACCATGTAACCAGACGATCATGTGACCCGATCACCATGTAACCAGATGATCATGTGACCCGACAGTCATGTGACCCGATCACCATGTAACCAAACGATCATGTGACCCGATCACCATGTAACCAGATGATCATGTGACCCTATCACCATGTAGGCAGACGATCATGTGACCCGACAGTCATGTGACCCAATCACCATGTAACCAGACGACCATGTGACCCGGACACCATGTAACCAGACAATCATGTGACCCGATCACCATGTAACCAGACGATCATGTGACCCGACAGTCATGTGACCCGCTCACCATGTAACCAGACGATCATGTGACCCGATCACCATGAACCAGACAATCATGTGACCCGATCACCATGTAACCAGATGATCATGTGACCCGATCACCATGAACCAGACAATCATGTGAACCGATCACCATGTAACCAGATGATCATGTGACCCGATCACCATGTAACCAGACGATCATGTGACCCGATCACCATGTAACCAGACGATCATGTGACCCGACAGTCATGTGACCCGATCACCATGTAACCAGACGATCTTGTGACCCCACAGTCATGTGACCCGGTCATCATGTACCCAGACGATCATGTGACCCGATCACCATGTAACCAGACGATCATGTGACCCGACAGTCATGCGACCCGATCACCATGTAACCAGACGATCATGTGACCCGATCACCATGTAACCAGACGATCATGTGACCCGGACACCATGTAACCAGACGATCATTTGACCTGATCACCATGTAACCAGACGATCATGTGACCCGATCACCATGTAACCAGACGATCATGTGACCCGACAGTCATGTGACCCGATCACCATGTAACCAGACGATCATGTGACCCATCAGTCATGTGACCCGGACACCATGTAACCAGACGATCATGTGACCTGATCACCATGTAACCAGACGATCTTGTGACCCCACAGTCATGTGACCCGGTCATCATGTACCCAGACGATCATGTGACCCGATCACCATGTAACCAGACGATCATGTGACACAATCACCATGTAACCAGACGATCATGTGACCCGATCACCATGTAACCAGACGATCATGTGACCCGACAGTCATGCGACCCGATCACCATGTAACCAGACGATCATGTGACCCGATCACCATGTAACCAGATGATCATGTGACCCGACAGTCATGTGACCCGATCACCATGTAACCAAACGATCATGTGACCCGATCACCATGTAACCAGACGATCATGTGACCCGTCAGTCATGTGACCCAATGACCATGTAACCAGACGATCATGTGACCTGACAGTCATGTGACCCGGACACCATGTAACCAGACGATCATGTGACCTGATCACCATGTAACCAGACGATCTTGTGACCCCACAGTCATGTGACCCGATCACCATGTAACCAGACGATCATGTGACCCGTCAGTCATGTGACCCAATCACCATGTAACCAGACGATCATGTGACACAATCACCATGTAACCAGACGATCATGTGAGCCAACAGTCATGTGACCCGGTAATCATGTAACCACAATCATGTGATCCGGTAACCATGTAACCAGACGATCATGTGACCCGGACACCATGTAACCAGACGATCATTTGACCCGATCACCATGTAACCAGACGATCATGTGACCCGATCACCATGTAACCAGACGATCATGTGACCCGACAGTCATGTGACCCGATCACCATGTAACCAGACGATCATGTGACCCATCAGTCATGTGACCCGGACACCATGTAACCAGACGATCATGTGACCTGATCACCATGTAACCAGACGATCTTGTGACCCCACAGTCATGTGACCCGGTCATCATGTACCCAGACGATCATGTGACCCGATCACCATGTAACCAGACGATCATGTGACACAATCACCATGTAACCAGACGATCATGTGACCCGATCACCATGTAACCAGACGATCATGTGACCCGACAGTCATGCGACCCGATCACCATGTAACCAGACGATCATGTGACCCGATCACCATGTAACCAGATGATCATGTGACCCGACAGTCATGTGACCCGATCACCATGTAACCAAACGATCATGTGACCCGATCACCATGTAACCAGACGATCATGTGACCCGTCAGTCATGTGACCCAATCACCATGTAACCAGACGATCATGTGACCTGACAGTCATGTGACCCGGACACCATGTAACCAGACGATCATGTGACACAATCACCATGTAACCAGACGATCATGTGACCCGATCACCATGTAACCAGACGATCATGTGACCCGACAGTCATGCGACCCGATCACCATGTAACCAGACGATCATGTGACCCGATCACCATGTAACCAGATGATCATGTGACCCGACAGTCATGTGACCCGATCACCATGTAACCAAACGATCATGTGACCCGATCACCATGTAACCAGATGATCATGTGACCCGACAGTCATGTGACCCGATCACCATGTAACCAAACGATCATGTGACCCGATCACCAAGTAACCAGACGATCATGTGACCTGACAGTCATGTGACCCGGACACCATGTAACCAGATGATCATGTGACCTGATCACTATATAACCAGACGATCATATGACCCGACAGTCATGTGACCCAGACACCATGTAACCAGACGATCATGTGACCTGATCACCACGTAACCAGACGATCATGTGACCCGGTCACCATGTAACCAGACGATCATTTGACCTGATCACCATGTAACCAGACGATCATATGACCCGACAGTCATGTGACCCAGACACCATGTAACCAGACGATCATGTGACCTGATCACCATGTAACCAGACGATCATGTGACCTGATCACCATGTAACCAGACGATCATGTGACCTGATCACCATGTAACCAGATGATCATGTAACCCGATCACCATGTAACCAGACGATCATGTGACCCGATCACCATGTAACCAGACGATCATGGACCCGACAGTCATGTGACCCAATCACCACGTAACCAGATGATCATGTGACCCGATCTCCATGTATCCAGACGATCATGTAACCCAATCACCATGTAACCAAACGATCATGTGAGCCAACAGTCATGTGACCCGGTAATCATGTAACCACAATCATGTCATCCGGTAACCATGTAACCAGACGATCATGTGACCCGACAGTCATGCGACCCGGTAATCATGTAACCAGGCGATCATGTGACCTGATCACCATGTAACCAGACAATCATGTGATCCGAGAGTCATGTGACCCGGTAACCATGTAACCAGACGATCATTTGACCTGATCACCATGTAACCAGACAATCATGTGACCCGACAGTCATGTGACCCGATCACCATGTAACCAGACGATCATGTGACCCATCAGTCATGTGACCCGATCACCATGTAACCAGACGATCATGTGACCCGACAGTCATGTGACCCAATCACCATGTAACCAGACGATCATGTGACCCGACAGTCATGTGACCCGCTCACCATGTAACCAGACGATCATGTGACCCGATCACCATGAACCAGACAATCATGTGACCCGATCACCATGTAACCAGATGATCATGTGACCCGATCACCATGAACCAGACAATCATGTGAACCGATCACCATGTAACCAGATGATCATGTGACCCGATCACCATGTAACCAGACGATCATGTGACCCGGTCACCATGTAACCAGACAATCATGTGACCCGATCACCATGTAACCAGACGATCATGTGATCCGATCACCATGTAACCAGATGATCATGTGACCCGATCACCATGTAACCAGACGATCATGTGACCCGACAGTCATGTGACCCAATCACCATGTAACCAGACGACCATGTGACCCGGACACCATGTAACCAGACGATCATGTGACCCGGACACCATGTAACCAGACGATCATGTGACCCGACAGTCATGTGACCCTATCACCATGTAACCAGACGATCATGTGACCCGGACACCATGTAACCAGACGATCATTTGACCTGATCACCATGTAACCAGACGATCATGTGACCCGATCACCATGTAACCAGACGATCATGTGACCCGACAGTCATGTGACCCGATCACCATGTAACCAGACGATCATGTGACCCATCAGTCATGTGACCCGGACACCATGTAACCAGACGATCATGTGACCTGATCACCATGTAACCAGACGATCTTGTGACCCCACAGTCATGTGACCCGGTCATCATGTACCCAGACGATCATGTGACCCGATCACCATGTAACCAGACGATCATGTGACACAATCACCATGTAACCAGACGATCATGTGACCCGATCACCATGTAACCAGACGATCATGTGACCCGACAGTCATGCGACCCGATCACCATGTAACCAGACGATCATGTGACCCGATCACCATGTAACCAGATGATCATGTGACCCGACAGTCATGTGACCCGATCACCATGTAACCAAACGATCATGTGACCCGATCACCATGTAACCAGATGATCATGTGACCCTATCACCATGTAGGCAGACGATCATGTGACCCGACAGTCATGTGACCCAATCACCATGTAACCAGACGACCATGTGACCCGGACACCATGTAACCAGACAATCATGTGACCCGATCACCATGTAACCAGACGATCATGTGACCCGACAGTCATGTGACCCGCTCACCATGTAACCAGACGATCATGTTACCCGATCACCATGAACCAGACAATCATGTGATGTGACCCGATCACCATGTAACCAGATGATCATGTGACCCGATCACCATGAACCAGACAATCATGTGAACCGATCACCATGTAACCAGATGATCATGTGACCCGATCACCATGTAACCAGACGATCATGTGACCCGATCACCATGTAACCAGACGATCATGTGACCTGATCACCATGTAACCAGACGATCTTGTGACCCCACAGTCATGTGACCCGGTCATCATGTACCCAGACGATCATGTGACCCGATCACCATGTAACCAGACGATCATGTGACACAATCACCATGTAACCAGACGATCATGTGACCCGATCACCATGTAACCAGACGATCATGTGACCCGACAGTCATGCGACCCGATCACCATGTAACCAGACGATCATGTGACCCGATCACCATGTAACCAGATGATCATGTGACCCGACAGTCATGTGACCCGATCACCATGTAACCAAACGATCATGTGACCCGATCACCATGTAACCAGACGATCATGTGACCCGTCAGTCATGTGACCCAATGACCATGTAACCAGACGATCATGTGACCTGACAGTCATGTGACCCGGACACCATGTAACCAGACGATCATGTGACCTGATCACCATGTAACCAGACGATCTTGTGACCCCACAGTCATGTGACCCGATCACCATGTAACCAGACGATCATGTGACCCGTCAGTCATGTGACCCAATCACCATGTAACCAGACGATCATGTGACACAATCACCATGTAACCAGACGATCATGTGAGCCAACAGTCATGTGACCCGGTAATCATGTAACCACAATCATGTGATCCGGTAACCATGTAACCAGACGATCATGTGACCCGGACACCATGTAACCAGACGATCATTTGACCCGATCACCATGTAACCAGACGATCATGTGACCCGATCACCATGTAACCAGACGATCATGTGACCCGACAGTCATGTGACCCGATCACCATGTAACCAGACGATCATGTGACCCATCAGTCATGTGACCCGGACACCATGTAACCAGACGATCATGTGACCTGATCACCATGTAACCAGACGATCTTGTGACCCCACAGTCATGTGACCCGGTCATCATGTACCCAGACGATCATGTGACCCGATCACCATGTAACCAGACGATCATGTGACACAATCACCATGTAACCAGACGATCATGTGACCCGATCACCATGTAACCAGACGATCATGTGACCCGACAGTCATGCGACCCGATCACCATGTAACCAGACGATCATGTGACCCGATCACCATGTAACCAGATGATCATGTGACCCGACAGTCATGTGACCCGATCACCATGTAACCAAACGATCATGTGACCCGATCACCATGTAACCAGACGATCATGTGACCCGTCAGTCATGTGACCCAATCACCATGTAACCAGACGATCATGTGACCTGACAGTCATGTGACCCGGACACCATGTAACCAGACGATCATGTGACACAATCACCATGTAACCAGACGATCATGTGACCCGATCACCATGTAACCAGACGATCATGTGACCCGACAGTCATGCGACCCGATCACCATGTAACCAGACGATCATGTGACCCGATCACCATGTAACCAGATGATCATGTGACCCGACAGTCATGTGACCCGATCACCATGTAACCAAACGATCATGTGACCCGATCACCATGTAACCAGATGATCATGTGACCCGACAGTCATGTGACCCGATCACCATGTAACCAAACGATCATGTGACCCGATCACCAAGTAACCAGACGATCATGTGACCTGACAGTCATGTGACCCGGACACCATGTAACCAGATGATCATGTGACCTGATCACTATATAACCAGACGATCATATGACCCGACAGTCATGTGACCCAGACACCATGTAACCAGACGATCATGTGACCTGATCACCACGTAACCAGACGATCATGTGACCCGGTCACCATGTAACCAGACGATCATTTGACCTGATCACCATGTAACCAGACGATCATATGACCCGACAGTCATGTGACCCAGACACCATGTAACCAGACGATCATGTGACCTGATCACCATGTAACCAGACGATCATGTGACCTGATCACCATGTAACCAGACGATCATGTGACCTGATCACCATGTAACCAGATGATCATGTAACCCGATCACCATGTAACCAGACGATCATGTGACCCGATCACCATGTAACCAGACGATCATGGACCCGACAGTCATGTGACCCAATCACCACGTAACCAGATGATCATGTGACCCGATCTCCATGTATCCAGACGATCATGTAACCCAATCACCATGTAACCAAACGATCATGTGAGCCAACAGTCATGTGACCCGGTAATCATGTAACCACAATCATGTCATCCGGTAACCATGTAACCAGACGATCATGTGACCCGACAGTCATGCGACCCGGTAATCATGTAACCAGGCGATCATGTGACCTGATCACCATGTAACCAGACAATCATGTGATCCGAGAGTCATGTGACCCGGTAACCATGTAACCAGACGATCATTTGACCTGATCACCATGTAACCAGACAATCATGTGACCCGACAGTCATGTGACCCGATCACCATGTAACCAGACGATCATGTGACCCATCAGTCATGTGACCCGATCACCATGTAACCAGACGATCATGTGACCCGACAGTCATGTGACCCAATCACCATGTAACCAGACGATCATGTGACCCGACAGTCATGTGACCCGCTCACCATGTAACCAGACGATCATGTGACCCGATCACCATGAACCAGACAATCATGTGACCCGATCACCATGTAACCAGATGATCATGTGACCCGATCACCATGAACCAGACAATCATGTGAACCGATCACCATGTAACCAGATGATCATGTGACCCGATCACCATGTAACCAGACGATCATGTGACCCGGTCACCATGTAACCAGACAATCATGTGACCCGATCACCATGTAACCAGACGATCATGTGATCCGATCACCATGTAACCAGATGATCATGTGACCCGATCACCATGTAACCAGACGATCATGTGACCCGACAGTCATGTGACCCAATCACCATGTAACCAGACGACCATGTGACCCGGACACCATGTAACCAGACGATCATGTGACCCGGACACCATGTAACCAGACGATCATGTGACCCGACAGTCATGTGACCCTATCACCATGTAACCAGACGATCATGTGACCCGGACACCATGTAACCAGACGATCATTTGACCTGATCACCATGTAACCAGACGATCATGTGACCCGATCACCATGTAACCAGACGATCATGTGACCCGACAGTCATGTGACCCGATCACCATGTAACCAGACGATCATGTGACCCATCAGTCATGTGACCCGGACACCATGTAACCAGACGATCATGTGACCTGATCACCATGTAACCAGACGATCTTGTGACCCCACAGTCATGTGACCCGGTCATCATGTACCCAGACGATCATGTGACCCGATCACCATGTAACCAGACGATCATGTGACACAATCACCATGTAACCAGACGATCATGTGACCCGATCACCATGTAACCAGACGATCATGTGACCCGACAGTCATGCGACCCGATCACCATGTAACCAGACGATCATGTGACCCGATCACCATGTAACCAGATGATCATGTGACCCGACAGTCATGTGACCCGATCACCATGTAACCAAACGATCATGTGACCCGATCACCATGTAACCAGATGATCATGTGACCCTATCACCATGTAGGCAGACGATCATGTGACCCGACAGTCATGTGACCCAATCACCATGTAACCAGACGACCATGTGACCCGGACACCATGTAACCAGACAATCATGTGACCCGATCACCATGTAACCAGACGATCATGTGACCCGACAGTCATGTGACCCGCTCACCATGTAACCAGACGATCATGTGACCCGATCACCATGAACCAGACAATCATGTGACCCGATCACCATGTAACCAGATGATCATGTGACCCGATCACCATGAACCAGACAATCATGTGAACCGATCACCATGTAACCAGATGATCATGTGACCCGATCACCATGTAACCAGACGATCATGTGACCCGATCACCATGTAACCAGACGATCATGTGACCCGACAGTCATGTGACCCGATCACCATGTAACCAGACGATCTTGTGACCCCACAGTCATGTGACCCGGTCATCATGTACCCAGACGATCATGTGACCCGATCACCATGTAACCAGACGATCATGTGACCCGACAGTCATGTGACCCAATCACCACGTAACCAAATGATCATGTGTCCCGATCTCCATGTATCCAGATGATCATGTGACCCAATCACCATGTAACCAAACGATCATGTGAGCCAACAGTCATGTGACCCGGTAATCATGTAACCACAATCATGTGATCCGGTAACCATGTAACCAGACGATCATGTGACCCGGACACCATGTAACCAGACGATCATTTGACCCGATCACCATGTAACCAGACGATCATGTGACCCGATCACCATGTAACCAGACGATCATGTGACCCATCAGTCATGTGACCCGGACACCATGTAACCAGACGATCATGTGACCTGATCACCATGTAACCAGACGATCTTGTGACCCCACAGTCATGTGACCCGGTCATCATGTACCCAGACGATCATGTGACCCGATCACCATGTAACCAGACGATCATGTGACACAATCACCATGTAACCAGACGATCATGTGACCCGATCACCATGTAACCAGACGATCATGTGACCCGACAGTCATGCGACCCGATCACCATGTAACCAGACGATCATGTGACCCGATCACCATGTAACCAGATGATCATGTGACCCGACAGTCATGTGACCCGATCACCATGTAACCAAACGATCATGTGACCCGATCACCATGTAACCAGACGATCATGTGACACAATCACCATGTAACCAGACGATCATGTGACCCGATCACCATGTAACCAGACATGTGACCCGATCACCATGTAACCAGACGATCATGTGACCCGATCACCATGTAACCAGATGATCATGTGACCCGACAGTCATGTGACCCGATCACCATGTAACCAAACGATCATGTGACCCGATCACCATGTAACCAGACGATCATGTGACCCGTCAGTCATGTGAACCAATCACCACGTAACCAGACGATCATGTGACCTGACAGTCATGTGACCCGGACACCATGTAACCAGACGATCATGTGACCCGATCACCATGTAACCAGATGATCATGTGACCCGACAGTCATGTGACCCGATCACCATGTAACCAAACGATCATGTGACCCGATCACCATGTAACCAGACGATCATGTGACCCGTCAGTCATGTGACCCAATCACCATGTAACCAGACGATCATGTGACCTGACAGTCATGTGACCCGGACACCATGTAACCAGACGATCATGTGACCCGATCACCATGTAACCAGACGATCATGTGACCCGACAGTCATGTGACCCGATCACCATGTAACCAGACGATCTTGTGACCCCACAGTCATGTGACCCGGTCATCATGTACCCAGACGATCATGTGACCCGATCACCATGTAACCAGACGATCATGTGACCCGACAGTCATGTGACCCAATCACCACGTCACCAAATGATCATGTGACCCGATCTCCATGTATCCAGATGATCATGTGACCCAATCACCATGTAACCAAACGATCATGTGAGCCAACAGTCATGTGACCCGGTAATCATGTAACCACAATCATGTGATCCGGTAACCATGTAACCAGACGATCATGTGACCCGGACACCATGTAACCAGACGATCATTTGACCCGATCACCATGTAACCAGACGATCATGTGACCCGATCACCATGTAACCAGACGATCATGTGACCCGACAGTCATGTGACCCGATCACCATGTAACCAGACGATCATGTGACCCATCAGTCATGTGACCCGGACACCATGTAACCAGACGATCATGTGACCTGATCACCATGTAACCAGACGATCATGTGACCCGGACACCATGTAACCAGACGATCATTTGACCCGATCACCATGTAACCAGACGATCATGTGACCCGATCACCATGTAACCAGACGATCATGTGACCCGACAGTCATGTGACCCGATCACCATGTAACCAGACGATCATGTGACCCATCAGTCATGTGACCCGGACACCATGTAACCAGACGATCATGTGACCTGATCACCATGTAACCAGACGATCTTGTGACCCCACAGTCATGTGACCCGGTCATCATGTACCCAGACGATCATGTGACCCGATCACCATGTAACCAGACGATCATGTGACACAATCACCATGTAACCAGACGATCATGTGACCCGATCACCATGTAACCAGACGATCATGTGACCCGACAGTCATGCGACCCGATCACCATGTAACCAGACGATCATGTGACCCGATCACCATGTAACCAGATGATCATGTGACCCGACAGTCATGTGACCCGATCACCATGTAACCAAACGATCATGTGACCCGATCACCATGTAACCAGACGATCATGTGACCCGTCAGTCATGTGACCCAATCACCATGTAACCAGACGATCATGTGACCTGACAGTCATGTGACCCGGACACCATGTAACCAGACGATCATGTGACCTGATCACCATGTAACCAGACGATCTTGTGACCCCACAGTCATGTGACCCGGTCATCATGTACCCAGACGATCATGTGACCCGATCACCATGTAACCAGACGATCATGTGACACAATCACCATGTAACCAGACGATCATGTGATCCGATCACCATGTAACCAGACGATCATGTGACCCGACAGTCATGCGACCCGATCACCATGTAACCAGACGATCATGTGACCCGATCACCATGTAACCAGATGATCATGTGACCCGACAGTCATGTGACCCGATCACCATGTAACCAAACGATCATGTGACCCGATCACCAAGTAACCAGACGATCATGTGACCCGTCAGTCATGTGACCCTATCACCATGTAACCAGACGATCATGTGACCTGACAGTCATGTGACCCGGACACCATGTAACCAGATGATCATGTGACCTGATCACTATATAACCAGACGATCATATGACCCGACAGTCATGTGACCCAGACACCATGTAACCAGACGATCATGTGACCTGATCACCATGTAACCAGACGATCATGTGACCTGATCACCATGTAACCAGATGATCATGTAACCCGATCACCATGTAACCAGACGATCATGTGACCCGATCACCATGTAACCAGACGATCATGGACCCGACAGTCATGTGACCCGGTAATCATGTAACCACAATCATGTCATCCGGTAACCATGTAACCAGACGATCATGTGACCCGACAGTCATGTGACCCGGTAATCATGTAACCAGACGATCATGTGACCTGATCACCATGTAACCAGACAATCATGTGATCCGAGAGTCATGTGACCCGGTAACCATGTAACCAGACGATCATTTGACCTGATCACCATGTAACCAGACGATCATTTGACCCGATCACCATGTAACCAGACAATCATGTGACCCGACAGTCATGTGACCCGATCACCATGTAACCAGACGATCATGTGACCCATCAGTCATGTGACCCGGACACCATGTAACCAGACGATCATTTGACCTGATCACCATGTAACCAGACGATCATATGACCCGACAGTCATGTGACCCAGACACCATGTAACCAGATGATCATGTGACCTGATCACCATGTAACCAGACAATCATGTGACCCAACAGTCATGTGACCCGGTCAGCATGTAACCAGACGATCATTTGACCTGATCACCATATAACCAGACGATTATATGACCCGACAGTCATATGACCCAGACACCATGTAACCAGACGATCATGTGACCCGGTCACCATGTAACCAGACGATCATGTGACTTGGTCACAATGTAACCAGACGATCATGTGACCTGATTACCATGAAACCAGACGATCATGTGACCCGGTCACCATGTAACCGGACGATCATGTGACCTGATCACCATGTAACCAGACGATCATGTGACCCGACAGTCATGTGACCCGGTCACCATGTAACCAGACGATCATGTGACCCGATCACCATGTAACCAGACGATCATGTGACCCGACAGTCATGTGACCCGCTCACCATGTAACCAGACGATCATGTGACCCGATCACCATGAACCAGACAATCATGTGACCCGATCACCATGTAACCAGATGATCATGTGACCCAATCACCATGAACCAGACAATCATGTGAACCGATCACCATGTAACCAGATGATCATGTGACCCAATCACCATGTAACCAGATGATCATGTGACCCGATCACCATGTAACCAGACGATCATGTGACCCGATCACAATGTAACCAGACGATCATGTGACCCGATCACCATGTAACCAGACGATCATGTGACCCGGTCACCATGTAACCAGACAATCATGTGACCCGATCACCATGTAACCAGACGATCATGTGATCCGATCACCATGTAACCAGATGATCATGTGACCCTATCACCATGTAACCAGACGATCATGTGACCCGACAGTCATGTGACCCAATCACCATGTAACCAGACGATCATGTGACCCGATCACCATGTAACCAGACGATCATGTGACCCGTCAGTCATGTGAACCAATCACCACGTAACCAGACGATCATGTGACCTGACAGTCATGTGACCCGGACACCATGTAACCAGACGATCATGTGACCCGATCACCATGTAACCAGATGATCATGTGACCCGACAGTCATGTGACCCGATCACCATGTAACCAAACGATCATGTGACCCGATCACCATGTAACCAGACGATCATGTGACCCGTCAGTCATGTGACCCAATCACCATGTAACCAGACGATCATGTGACCTGACAGTCATGTGACTCGGACACCATGTAACCAGACGATCATGTGACCCGATCACCATGTAACCAGACGATCATGTGACCCGATCACCATGTAACCAGACGATCATGTGACCCGACAGTCATGTGACCCGATCACCATGTAACCAGACGATCTTGTGACCCCACAGTCATGTGACCCGGTCATCATGTACCCAGACGATCATGTGACCCGATCACCATGTAACCAGACGATCATGTGACCCGACAGTCATGTGACCCAATCACCACGTAACCAAATGATCATGTGACCCGATCTCCATGTATCCAGATGATCATGTGACCCAATCACCATGTAACCAAACGATCATGTGAGCCAACAGTCATGTGACCCGGTAATCATGTAACCACAATCATGTGATCCGGTAACCATGTAACCAGACGATCATGTGACCCGGACACCATGTAACCAGACGATCATGTGACCCGATCACCATGTAACCAGACGATCATGTGACCCGACAGTCATGTGACCCAATCACCATGTAACCAGACGATCATGTGACCCGACAGTCATGTGACCCGGTCACCATGTAACCAGACGATCATGTGACCCGAACACCATGTAACCAGACGATCATGTGACCCGACAGTCATGTGACCCGCTCACCATGTAACCAGACGATCATGTGACCCGATCACCATGAACCAGACAATCATGTGACCCGATCACCATGTAACCAGATGATCATGTGACCCGATCACCATGAACCAGACAATCATGTGACCCGATCACCATGTAACCAGATGATCATGTGACCCAATCACCATGAACCAGACAATCATGTGAACCGATCACCATGTAACCAGATGATCATGTGACCCAATCACCATGTAACCAGATGATCATGTGACCCGATCACCATGTAACCAGACGATCATGTGACCCGATCACAATGTAACCAGACGATCATGTGACCCGATCACCATGTAACCAGACGATCATGTGACCCGGTCACCATGTAACCAGACAATCATGTGACCCGATCACCATGTAACCAGACGATCATGTGATCCGATCACCATGTAACCAGATGATCATGTGACCCTATCACCATGTAACCAGACGATCATGTGACCCGACAGTCATGTGACCCAATCACCATGTAACCAGACGATCATGTGACCCGATCACCATGTAACCAGACGATCATGTGACCCGTCAGTCATGTGAACCAATCACCACGTAACCAGACGATCATGTGACCTGACAGTCATGTGACCCGGACACCATGTAACCAGACGATCATGTGACCCGATCACCATGTAACCAGATGATCATGTGACCCGACAGTCATGTGACCCGATCACCATGTAACCAAACGATCATGTGACCCGATCACCATGTAACCAGACGATCATGTGACCCGTCAGTCATGTGACCCAATCACCATGTAACCAGACGATCATGTGACCTGACAGTCATGTGACCCGGACACCATGTAACCAGACGATCATGTGACCCGATCACCATGTAACCAGACGATCATGTGACCCGATCACCATGTAACCAGACGATCATGTGACCCGACAGTCATGTGACCCGATCACCATGTAACCAGACGATCTTGTGACCCCACAGTCATGTGACCCGGTCATCATGTACCCAGACGATCATGTGACCCGATCACCATGTAACCAGACGATCATGTGACCCGACAGTCATGTGACCCAATCACCATGTACCCAGACGATCATGTGACCCGACAGTCATGTGACCCGGTCACCATGTAACCAGACGATCATGTGACCCGAACACCATGTAACCAGACGATCATGTGACCCGACAGTCATGTGACCCGCTCACCATGTAACCAGACGATCATGTGACCCGATCACCATGAACCAGACAATCATGTGACCCGATCACCATGTAACCAGATGATCATGTGACCCGATCACCATGAACCAGACAATCATGTGAACCGATCACCATGTAACCAGATGATCATGTGACCCGATCACCATGAACCAGACAATCATGTGAACCGATCACCATGTAACCAGATGATCATGTGACCCGATCACCATGTAACCAGACGATCATGTGACCCGGTCACCATGTAACCAGACAATCATGTGACCCGATCACCATGTAACCAGACGATCATGTGATCCGATCACCATGTAACCAGATGATCATGTGACCCTATCACCATGTAACCAGACGATCATGTGACCCGACAGTCATGTGACCCAATCACCATGTAACCAGACGACCATGTGACCCGGACACCATGTAACCAGACGATCATGTGACCCGATCACCATGTAACCAGACGATCATGTGACCCGACAGTCATGTGACCCTATCACCATGTAACCAGACGATCATGTGACCCGGACACCATGTAACCAGACGATCATTTGACCTGATCACCATGTAACCAGACGATCATGTGACCCGATCACCATGTAACCAGACGATCATGTGACCCGACAGTCATGTGACCCGATCACTATGTAACCAGACGATCATGTGACCCATCAGTCATGTGACCCGGACACCATGTAACCAGACGATCATGTGACCTGATCACCATGTAACCAGACGATCTTGTGACCCCACAGTCATGTGACCCGGTCATCATGTACCCAGACGATCATGTGACCCGATCACCATGTAACCAGACGATCATGTGACACAATCACCATGTAACCAGACGATCATGTGACCCGATCACCATGTAACCAGACGATCATGTGACCCGACAGTCATGCGACCCGATCACCATGTAACCAGACGATCATGTGACCCGATCACCATGTAACCAGATGATCATGTGACCCGACAGTCATGTGACCCGATCACCATGTAACCAAACGATCATGTGACCCGATCACCATGTAACCAGATGATCATGTGACCCTATCACCATGTAGGCAGACGATCATGTGACCCGACAGTCATGTGACCCAATCACCATGTAACCAGACGACCATGTGACCCGGACACCATGTAACCAGACAATCATGTGACCCGATCACCATGTAACCAGACGATCATGTGACCCGACAGTCATGTGACCCGCTCACCATGTAACCAGACGATCATGTGACCCGATCACCATGAACCAGACAATCATGTGACCCGATCACCATGTAACCAGATGATCATGTGACCCGATCACCATGAACCAGACAATCATGTGAACCGATCACCATGTAACCAGATGATCATGTGACCCGATCACCATGTAACCAGACGATCATGTGACCCGATCACCATGTAACCAGACGATCATGTGACCCGACAGTCATGTGACCCGATCACCATGTAACCAGACGATCTTGTGACCCCACAGTCATGTGACCCGGTCATCATGTACCCAGACGATCATGTGACCCGATCACCATGTAACCAGACGATCATGTGACCCGACAGTCATGTGACCCAATCACCACGTAACTAAATGATCATGTGACCCGATCTCCATGTATCCAGATGATCATGTGACCCGATCACCATGTAACCAGACGATCATGTGACCCGACAGTCATGCGACCCGATCACCATGTAACCAGACGATCATGTGACCCGATCACCATGTAACCAGACGATCATGTGACCCGGACACCATGTAACCAGACGATCATTTGACCTGATCACCATGTAACCAGACGATCATGTGACCCGATCACCATGTAACCAGACGATCATGTGACCCGACAGTCATGTGACCCGATCACCATGTAACCAGACGATCATGTGACCCATCAGTCATGTGACCCGGACACCATGTAACCAGACGATCATGTGACCTGATCACCATGTAACCAGACGATCTTGTGACCCCACAGTCATGTGACCCGGTCATCATGTACCCAGACGATCATGTGACCCGATCACCATGTAAGCAGACGATCATGTGACACAATCACCATGTAACCAGACGATCATGTGACCCGATCACCATGTAACCAGACGATCATGTGACCCGACAGTCATGCGACCCGATCACCATGTAACCAGACGATCATGTGACCCGATCACCATGTAACCAGATGATCATGTGACCCGACAGTCATGTGACCCGATCACCATGTAACCAAACGATCATGTGACCCGATCACCATGTAACCAGACGATCATGTGACCCGTCAGTCATGTGACCCAATGACCATGTAACCAGACGATCATGTGACCTGACAGTCATGTGACCCGGACACCATGTAACCAGACGATCATGTGACCTGATCACCATGTAACCAGACGATCTTGTGACCCCACAGTCATGTGACCCGATCACCATGTAACCAGACGATCATGTGACCCGTCAGTCATGTGACCCAATCACCATGTAACCAGACGATCATGTGACACAATCACCATGTAACCAGACGATCATGTGAGCCAACAGTCATGTGACCCGGTAATCATGTAACCACAATCATGTGATCCGGTAACCATGTAACCAGACGATCATGTGACCCGGACACCATGTAACCAGACGATCATTTGACCCGATCACCATGTAACCAGACGATCATGTGACCCGATCACCATGTAACCAGACGATCATGTGACCCGACAGTCATGTGACCCGATCACCATGTAACCAGACGATCATGTGACCCATCAGTCATGTGACCCGGACACCATGTAACCAGACGATCATGTGACCTGATCACCATGTAACCAGACGATCTTGTGACCCCACAGTCATGTGACCCGGTCATCATGTACCCAGACGATCATGTGACCCGATCACCATGTAACCAGACGATCATGTGACCCGATCACCATGTAACCAGACGATCATGTGACCCGACAGTCATGCGACCCGATCACCATGTAACCAGACGATCATGTGACCCGATCACCATGTAACCAGATGATCATGTGACCCGACAGTCATGTGACCCGATCACCATGTAACCAAACGATCATGTGACCCGATCACCATGTAACCAGACGATCATGTGACCCGTCAGTCATGTGACCCAATCACCATGTAACCAGACGATCATGTGACCTGACAGTCATGTGACCCGGACACCATGTAACCAGACGATCATGTGACACAATCACCATGTAACCAGACGATCATGTGACCCGATCACCATGTAACCAGACGATCATGTGACCCGACAGTCATGCGACCCGATCACCATGTAACCAGACGATCATGTGACCCGATCACCATGTAACCAGATGATCATGTGACCCGACAGTCATGTGACCCGATCACCATGTAACCAAACGATCATGTGACCCGATCACCATGTAACCAGATGATCATGTGACCCGACAGTCATGTGACCCGATCACCATGTAACCAAACGATCATGTGACCCGATCACCAAGTAACCAGACGATCATGTGACCTGACAGTCATGTGACCCGGACACCATGTAACCAGATGATCATGTGACCTGATCACTATATAACCAGACGATCATATGACCCGACAGTCATGTGACCCAGACACCATGTAACCAGACGATCATGTGACCTGATCACCACGTAACCAGACGATCATGTGACCCGGTCACCATGTAACCAGACGATCATTTGACCTGATCACCATGTAACCAGACGATCATATGACCCGACAGTCATGTGACCCAGACACCATGTAACCAGACGATCATGTGACCTGATCACCATGTAACCAGACGATCATGTGACCTGATCACCATGTAACCAGACGATCATGTGACCTGATCACCATGTAACCAGATGATCATGTAACCCGATCACCATGTAACCAGACGATCATGTGACCCGATCACCATGTAACCAGACGATCATGGACCCGACAGTCATGTGACCCAATCACCACGTAACCAGATGATCATGTGACCCGATCTCCATGTATCCAGACGATCATGTAACCCAATCACCATGTAACCAAACGATCATGTGAGCCAACAGTCATGTGACCCGGTAATCATGTAACCACAATCATGTCATCCGGTAACCATGTAACCAGACGATCATGTGACCCGACAGTCATGCGACCCGGTAATCATGTAACCAGGCGATCATGTGACCTGATCACCATGTAACCAGACAATCATGTGATCCGAGAGTCATGTGACCCGGTAACCATGTAACCAGACGATCATTTGACCTGATCACCATGTAACCAGACAATCATGTGACCCGACAGTCATGTGACCCGATCACCATGTAACCAGACGATCATGTGACCCATCAGTCATGTGACCCGATCACCATGTAACCAGACGATCATGTGACCCGACAGTCATGTGACCCAATCACCATGTAACCAGACGATCATGTGACCCGACAGTCATGTGACCCGCTCACCATGTAACCAGACGATCATGTGACCCGATCACCATGTAACCAGACGATCATGTGACCCGTCAGTCATGTGACCCAATGACCATGTAACCAGACGATCATGTGACCTGACAGTCATGTGACCCGGACACCATGTAACCAGACGATCATGTGACCTGATCACCATGTAACCAGACGATCTTGTGACCCCACAGTCATGTGACCCGATCACCATGTAACCAGACGATCATGTGACCCGTCAGTCATGTGACCCAATCACCATGTAACCAGACGATCATGTGACACAATCACCATGTAACCAGACGATCATGTGAGCCAACAGTCATGTGACCCGGTAATCATGTAACCACAATCATGTGATCCGGTAACCATGTAACCAGACGATCATGTGACCCGGACACCATGTAACCAGACGATCATTTGACCCGATCACCATGTAACCAGACGATCATGTGACCCGACAGTCATGTGACCCGATCACCATGTAACCAGACGATCATGTGACCCATCAGTCATGTGACCCGGACACCATGTAACCAGACGATCATGTGACCTGATCACCATGTAACCAGACGATCTTGTGACCCCACAGTCATGTGACCCGGTCATCATGTACCCAGACGATCATGTGACCCGATCACCATGTAACCAGACGATCATGTGACACAATCACCATGTAACCAGACGATCATGTGACCCGATCACCATGTAACCAGACGATCATGTGACCCGACAGTCATGCGACCCGATCACCATGTAACCAGACGATCATGTGACCCGATCACCATGTAACCAGATGATCATGTGACCCGACAGTCATGTGACCCGATCACCATGTAACCAAACGATCATGTGACCCGATCACCATGTAACCAGACGATCATGTGACCCGTCAGTCATGTGACCCAATCACCATGTAACCAGACGATCATGTGACCTGACAGTCATGTGACCCGGACACCATGTAACCAGACGATCATGTGACACAATCACCATGTAACCAGACGATCATGTGACCCGATCACCATGTAACCAGACGATCATGTGACCCGACAGTCATGCGACCCGATCACCATGTAACCAGACGATCATGTGACCCGATCACCATGTAACCAGATGATCATGTGACCCGACAGTCATGTGACCCGATCACCATGTAACCAAACGATCATGTGACCCGATCACCATGTAACCAGATGATCATGTGACCCGACAGTCATGTGACCCGATCACCATGTAACCAAACGATCATGTGACCCGATCACCAAGTAACCAGACGATCATGTGACCTGACAGTCATGTGACCCGGACACCATGTAACCAGATGATCATGTGACCTGATCACTATATAACCAGACGATCATATGACCCGACAGTCATGTGACCCAGACACCATGTAACCAGACGATCATGTGACCTGATCACCACGTAACCAGACGATCATGTGACCTGGTCACCCTGTAACCAGACGATCATTTGACCTGATCACCATGTAACCAGACGATCATATGACCCGACAGTCATGTGACCCAGACACCATGTAACCAGACGATCATGTGACCTGATCACCATGTAACCAGACGATCATGTGACCTGATCACCATGTAACCAGACGATCATGTGACCTGATCACCATGTAACCAGATGATCATGTAACCCGATCACCATGTAACCAGACGATCATGTGACCCGATCACCATGTAACCAGACGATCATGGACCCGACAGTCATGTGACCCAATCACCACGTAACCAGATGATCATGTGACCCGATCTCCATGTATCCAGACGATCATGTAACCCAATCACCATGTAACCAAACGATCATGTGAGCCAACAGTCATGTGACCCGGTAATCATGTAACCACAATCATGTCATCCGGTAACCATGTAACCAGACGATCATGTGACCCGACAGTCATGCGACCCGGTAATCATGTAACCAGGCGATCATGTGACCTGATCACCATGTAACCAGACAATCATGTGATCCGAGAGTCATGTGACCCGGTAACCATGTAACCAGACGATCATTTGACCTGATCACCATGTAACCAGACAATCATGTGACCCGACAGTCATGTGACCCGATCACCATGTAACCAGACGATCATGTGACCCATCAGTCATGTGACCCGATCACCATGTAACCAGACGATCATGTGACCCGACAGTCATGTGACCCAATCACCATGTAACCAGACGATCATGTGACCCGACAGTCATGTGACCCGCTCACCATGTAACCAGACGATCATGTGACCCGATCACCATGAACCAGACAATCATGTGACCCGATCACCATGTAACCAGATGATCATGTGACCCGATCACCATGAACCAGACAATCATGTGAACCGATCACCATGTAACCAGATGATCATGTGACCCGATCACCATGTAACCAGACGATCATGTGACCCGGTCACCATGTAACCAGACAATCATGTGACCCGATCACCATGTAACCAGACGATCATGTGATCCGATCACCATGTAACCAGATGATCATGTGACCCGATCACCATGTAACCAGACGATCATGTGACCCGACAGTCATGTGACCCAATCACCATGTAACCAGACGACCATGTGACCCGGACACCATGTAACCAGACGATCATGTGACCCGGACACCATGTAACCAGACGATCATGTGACCCGACAGTCATGTGACCCTATCACCATGTAACCAGACGATCATGTGACCCGGACACCATGTAACCAGACGATCATTTGACCTGATCACCATGTAACCAGACGATCATGTGACCCGATCACCATGTAACCAGACGATCATGTGACCCGACAGTCATGTGACCCGATCACCATGTAACCAGACGATCATGTGACCCATCAGTCATGTGACCCGGACACCATGTAACCAGACGATCATGTGACCTGATCACCATGTAACCAGACGATCTTGTGACCCCACAGTCATGTCACCCGGTCATCATGTACCCAGACGATCATGTGACCCGATCACCATGTAACCAGACGATCATGTGACACAATCACCATGTAACCAGACGATCATGTGACCCGATCACCATGTAACCAGACGATCATGTGACCCGACAGTCATGCGACCCGATCACCATGTAACCAGACGATCATGTGACCCGATCACCATGTAACCAGATGATCATGTGACCCGACAGTCATGTGACCCGATCACCATGTAACCAAACGATCATGTGACCCGATCACCATGTAACCAGATGATCATGTGACCCTATCACCATGTAGGCAGACGATCATGTGACCCGACAGTCATGTGACCCAATCACCATGTAACCAGACGACCATGTGACCCGGACACCATGTAACCAGACAATCATGTGACCCGATCACCATGTAACCAGACGATCATGTGACCCGACAGTCATGTGACCCGCTCACCATGTAACCAGACGATCATGTGACCCGATCACCATGAACCAGACAATCATGTGACCCGATCACCATGTAACCAGATGATCATGTGACCCGATCACCATGAACCAGACAATCATGTGAACCGATCACCATGTAACCAGATGATCATGTGACCCGATCACCATGTAACCAGACGATCATGTGACCCGATCACCATGTAACCAGACGATCATGTGACCCGACAGTCATGTGACCCGATCACCATGTAACCAGACGATCATGTGACCCGACAGTCATGTGACCCAATCACCACGTAACCAAATGATCATGTGACCCGATCTCCATGTATCCAGATGATCATGTGACCCAATCACCATGTAACCAAACGATCATGTGAGCCAACAGTCATGTGACCCGGTAATCATGTAACCACAATCATGTGATCCGGTAACCATGTAACCAGACGATCATGTGACCCGGACACCATGTAACCAGACGATCATTTGACCCGATCACCATGTAACCAGACGATCATGTGACCCGATCACCATGTAACCAGACGATCATGTGACCCATCAGTCATGTGACCCGGACACCATGTAACCAGACGATCATGTGACCTGATCACCATGTAACCAGACGATCTTGTGACCCCACAGTCATGTGACCCGGTCATCATGTACCCAGACGATCATGTGACCCGATCACCATGTAACCAGACGATCATGTGACACAATCACCATGTAACCAGACGATCATGTGACCCGATCACCATGTAACCAGACGATCATGTGACCCGACAGTCATGCGACCCGATCACCATGTAACCAGACGATCATGTGACCCGATCACCATGTAACCAGATGATCATGTGACCCGACAGTCATGTGACCCGATCACCATGTAACCAAACGATCATGTGACCCGATCACCATGTAACCAGACGATCATGTGACACAATCACCATGTAACCAGACGATCATGTGACCCGATCACCATGTAACCAGACATGTGACCCGATCACCATGTAACCAGACGATCATGTGACCCGATCACCATGTAACCAGATGATCATGTGACCCGACAGTCATGTGACCCGATCACCATGTAACCAAACGATCATGTGACCCGATCACCATGTAACCAGACGATCATGTGACCCGTCAGTCATGTGAACCAATCACCACGTAACCAGACGATCATGTGACCTGACAGTCATGTGACCCGGACACCATGTAACCAGACGATCATGTGACCCGATCACCATGTAACCAGATGATCATGTGACCCGACAGTCATGTGACCCGATCACCATGTAACCAAACGATCATGTGACCCGATCACCATGTAACCAGACGATCATGTGACCCGTCAGTCATGTGACCCAATCACCATGTAACCAGACGATCATGTGACCTGACAGTCATGTGACCCGGACACCATGTAACCAGACGATCATGTGACCCGATCACCATGTAACCAGACGATCATGTGACCCGACAGTCATGTGACCCGATCACCATGTAACCAGACGATCTTGTGACCCCACAGTCATGTGACCCGGTCATCATGTACCCAGACGATCATGTGACCCGATCACCATGTAACCAGACGATCATGTGACCCGACAGTCATGTGACCCAATCACCACGTAACCAAATGATCATGTGACCCGATCTCCATGTATCCAGATGATCATGTGACCCAATCACCATGTAACCAAACGATCATGTGAGCCAACAGTCATGTGACCCGGTAATCATGTAACCACAATCATGTGATCCGGTAACCATGTAACCAGACGATCATGTGACCCGGACACCATGTAACCAGACGATCATTTGACCCGATCACCATGTAACCAGACGATCATGTGACCCGATCACCATGTAACCAGACGATCATGTGACCCGACAGTCATGTGACCCGATCACCATGTAACCAGACGATCATGTGACCCATCAGTCATGTGACCCGGACACCATGTAACCAGACGATCATGTGACCTGATCACCATGTAACCAGACGATCATGTGACCCGGACACCATGTAACCAGACGATCATTTGACCCGATCACCATGTAACCAGACGATCATGTGACCCGATCACCATGTAACCAGACGATCATGTGACCCGACAGTCATGTGACCCGATCACCATGTAACCAGACGATCATGTGACCCATCAGTCATGTGACCCGGACACCATGTAACCAGACGATCATGTGACCTGATCACCATGTAACCAGACGATCTTGTGACCCCACAGTCATGTGACCCGGTCATCATGTACCCAGACGATCATGTGACCCGATCACCATGTAACCAGACGATCATGTGACACAATCACCATGTAACCAGACGATCATGTGACCCGATCACCATGTAACCAGACGATCATGTGACCCGACAGTCATGCGACCCGATCACCATGTAACCAGACGATCATGTGACCCGATCACCATGTAACCAGATGATCATGTGACCCGACAGTCATGTGACCCGATCACCATGTAACCAAACGATCATGTGACCCGATCACCATGTAACCAGACGATCATGTGACCCGTCAGTCATGTGACCCAATCACCATGTAACCAGACGATCATGTGACCTGACAGTCATGTGACCCGGACACCATGTAACCAGACGATCATGTGACCTGATCACCATGTAACCAGACGATCTTGTGACCCCACAGTCATGTGACCCGGTCATCATGTACCCAGACGATCATGTGACCTGATCACCATGTAACCAGACGATCATGTGACCCGGACACCATGTAACCAGACGATCATTTGACCCGATCACCATGTAACCAGACGATCATGTGACCCGATCACCATGTAACCAGACGATCATGTGACCCGACAGTCATGTGACCCGATCACCATGTAACCAGACGATCATGTGACCCATCAGTCATGTGACCCGGACACCATGTAACCAGACGATCATGTGACCTGATCACCATGTAACCAGACGATCTTGTGACCCCACAGTCATGTGACCCGGTCATCATGTACCCAGACGATCATGTGACCCGATCACCATGTAACCAGACGATCATGTGACACAATCACCATGTAACCAGACGATCATGTGACCCGATCACCATGTAACCAGACGATCATGTGACCCGACAGTCATGCGACCCGATCACCATGTAACCAGACGATCATGTGACCCGATCACCATGTAACCAGATGATCATGTGACCCGACAGTCATGTGACCCGATCACCATGTAACCAAACGATCATGTGACCCGATCACCATGTAACCAGACGATCATGTGACCCGTCAGTCATGTGACCCAATCACCATGTAACCAGACGATCATGTGACCTGACAGTCATGTGACCCGGACACCATGTAACCAGACGATCATGTGACCTGATCACCATGTAACCAGACGATCTTGTGACCCCACAGTCATGTGACCCGGTCATCATGTACCCAGACGATCATGTGACCCGATCACCATGTAACCAGACGATCATGTGACACAATCACCATGTAACCAGACGATCATGTGATCCGATCACCATGTAACCAGACGATCATGTGACCCGACAGTCATGCGACCCGATCACCATGTAACCAGACGATCATGTGACCCGATCACCATGTAACCAGATGATCATGTGACCCGACAGTCATGTGACCCGATCACCATGTAACCAAACGATCATGTGACCCGATCACCAAGTAACCAGACGATCATGTGACCCGTCAGTCATGTGACCCTATCACCATGTAACCAGACGATCATGTGACCTGACAGTCATGTGACCCGGACACCATGTAACCAGATGATCATGTGACCTGATCACTATATGACCAGACGATCATGTGACCCGACAGTCATGCGACCCGATCACCATGTAACCAGACGATCATGTGACCCGATCACCATGTAACCAGATGATCATGTGACCCGACAGTCATGTGACCCGATCACCATGTAACCAAACGATCATGTGACCCGATCACCATGTAACCAGACGATCATGTGACCCGTCAGTCATGTGACCCAATCACCATGTAACCAGACGATCATGTGACCTGACAGTCATGTGACCCGGACACCATGTAACCAGACGATCATGTGACCTGATCACCATGTAACCAGACGATCTTGTGACCCCACAGTCATGTGACCCGGTCATCATGTACCCAGACGATCATGTGACCTGATCACCATGTAACCAGACGATCATGTGACCCGGACACCATGTAACCAGACGATCATTTGACCCGATCACCATGTAACCAGACGATCATGTGACCCGATCACCATGTAACCAGACGATCATGTGACCCGACAGTCATGTGACCCGATCACCATGTAACCAGACGATCATGTGACCCATCAGTCATGTGACCCGGACACCATGTAACCAGACGATCATGTGACCTGATCACCATGTAACCAGACGATCTTGTGACCCCACAGTCATGTGACCCGGTCATCATGTACCCAGACGATCATGTGACCCGATCACCATGTAACCAGACGATCATGTGACACAATCACCATGTAACCAGACGATCATGTGACCCGATCACCATGTAACCAGACGATCATGTGACCCGACAGTCATGCGACCCGATCACCATGTAACCAGACGATCATGTGACCCGATCACCATGTAACCAGATGATCATGTGACCCGACAGTCATGTGACCCGATCACCATGTAACCAAACGATCATGTGACCCGATCACCATGTAACCAGACGATCATGTGACCCGTCAGTCATGTGACCCAATCACCATGTAACCAGACGATCATGTGACCTGACAGTCATGTGACCCGGACACCATGTAACCAGACGATCATGTGACCTGATCACCATGTAACCAGACGATCTTGTGACCCCACAGTCATGTGACCCGGTCATCATGTACCCAGACGATCATGTGACCCGATCACCATGTAACCAGACGATCATGTGACACAATCACCATGTAACCAGACGATCATGTGATCCGATCACCATGTAACCAGACGATCATGTGACCCGACAGTCATGCGACCCGATCACCATGTAACCAGACGATCATGTGACCCGATCACCATGTAACCAGATGATCATGTGACCCGACAGTCATGTGACCCGATCACCATGTAACCAAACGATCATGTGACCCGATCACCAAGTAACCAGACGATCATGTGACCCGTCAGTCATGTGACCCTATCACCATGTAACCAGACGATCATGTGACCTGACAGTCATGTGACCCGGACACCATGTAACCAGATGATCATGTGACCTGATCACTATATAACCAGACGATCATATGACCCGACAGTCATGTGACCCAGACACCATGTAACCAGACGATCATGTGACCTGATCACCATGTAACCAGACGATCATGTGACCTGATCACCATGTAACCAGATGATCATGTAACCCGATCACCATGTAACCAGACGATCATGTGACCCGATCACCATGTAACCAGACGATCATGGACCCGACAGTCATGTGACCCGGTAATCATGTAACCACAATCATGTCATCCGGTAACCATGTAACCAGACGATCATGTGACCCGACAGTCATGTGACCCGGTAATCATGTAACCAGACGATCATGTGACCTGATCACCATGTAACCAGACAATCATGTGATCCGAGAGTCATGTGACCCGGTAACCATGTAACCAGACGATCATTTGACCTGATCACCATGTAACCAGACGATCATTTGACCCGATCACCATGTAACCAGACAATCATGTGACCCGACAGTCATGTGACCCGATCACCATGTAACCAGACGATCATGTGACCTGACAGTCATGTGACCCGGACACCATGTAACCAGACGATCATTTGACCTGATCACCATGTAACCAGACGATCATATGACCCGACAGTCATGTGACCCAGACACCATGTAACCAGATGATCATGTGACCTGATCACCATGTAACCAGACAATCATGTGACCCAACAGTCATGTGACCCGGTCAGCATGTAACCAGACGATCATTTGACCTGATCACCATATAACCAGACGATTATATGACCCGACAGTCATATGACCCAGACACCATGTAACCAGACGATCATGTGACCCGGTCACCATGTAACCAGACGATCATGTGACTTGGTCACAATGTAACCAGACGATCATGTGACCTGATTACCATGAAACCAGACGATCATGTGACCCGGTCACCATGTAACCGGACGATCATGTGACCTGATCACCATGTAACCAGACGATCATGTGACCCGACAGTCATGTGACCCGGTCACCATGTAACCAGACGATCATGTGACCCGATCACCATGTAACCAGACGATCATGTGACCCGACAGTCATGTGACCCGCTCACCATGTAACCAGACGATCATGTGACCCGATCACCATGAACCAGACAATCATGTGACCCGATCACCATGTAACCAGATGATCATGTGACCCAATCACCATGAACCAGACAATCATGTGAACCGATCACCATGTAACCAGATGATCATGTGACCCAATCACCATGTAACCAGATGATCATGTGACCCGATCACCATGTAACCAGACGATCATGTGACCCGATCACAATGTAACCAGACGATCATGTGACCCGATCACCATGTAACCAGACGATCATGTGACCCGGTCACCATGTAACCAGACAATCATGTGACCCGATCACCATGTAACCAGACGATCATGTGATCCGATCACCATGTAACCAGATGATCATGTGACCCTATCACCATGTAACCAGACGATCATGAGACCCGACAGTCATGTGACCCAATCACCATGTAACCAGACGATCATGTGACCCGATCACCATGTAACCAGACGATCATGTGACCCGTCAGTCATGTGACCCAATCACCACGTAACCAGACGATCATGTGACCTGACAGTCATGTGACCCGGACACCATGTAACCAGACGATCATGTGACCCGATCACCATGTAACCAGATGATCATGTGACCCGACAGTCATGTGACCCGATCACCATGTAACCAAACGATCATGTGACCCGATCACCATGTAACCAGACGATCATGTGACCCGTCAGTCATGTGACCCAATCACCATGTAACCAGACGATCATGTGACCTGACAGTCATGTGACCCGGACACCATGTAACCAGACGATCATGTGACCCGATCACCATGTAACCAGACGATCATGTGACCCGATCACCATGTAACCAGACGATCATGTGACCCGACAGTCATGTGACCCGATCACCATGTAACCAGACGATCATGTGACCCATCAGTCATGTGACCCGGACACCATGTAACCAGACGATCATGTGACCTGATCACCATGTAACCAGACGATCATGTGACCCGGACACCATGTAACCAGACGATCATTTGACCCGATCACCATGTAACCAGACGATCATGTGACCCGATCACCATGTAACCAGACGATCATGTGACCCGACAGTCATGTGACCCGATCACCATGTAACCAGACGATCATGTGACCCATCAGTCATGTGACCCGGACACCATGTAACCAGACGATCATGTGACCTGATCACCATGTAACCAGACGATCTTGTGACCCCACAGTCATGTTACCCGGTCATCATGTACCCAGACGATCATGTGACCCGATCACCATGTAACCAGATGATCATGTGACACAATCACCATGTAACCAGACGATCATGTGACCCGACAGTCATGTGACCCGATCACCATGTAACCAAACGATCATGTGACCCGATCACCATGTAACCAGACGATCATGTGACACAATCACCATGTAACCAGACGATCATGTGACCCGATCACCATGTAACCAGACGATCATGTGACCCGACAGTCATGCGACCCGATCACCATGTAACCAGACGATCATGTGACCCGATCACCATGTAACCAGATGATCATGTGACCCGACAGTCATGTGACCCGATCACCATGTAACCAAACGATCATGTGACCCGATCACCAAGTAACCAGACGATCATGTGACCCGTCAGTCATGTGACCCTATCACCATGTAACCAGACGATCATGTGACCTGACAGTCATGTGACCCAGACACCATGTAACCAGATGATCATGTGACCTGATCACTATATAACCAGACGATCATATGACCCGACAGTCATGTGACCCAGACACCATGTAACCAGACGATCATGTGACCTGATCACCACGTAACCAGACGATCATGTGACCCGGTCACCATGTAACCAGACGATCATTTGACCTGATCACCATGTAACCAGACGATCATATGACCCGACAGTCATGTGACCCAGACACCATTTAACCAGACGATCATGTGACCTGATCACCATGTAACCAGACGATCATGTGACCTGATCACCATGTAACCAGACGATCATGTGACCTGATCACCATGTAACCAGATGATCATGTAACCCGATCACCATGTAACCAGACGATCATGTGACCCGATCACCATGTAACCAGACGATCATGGACCCGACAGTCATGTGACCCAATCACCACGTAACGAGTTGATCATGTGACCCGATCTCCATGTATCCAGACGATCATGTAACCCAATCACCATGTAACCAAACGATCATGTGAGCCAACAGTCATGTGACCCGGTAATCATGTAACCACAATCATGTCATCCGGTAACCATGTAACCAGACGATCATGTGACCCGACAGTCATGTGACCCGGTAATCATGTAACCAGACGATCATGTGACCTGATCACCATGTAACCAGACAATCATGTGATCCGAGAGTCATGTGACCCGGTAACCATGTAACCAGACGATCATTTGACCTGATCACCATGTAACCAGACGATCATTTGACCCGATCACCATGTAACCAGACAATCATGTGACCCGACAGTCATGTGACCCGATCACCATGTAACCAGACGATCATGTGACCCATCAGTCATGTGACCCGGACACCATGTAACCAGACGATCATTTGACCTGATCACCATGTAACCAGACGATCATATGACCCGACAGTCATGTGACCCAGACACCATGTAACCAGATGATCATGTGACCTGATCACCATGTAACCAGACAATCATGTGACCCAACAGTCATGTGACCCGGTCAGCATGTAACCAGACGATCATTTGACCTGATCACCATATAACCAGACGATTATATGACCCGACAGTCATATGACCCAGACACCATGTAACCAGACGATCATGTGACCCGGTCACCATGTAACCAGACGATCCTGTGACTTGGTCACAATGTAACCAGACGATCATGTGACCTGATTACCATGAAACCAGACGATCATGTGACCCGGTCACCATGTAACCGGACGATCATGTGACCTGATCACCATGTAACCAGACGATCATGTGACCCGACAGTCATGTGACCCGGTCACCATGTAACCAGACGATCATGTGACCCGATCACCATGTAACCAGACGATCATGTGACCCGACAGTCATGTGACCCGCTCACCATGTAACCAGACGATCATGTGACCCGATCACCATGAACCAGACAATCATGTGACCCGATCACCATGTAACCAGATGATCATGTGACCCAATCACCATGAACCAGACAATCATGTGAACCGATCACCATGTAACCAGATGATCATGTGACCCGATCACCATGTAACCAGATGATCATGTGACCCGATCACCATGTAACCAGACGATCATGTGACCCGATCACAATGTAACCAGACGATCATGTGACCCGATCACCATGTAACCAGACGATCATGTGACCCGGTCACCATGTAACCAGACAATCATGTGACCCGATCACCATGTAACCAGACGATCATGTGATCCGATCACCATGTAACCAGATGATCATGTGACCCTATCACCATGTAACCAGACGATCATGTGACCCGACAGTCATGTGACCCAATCACCATGTAACCAGAGAATCATGTGACCCGACAGTCATGTGACCCGATCACCATGTAACCAGACGATCATGTGACCCGACAGTCATGTGACCCGCTCACCATGTAACCAGACGATCATGTGACCCGATCACCATGTAACCAGATGATCATGTGACCCTATCACCATGTAGGCAGACGATCATGTGACCCGACAGTCATGTGACCCAATCACCATGTAACCAGACGACCATGTGACCCGGACACCATGTAACCAGACAATCATGTGACCCGATCACCATGTAACCAGACGATCATGTGACCCGACAGTCATGTGACCCGCTCACCATGTAACCAGACGATCATTTGACCCGATCACCATGAACCAGACAATCATGTGACCCGATCACCATGTAACCAGATGATCATTTGACCCGATCACCATGAACCAGACAATCATGTGAACCGTTCACCATGTAACCAGATGATCATGTGACCCGATCACCATGTAACCAGACGATCATGTGACCCGATCACCATGTAACCAGACGATCATGTGACCCGACAGTCGTGACCCGATCACCATGTAACCAGACGATCTTGTGACCCCACAGTCATGTGACCCGGTCATCATGTACCCAGACGATCATGTGACCCGATCACCATGTAACCAGACGATCATGTGACCCGACAGTCATGTGACCCAATCACCACGTA
The DNA here is from genome assembly GCF_933228915.1 of Telmatherina bonti. NCBI lineage: Eukaryota > Metazoa > Chordata > Actinopteri > Atheriniformes > Telmatherinidae > Telmatherina > Telmatherina bonti. The sequence goes on from NC_136620.1 coordinate 4,751,033, forward strand.
ACCAAATGATCATGTGACCCGATCTCCATGTATCCAGATGATCATGTGACCCAATCACCATGTAACCAAACGATCATGTGAGCCAACAGTCATGTGACCCGGTAATCATGTAACCACAATCATGTGATCCGGTAACCATGTAACCAGACGATCATGTGACCCGGACACCATGTAACCAGACTATCATTTGACCCGATCACCATGTAACCAGACGATCATGTGACCCGATCACCATGTAACCAGACGATCATGTGACCCGACAGTCATGTGACCCGATCACCATGTAACCAGACGATCATGTGACCCATCAGTCATGTGACCCGGACACCATGTAACCAGACGATCATGTGACCTGATCACCATGTAACCAGACGATCTTGTGACCCCACAGTCATGTGACCCGGTCATCATGTACCCAGACGATCATGTGACCCGATCACCATGTAACATGACGATCATGTGACACAATCACCATGTAACCAGACGATCATGTGACCCGATCACCATGTAACCAGACGATCATGTGACCCGACAGTCATGCGACCCGATCACCATGTAACCAGACGATCATGTGACCCGATCACCATGTAACCAGATGATCATGTGACCCGACAGTCATGTGACCCGATCACCATGTAACCAAACGATCATGTGACCCGATCACCATGTAACCAGACGATCATGTGACCCGTCAGTCATGTGACCCAATCACCACGTAACCAGACGATCATGTGACCTGACAGTCATGTGACCCGGACACCATGTAACCAGACGATCATGTGACCCGATCACCATGTAACCAGATGATCATGTGACCCGACAGTCATGTGACCCGATCACCATGTAACCAAACGATCATGTGACCCGATCACCATGTAACCAGACGATCATGTGACCCGTCAGTCATGTGACCCTATCACCATGTAACCAGACGATCATGTGACCTGACAGTCATGTGACCCGGACACCATGTAACCAGATGATCATGTGACCTGATCACTATATAACCAGACGATCATATGACCCTACAGTCATGTGACCCAGACACCATGTAACCAGACGATCATGTGACCTGATCACCACGTAACCAGACGATCATGTAACCCGGTCACCATGTAACCAGACGATCGTTTGACCTGATCACCATGTAACCAGACGATCATATGACCCGACAGTCATGTGACCCAGACACCATGTAACCAGACGATCATGTGACCTGATCACCATGTAACCAGACGATCATGTGACCTGATCACCATGTAACCAGACGATCATGTGACCTGATCACCATGTAACCAGATGATCATGTAACCCGATCACCATGTGACCCGACAGTCATGTGACCCGATCACCATGTAACCAAACGATCATGTGACCCGATCACCATGTAACCAGACGATCATGTGACCCGTCAGTCATGTGACCCTATCACCATGTAACCAGACGATCATGTGACCTGACAGTCATGTGACCCGGACACCATGTAACCAGATGATCATGTGACCTGATCACTATATAACCAGACGATCATATGACCCTACAGTCATGTGACCCAGACACCATGTAACCAGACGATCATGTGACCTGATCACCACGTAACCAGACGATCATGTAACCCGGTCACCATGTAACCAGACGATCGTTTGACCTGATCACCATGTAACCAGACGATCATATGACCCGACAGTCATGTGACCCAGACACCATGTAACCAGACGATCATGTGACCTGATCACCATGTAACCAGACGATCATGTGACCTGATCACCATGTAACCAGACGATCATGTGACCTGATCACCATGTAACCAGATGATCATGTAACCCGATCACCATGTAACCAGACGATCATGTGACCCGATCACCATGTAACCAGACGATCATGGACCCGACAGTCATGTGACCCAATCTCCACGTAACCAGATGATCATGTGACCCGATCTCCATGTATCCAGACGATCATGTAACCCAATCACCATGTAACCAAACGATCATGTGAGCCAACAGTCATGTGACCCGGTAATCATGTAACCACAATCATGTCATCCGGTAACCATGTAACCAGACGATCATGTGACCCGACAGTCATGTGACCCGGTAATCATGTAACCAGACGATCATGTGACCTGATCACCATGTAACCAGACAATCATGTGATCCGAGAGTCATGTGACCCGGTCACCATGTAACCAGACGATCATTTGACCTGATCACCATGTAACCAGACGATCATGTGACCCGATCACCATGTAACCAGACAATCATGTGACCCGACAGTCATGTGACCCGATCACCATGTAACCAGACGATCATGTGACCCATCAGTCATGTGACCCGGACACCATGTAACCAGACGATCATTTGACCTGATCACCATGTAACCAGACGATCATATGACCCGACAGTCATGTGACCCAGACACCATGTAACCAGATGATCATGTGACCTGATCACCATGTAACCAGACAATCATGTGACCCAACAGTCATGTGACCCGGTCAGCATGTAACCAGACGATCATTTGACCTGATCACCATATAACCAGACGATTATATGACCCGACAGTCATATGACCCAGACACCATGTAACCAGACGATCATGTGACCCGGTCACCATGTAACCAGACGATCATGTGACTTGGTCACAATGTAACCAGACGATCATGTGACCTGATTACCATGAAACCAGACGATCATGTGACCCGGTCACCATGTAACCGGACGATCATGTGACCTGATCACCATGTAACCAGACGATCATGTGACCCGACAGTCATGTGACCCGGTCACCATGTAACCAGACGATCATGTGACCCGATCACCATGTAACCAGACGATCATGTGACCCGACAGTCATGTGACCCGCTCACCATGTAACCAGACGATCATGTGACCCGATCACCATGAACCAGACAATCATGTGACCCGATCACCATGTAACCAGATGATCATGTGACCCAATCACCATGAACCAGACAATCATGTGAACCGATCACCATGTAACCAGACGATCATATGACCCGACAGTCATGTGACCCAGACACCATGTAACCAGATGATCATGTGACCTGATCACCATGTAACCAGACAATCATGTGACCCAACAGTCATGTGACCCGGTCAGCATGTAACCAGACGATCATTTGACCTGATCACCATATAACCAGACGATTATATGACCCGACAGTCATATGACCCAGACACCATGTAACCAGACGATCATGTGACCCGTTCACCATGTAACCAGACGATCATGTGACTTGGTCACAATGTAACCAGACGATCATGTGACCTGATTACCATGAAACCAGACGATCATGTGACCCGGTCACCATGTAACCGGACGATCATGTGACCTGATCACCATGTAACCAGACGATCATGTGACCCGACAGTCATGTGACCCGGTCACCATGTAACCAGACGATCATGTGACCCGATCACCATGTAACCAGACGATCATGTGACCCGACAGTCATGTGACCCGCTCACCATGTAACCAGACGATCATGTGACCCGATCACCATGAACCAGACAATCATGTGACCCGATCACCATGTAACCAGATGATCATGTGACCCAATCACCATGAACCAGACAATCATGTGAACCGATCACCATGTAACCAGATGATCATGTGACCCGATCACCATGTAACCAGATAATCATGTGACCCGATCACCATGTAACCAGACGATCATGTGACCCGATCACAATGTAACCAGACGATCATGTGACCCGATCACCATGTAACCAGACGATCATGTGACCCGGTCACCATGTAACCAGACAATCATGTGACCCGATCACCATGTAACCAGACGATCATGTGATCCGATCACCATGTAACCAGATGATCATGTGACCCTATCACCATGTAACCAGACGATCATGTGACCCGACAGTCATGTGACCCAATCACCATGTAACCAGAGAATCATGTGACCCGACAGTCATGTGACCCGATCACCATGTAACCAGACGATCATGTGACCCGACAGTCATGTGACCCGCTCACCATGTAATCAGACGATCATGTGACCCGATCACCATGTAACCAGATGATCATGTGACCCTATCACCATGTAGGCAGACGATCATGTGACCCGACAGTCATGTGACCCAATCACCATGTAACCAGACGACCATGTGACCCGGACACCATGTAACCAGACAATCATGTGACCCGATCACCATGTAACCAGACGATCATGTGACCCGACAGTCATGTGACCCGCTCACCATGTAACCAGACGATCATGTGACCCGATCACCATGAACCAGACAATCATGTGACCCGATCACCATGTAACCAGATGATCATTTGACCCGATCACCATGAACCAGACAATCATGTGAACCGATCACCATGTAACCAGATGATCATGTGACCCGATCACCATGTAACCAGACGATCATGTGACCCGATCACCATGTAACCAGACGATCATGTGACCCGACAGTCGTGACCCGATCACCATGTAACCAGACGATCATGTGACCCGACAGTCATGTGACCCAATCACCACGTAACCAAATGATCATGTGACCCGATCTCCATGTATCCAGATGATCATGTGACCCAATCACCATGTAACCAAACGATCATGTGAGCCAACAGTCATGTGACCCGGTAATCATGTAACCACAATCATGTGATCCGGTAACCATGTAACCAGACGATCATGTGACCCGGACACCATGTAACCAGACGATCATTTGACCCGATCACCATGTAACCAGACGATCATGTGACCCGATCACCATGTAACCAGACGATCATGTGACCCGACAGTCATGTGACCCGATCACCATGTAACCAGACGATCATGTGACCCATCAGTCATGTGACCCGGACACCATGTAACCAGATGATCATGTGACCTGATCACCATGTAACCAGACGATCATGTGACACAATCACCATGTAACCAGACGATCATGTGACCCGATCACCATGTAACCAGACGATCATGTGACCCGACAGTCATGCGACCCGATCACCATGTAACCAGACGATCATGTGACCCGATCACCATGTAACCAGATGATCATGTGACCCGACAGTCATGTGACCCGATCACCATGTAACCAAACGAACATGTGACCCGATCACCATGTAACCAGACGATCATGTGACCCGTCAGTCATGTGACCCAATCACCACGTAACCAGACGATCATGTGACCTGACAGTCATGTGACCCGGACACCATGTAACCAGACGATCATGTGACCCGATCACCATGTAACCAGATGATCATGTGACCCGACAGTCATGTGACCCGATCACCATGTAACCAAACGATCATGTGACCCGATCACCATGTAACCAGACGATCATGTGACCCGTCAGTCATGTGACCCAATCACCATGTAACCAGACGATCATGTGACCTGACAGTCATGTGACCCGGACACCATGTAACCAGACGATCATGTGACCTGATCACCATGTAACCAGACGATCTTGTGACCCCACAGTCATGTGACCCGGTCATCATGTACCCAGACGATCATGTGACCCGATCACCATGTAACCAGACGATCATGTGACACAATCACCATGTAACCAGACAATCATGTGACCCGACAGTCATGTGACCCGATCACCATGTAACCAGACGATCATGTGACCCATCAGTCATGTGACCCGGACACCATGTAACCAGACGATCATTTGACCTGATCACCATGTAACCAGACGATCATATGACCCGACAGTCATGTGACCCAGACACCATGTAACCAGATGATCATGTGACCTGATCACCATGTAACCAGACAATCATGTGACCCAACAGTCATGTGACCCGGTCAGCATGTAACCAGACGATCATTTGACCTGATCACCATATAACCAGACGATTATATGACCCGACAGTCATATGACCCAGACACCATGTAACCAGACGATCATGTGACCCGGTCACCATGTAACCAGACGATCATGTGACTTGGTCACAATGTAACCAGACGATCATGTGACCTGATTACCATGAAACCAGACGATCATGTGACCCGGTCACCATGTAACCGGACGATCATGTGACCTGATCACCATGTAACCAGACGATCATGTGACCCGACAGTCATGTGACCCGGTCACCATGTAACCAGACGATCATGTGACCCGATCACCATGTAACCAGACGATCATGTGACCCGACAGTCATGTGACCCGCTCACCATGTAACCAGACGATCATGTGACCCGATCACCATGAACCAGACAATCATGTGACCCGATCACCATGTAACCAGATGATCATGTGACCCAATCACCATGAACCAGACAATCATGTGAACCGATCACCATGTAACCAGACGATCATATGACCCGACAGTCATGTGACCCAGACACCATGTAACCAGATGATCATGTGACCTGATCACCATGTAACCAGACAATCATGTGACCCAACAGTCATGTGACCCGGTCAGCATGTAACCAGACGATCATTTGACCTGATCACCATATAACCAGACGATTATATGACCCGACAGTCATATGACCCAGACACCATGTAACCAGACGATCATGTGACCCGTTCACCATGTAACCAGACGATCATGTGACTTGGTCACAATGTAACCAGACGATCATGTGACCTGATTACCATGAAACCAGACGATCATGTGACCCGGTCACCATGTAACCGGACGATCATGTGACCTGATCACCATGTAACCAGACGATCATGTGACCCGACAGTCATGTGACCCGGTCACCATGTAACCAGACGATCATGTGACCCGATCACCATGTAACCAGACGATCATGTGACCCGACAGTCATGTGACCCGCTCACCATGTAACCAGACGATCATGTGACCCGATCACCATGAACCAGACAATCATGTGACCCGATCACCATGTAACCAGATGATCATGTGACCCAATCACCATGAACCAGACAATCATGTGAACCGATCACCATGTAACCAGATGATCATGTGACCCGATCACCATGTAACCAGATAATCATGTGACCCGATCACCATGTAACCAGACGATCATGTGACCCGATCACAATGTAACCAGACGATCATGTGACCCGATCACCATGTAACCAGACGATCATGTGACCCGGTCACCATGTAACCAGACAATCATGTGACCCGATCACCATGTAACCAGACGATCATGTGATCCGATCACCATGTAACCAGATGATCATGTGACCCTATCACCATGTAACCAGACGATCATGTGACCCGACAGTCATGTGACCCAATCACCATGTAACCAGAGAATCATGTGACCCGACAGTCATGTGACCCGATCACCATGTAACCAGACGATCATGTGACCCGACAGTCATGTGACCCGCTCACCATGTAATCAGACGATCATGTGACCCGATCACCATGTAACCAGATGATCATGTGACCCTATCACCATGTAGGCAGACGATCATGTGACCCGACAGTCATGTGACCCAATCACCATGTAACCAGACGACCATGTGACCCGGACACCATGTAACCAGACAATCATGTGACCCGATCACCATGTAACCAGACGATCATGTGACCCGACAGTCATGTGACCCGCTCACCATGTAACCAGACGATCATGTGACCCGATCACCATGAACCAGACAATCATGTGACCCGATCACCATGTAACCAGATGATCATTTGACCCGATCACCATGAACCAGACAATCATGTGAACCGATCACCATGTAACCAGATGATCATGTGACCCGATCACCATGTAACCAGACGATCATGTGACCCGATCACCATGTAACCAGACGATCATGTGACCCGACAGTCGTGACCCGATCACCATGTAACCAGACGATCATGTGACCCGACAGTCATGTGACCCAATCACCACGTAACCAAATGATCATGTGACCCGATCTCCATGTATCCAGATGATCATGTGACCCAATCACCATGTAACCAAACGATCATGTGAGCCAACAGTCATGTGACCCGGTAATCATGTAACCACAATCATGTGATCCGGTAACCATGTAACCAGACGATCATGTGACCCGGACACCATGTAACCAGACGATCATTTGACCCGATCACCATGTAACCAGACGATCATGTGACCCGATCACCATGTAACCAGACGATCATGTGACCCGACAGTCATGTGACCCGATCACCATGTAACCAGACGATCATGTGACCCATCAGTCATGTGACCCGGACACCATGTAACCAGATGATCATGTGACCTGATCACCATGTAACCAGACGATCATGTGACACAATCACCATGTAACCAGACGATCATGTGACCCGATCACCATGTAACCAGACGATCATGTGACCCGACAGTCATGCGACCCGATCACCATGTAACCAGACGATCATGTGACCCGATCACCATGTAACCAGATGATCATGTGACCCGACAGTCATGTGACCCGATCACCATGTAACCAAACGAACATGTGACCCGATCACCATGTAACCAGACGATCATGTGACCCGTCAGTCATGTGACCCAATCACCACGTAACCAGACGATCATGTGACCTGACAGTCATGTGACCCGGACACCATGTAACCAGACGATCATGTGACCCGATCACCATGTAACCAGATGATCATGTGACCCGACAGTCATGTGACCCGATCACCATGTAACCAAACGATCATGTGACCCGATCACCATGTAACCAGACGATCATGTGACCCGTCAGTCATGTGACCCAATCACCATGTAACCAGACGATCATGTGACCTGACAGTCATGTGACCCGGACACCATGTAACCAGACGATCATGTGACCTGATCACCATGTAACCAGACGATCTTGTGACCCCACAGTCATGTGACCCGGTCATCATGTACCCAGACGATCATGTGACCCGATCACCATGTAACCAGACGATCATGTGACACAATCACCATGTAACCAGACGATCATGTGACCCGATCACCATGTAATCAGACGATCATGTGACCCGACAGTCATGCGACCCGATCACCATGTAACCAGACGATCATGTGACCCGATCACCATGTAACCAGATGATCATGTGACCCGACAGTCATGTGACCCGATCACCATGTAACCAAACGATCATGTGACCCGATCACCAAGTAACCAGACGATCATGTGACCCGTCAGTCATGTGACCCTATCACCATGTAACCAGACGATCATGTGACCTGACAGTCATGTGACCCGGACACCATGTAACCAGATGATCATGTGACCTGATCACTATATAACCAGACGATCATATGACCCGACAGTCATGTGACCCAGACACCATGTAACCAGACGATCATGTGACCTGATCACCACGTAACCAGACGATCATGTGACCCGGTCACCATGTAACCAGACGATCATATGACCCGACAGTCATGTGACCCAGACACCATGTAACCAGACGATCATGTGACCTGATCACCATGTAACCAGACGATCATGTGACCTGATCACCATGTAACCAGACGATCATGTGACCTGATCACCATGTAACCAGATGATCATGTAACCCGATCACCATGTAACCAGACGATCATGTGACCCGATCACCATGTAACCAGACGATCATGGACCCGACAGTCATGTGACCCAATCACCACGTAACCAGATGATCATGTGACCCGATCTCCATGTATCCAGACGATCATGTAACCCAATCACCATGTAACCAAACGATCATGTGAGCCAACAGTCATGTGACCCGGTAATCATGTAACCACAATCATGTCATCCGGTAACCATGTAACCAGACGATCATGTGACCCGACAGTCATGTGACCCGGTAATCATGTAACCAGACGATCATGTGACCTGATCACCATGTAACCAGACAATCATGTGATCCGAGAGTCATGTGACCCGGTCACCATGTAACCAGACGATCATTTGACCTGATCACCATGTAACCAGATGATCATTTGACCCGATCACCATGAACCAGACAATCATGTGAACCGATCACCATGTAACCAGATGATCATGTGACCCGATCACCATGTAACCAGACGATCATGTGACCCGATCACCATGGAACCAGACGATCATGTGACCCGACAGTCGTGACCCGATCACCATGTAACCAGACGATCTTGTGACCCCACAGTCATGTGACCCGGTCACCATGTACCCAGACGATCATGTGACCCGATCACCATGTAACCAGACGATCATGTGACCCGACAGTCATGTGACCCAATCACCACGTAACCAAATGATCATGTGACCCGATCTCCATGTATCCAGATGATCATGTGACCCAATCACCATGTAACCAAACGATCATGTGAGCCAACAGTCATGTGACCCGGTAATCATGTAACCACAATCATGTGATCCGGTAACCATGTAACCAGACGATCATGTGACCCGGACACCATGTAACCAGACGATCATTTGACCCGATCACCATGTAACCAGACGATCATGTGACCCGATCACCATGTAACCAGACGATCATGTGACCCGACAGTCATGTGACCCGATCACCATGTAACCAGACGATCATGTGACCCATCAGTCATGTGACCCGGACACCATGTAACCAGATGATCATGTGACCTGATCACCATGTAACCAGACGATCATGTGACACAATCACCATGTAACCAGACGATCATGTGACCCGATCACCATGTAACCAGACGATCATGTGACACAATCACCATGTAACCAGACGATCATGTGACCCGATCACCATGTAACCAGACGATCATGTGACCCGACAGTCATGCGACCCGATCACCATGTAACCAGACGATCATGTGACCCGATCACCATGTAACCAGATGATCATGTGACCCGACAGTCATGTGACCCGATCACCATGTAACCAAACGATCATGTGACCCGATCACCAAGTAACCAGACGATCATGTGACCCGTCAGTCATGTGACCCTATCACCATGTAACCAGACGATCATGTGACCTGACAGTCATGTGACCCGGACACCATGTAACCAGATGATCATGTGACCTGATCACTATATAACCAGACGATCATATGACCCGACAGTCATGTGACCCAGACACCATGTAACCAGACGATCATTTGACCTGATCACCACGTAACCAGACGATCATGTGACCCGGTCACCATGTAACCAGACGATCGTTTGACATGATCACCATGTAACCAGACGATCATATGACCCGACAGTCATGTGACCCAGACACCATGTAACCAGACGATCATGTGACCTGATCACCATGTAACCAGACGATCATGTGACCTGATCACCATGTAACCAGACGATCATGTGACCTGATCACCATGTAACCAGATGATCATGTAACCCGATCACCATGTAACCAGACGATCATGTGACCCGATCACCATGTAACCAGACGATCATGGACCCGACAGTCATGTGACCCAATCACCACGTAACCAGATGATCATGTGACCCGATCTCCATGTATCCAGACGATCATGTAACCCAATCACCATGTAACCAAACGATCATGTGAGCCAACAGTCATGTGACCCGGTAATCATGTAACCACAATCATGTCATCCGGTAACCATGTAACCAGACGATCATGTGACCCGACAGTCATGTGACCCGGTAATCATGTAACCAGACGATCATGTGACCTGATCACCATGTAACCAGACAATCATGTGATCCGAGAGTCATGTGACCCGGTCACCATGTAACCAGACGATCATTTGACCTGATCACCATGTAACCAGATGATCATTTGACCCGATCACCATGAACCAGACAATCATGTGAACCGATCACCATGTAACCAGATGATCATGTGACCCGATCACCATGTAACCAGACGATCATGTGACCCGATCACCATGGAACCAGACGATCATGTGACCCGACAGTCGTGACCCGATCACCATGTAACCAGACGATCTTGTGACCCCACAGTCATGTGACCCGGTCACCATGTACCCAGACGATCATGTGACCCGATCACCATGTAACCAGACGATCATGTGACCCGACAGTCATGTGACCCAATCACCACGTAACCAAATGATCATGTGACCCGATCTCCATGTATCCAGATGATCATGTGACCCAATCACCATGTAACCAAACGATCATGTGAGCCAACAGTCATGTGACCCGGTAATCATGTAACCACAATCATGTGATCCGGTAACCATGTAACCAGACGATCATGTGACCCGGACACCATGTAACCAGACGATCATTTGACCCGATCACCATGTAACCAGACGATCATGTGACCCGATCACCATGTAACCAGACGATCATGTGACCCGACAGTCATGTGACCCGATCACCATGTAACCAGACGATCATGTGACCCATCAGTCATGTGACCCGGACACCATGTAACCAGATGATCATGTGACCTGATCACCATGTAACCAGACGATCATGTGACACAATCACCATGTAACCAGACGATCATGTGACCCGATCACCATGTAACCAGACGATCATGTGACCCGACAGTCATGCGACCCGATCACCATGTAACCAGACGATCATGTGACCCGATCACCATGTAACCAGATGATCATGTGACCCGACAGTCATGTGACCCGATCACCATGTAACCAAACGATCATGTGACCCGATCACCATGTAACCAGACGATCATGTGACCCGTCAGTCATGTGACCCAATCACCACGTAACCAGACGATCATGTGACCTGACAGTCATGTGACCCGGACACCATGTAACCAGACGATCATGTGACCCGATCACCATGTAACCAGATGATCATGTGACCCGACAGTCATGTGACCCGATCACCATGTAACCAAACGATCATGTGACCCGATCACCATGTAACCAGACGATCATGTGACCCGTCAGTCATGTGACCCAATCACCACGTAACCAGATGATCATGTGACCCGACAGTCATGTGACCCGGACACCATGTAACCAAACGATCATGTGACCCAATCACCATGTAACCAGACGATCATGTGACCTGACAGTCATGTGACCCGGACACCATGTAACCAGACGATCATGTGACCTGATCACCATGTAACCAGACGATCTTGTGACCCCACAGTCATGTGACCCGGTCATCATGTACCCAGACGATCATGTGACACGATCACCATGTAACCAGACGATCATGTGACACAATCACCATGTAACCAGACGATCATGTGACCCGATCACCATGTAACCAGACGATCATGTGACCCGACAGTCATGCGACCCGATCACCATGTAACCAGACGATCATGTGACCCGATCACCATGTAACCAGATGATCATGTGACCCGACAATCATGTGACCCGATCACCATGTAACCAAACGATCATGTGACCCGATCACCAAGTAACCAGACGATCATGTGACCCGTCAGTCATGTGACCCGGTCACCATGTAACCAGACGATCATTTGACCTGATCACCATGTAACCAGATGATCATTTGACCCGATCACCATGAACCAGACAATCATGTGAACCGATCACCATGTAACCAGATGATCATGTGACCCGATCACCATGTAACCAGACGATCATGTGACCCGATCACCATGGAACCAGACGATCATGTGACCCGACAGTCGTGACCCGATCACCATGTAACCAGACGATCTTGTGACCCCACAGTCATGTGACCCGGTCACCATGTACCCAGACGATCATGTGACCCGATCACCATGTAACCAGACGATCATGTGACCCGACAGTCATGTGACCCAATCACCACGTAACCAAATGATCATGTGACCCGATCTCCATGTATCCAGATGATCATGTGACCCAATCACCATGTAACCAAACGATCATGTGAGCCAACAGTCATGTGACCCGGTAATCATGTAACCACAATCATGTGATCCGGTAACCATGTAACCAGACGATCATGTGACCCGGACACCATGTAACCAGACGATCATTTGACCCGATCACCATGTAACCAGACGATCATGTGACCCGATCACCATGTAACCAGACGATCATGTGACCCGACAGTCATGTGACCCGATCACCATGTAACCAGACGATCATGTGACCCATCAGTCATGTGACCCGGATACCATGTAACCAGATGATCATGTGACCTGATCACCATGTAACCAGACGATCATGTGACACAATCACCATGTAACCAGACGATCATGTGACCCGATCACCATGTAACCAGACGATCATGTGACCCGACAGTCATGCGACCCGATCACCATGTAACCAGACGATCATGTGACCCGATCACCATGTAACCAGATGATCATGTGACCCGACAGTCATGTGACCCGATCACCATGTAACCAAACGATCATGTGACCCGATCACCATGTAACCAGATGATCATGTCACCCGTCAGTCATGTGACCCAATCACCACGTAACCAGACGATCATGTGACCTGACAGTCATGTGACCCGGACACCATGTAACCAGACGATCATGTGACCCGATCACCATGTAACCAGATGATCATGTGACCCGACAGTCATGTGACCCGATCACCATGTAACCAAACGATCATGTGACCCGATCACCATGTAACCAGACGATCATGTGACCCGTCAGTCATGTGACCCAATCACCACGTAACCAGATGATCATGTGACCCGACAGTCATGTGACCCAGACACCATGTAACCAAACGATCATGTGACCCAATCACCATGTAACCAGACGATCATGTGACCTGACAGTCATGTGACCCGGACACCATGTAACCAGACGATCATGTGACCTGATCACCATGTAACCAGACGATCTTGTGACCCCACAGTCATGTGACCCGGTCATCATGTACCCAGACGATCATGTGACCCGATCACCATGTAACCAGACGATCATGTGACACAATCACCATGTAACCAGACGATCATGTGACCCGATCACCATGTAACCAGACGATCATGTGACCCGACAGTCATGCGACCCGATCACCATGTAACCAGACGATCATGTGACCCGATCACCATGTAACCAGATGATCATGTGACCCGACAGTCATGTGACCCGATCACCATGTAACCAAACGATCATGTGACCCGATCACCAAGTAACCAGACGATCATGTGACCCGTCAGTCATGTGACCCTATCACCATGTAACCAGACGATCATGTGACCTGACAGTCATGTGACCCGGACACCATGTAACCAGATGATCATGTGACCTGATCACTATATAACCAGACGATCATATGACCCGACAGTCATGTGACCCAGACACCATGTAACCAGACGATCATGTGACCTGATCACCACGTAACCAGACGATCATGTGACCCGGTCACCATGTAACCAGACGATCGTTTGACCTGATCACCATGTAACCAGACGATCATATGACCCGACAGTCATGTGACCCAGACACCATGTAACCAGACGATCATGTGACCTGATCACCATGTAACCAGACGATCATGTGACCTGATCACCATGTAACCAGATGATCATGTAACCCGATCACCATGTAACCAGACGATCATGTGACCCGATCACCATGTAACCAGACGATCATGGACCCGACAGTCATGTGACCCAATCACCACGTAACCAGATGATCATGTGACCCGATCTCCATGTATCCAG
This sequence comes from Telmatherina bonti, assembly GCF_933228915.1. Taxonomy (NCBI): domain Eukaryota; kingdom Metazoa; phylum Chordata; class Actinopteri; order Atheriniformes; family Telmatherinidae; genus Telmatherina; species Telmatherina bonti. The sequence continues at coordinate 4,766,527 of NC_136620.1, forward strand.
ACGATCATGTAACCCAATCACCATGTAACCAAACGATCATGTGAGCCAACAGTCATGTGACCCGGTAATCATGTAACCACAATCATGTCATCCGGTAACCATGTAACCAGACGATCATGTGACCCGACAGTCATGTGACCCGGTAATCATGTAACCAGACGATCATGTGACCTGATCACCATGTAACCAGACAATCATGTGATCCGAGAGTCATGTGACCCGGTCACCATGTAACCAGACGATCATTTGACCTGATCACCATGTAACCAGACGATCATGTGACCCGATCACCATGTAACCAGACAATCATGTGACCCGACAGTCATGTGACCCGATCACCATGTAACCAGACGATCATGTGACCCATCAGTCATGTGACCCGGACACCATGTAACCAGACGATCATTTGACCTGATCACCATGTAACCAGACGATCATATGACCCGACAGTCATGTGACCCAGACACCATGTAACCAGATGATCATGTGACCTGATCACCATGTAACCAGACAATCATGTGACCCAACAGTCATGTGACCCGGTCAGCATGTAACCAGACGATCATTTGACCTGATCACCATATAACCAGACGATTATATGACCCGACAGTCATATGACCCAGACACCATGTAACCAGACGATCATGTGACCCGGTCACCATGTAACCAGACGATCATGTGACTTGGTCACAATGTAACCAGACGATCATGTGACCTGATTACCATGAAACCAGACGATCATGTGACCCGGTCACCATGTAACCGGACGATCATGTGACCTAATCACCATGTAACCAGACGATCATGTGACCCGACAGTCATGTGACCCGGTCACCATGTAACCAGACGATCATGTGACCCGATCACCATGTAACCAGACGATCATGTGACCCGACAGTCATGTGACCCGCTCACCATGTAACCAGACGATCATGTGACCCGATCACCATGAACCAGACAATCATGTGACCCGATCACCATGTAACCAGATGATCATGTGACCCAATCACCATGAACCAGACAATCATGTGAACCGATCACCATGTAACCAGATGATCATGTGACCCGATCACCATGTAACCAGATGATCATGTGACCCGATCACCATGTAACCAGACGATCATGTGACCCGATCACAATGTAACCAGACGATCATGTGACCCGATCACCATGTAACCAGACGATCATGTGACCCGGTCACCATGTAACCAGACAATCATGTGACCCGATCACCATGTAACCAGACGATCATGTGATCCGATCACCATGTAACCAGATGATCATGTGACCCTATCACCATGTAACCAGACGATCATGTGACCCGACAGTCATGTGACCCAATCACCATGTAACCAGAGAATCATGTGACCCGACAGTCATGTGACCCGATCACCATGTAACCAGACGATCATGTGACCCGACAGTCATGTGACCCGCTCACCATGTAACCAGACGATCATGTGACCCGATCACCATGAACCAGACAATCATGTGACCCGATCACCATGTAACCAGATGATCATGTGACCCGATCACCATGAACCAGACAATCATGTGACCCGATCACCATGTAACCAGACAATCATGTGACCCGACAGTCATGTGACCTGATCACCATGTAACCAGAGAATCATGTGACCCGACAGTCATGTGACCCGATCACCATGTAACCAGATGATCATGTGACCCAATCACCATGTAACCAGACGATCATGTGACCCGATCACCATGTAACCAGATGATCATGTGATCCGATCACCATGTAACCAGATGATCATGTGACCCGATCACCATGTAACCAGACAATCATGTGACCCGACAGTCATGTGACCCAATCACCATGTAACCAGACGATCATGTGACCCGACAGTCATGTGACCCGGTCACCATGTAACCAGACGATCATGTGACCCGATCACCATGTAACCAGACGATCATGTGACCCGACAGTCATGTGACCCGCTCACCATGTAACCAGACGATCATGTGACCCGATCACCATGAACCAGACAATCATGTGACCCGATCACCATGTAACCAGATGATCATGTGACCCGATCACCATGAACCAGACAATCATGTGAACCGATCACCATGTAACCAGATGATCATGTGACCCGATCACCATGTAACCAGATGATCATGTGACCCGATCACCATGTAACCAGACGATCATGTGACCCGATCACAATGTAACCAGACGATCATGTGACCCGATCACCATGTAACCAGACGATCATGTGACCCGGTCACCATGTAACCAGACGATCATGTGACCCGATCACCATGTAACCAGACGATCATGTGATCCGATCACCATGTAACCAGATGATCATGTGACCCTATCACCATGTAACCAGACGATCATGTGACCCGACAGTCATGTGACCCAATCACCATGTAACCAGACGACCATGTGACCCGGACACCATGTAACCAGACAATCATGTGACCCGATCACCATGTAACCAGACGATCATGTGACCCGACAGTCATGTGACCCGCTCACCATGTAACCAGACAATCATGTGACCCGATCACCATGAACCAGACAATCATGTGACCCGATCACCATGTAACCAGATGATCATGTGACCCGATCACCATGAACCAGACAATCATGTGAACCGATCACCATGTAACCAGATGATCATGTGACCCGACAGTCATGCGACCCGATCACCATGTAACCAGACGATCATGTGACCCGATGACCATGTAACCACATGATCATGTGACCCGATCACCATGTAACCAGACGATCATGTGACCCGATCACCATGTAACCAGACGATCATGTGAGCCCACAGTCATGTGACCCGATCACCATGTAACCAGACGATCTTGTGACCCCACAGTCATGTGACCCGGTCATCATGTACCCAGACGATCATGTGACCCGATCACCATGTAACCAGACGATCATGTGACCCGACAGTCATGTGACCCAATCACCACGTAACCAAATGATCATGTGAGCCAACAGTCATGTGACCCGGTAATCATGTAACCACAATCATGTGATCCGGTAACCATGTAACCAGACGATCATGTGACCCGACAGTCATGTGACCCGGACACCATGTAACCAGACGATCATTTGACCTGATCACCATGTAACCAGACGATCATGTGACCCGATCACCATGTAACCAGACGATCATGTGACCCGACAGTCATGTGACCCGATCACCATGTAACCAGACGATCATGTGACCCATCAGTCATGTGACCCGGACACCATGTAACCAGACGATCATGTGACCCGACAGTCATGTGACCCAATGACCACGTAACCAAATGATCATGTGAGCCAACAGTCATGTGACCCGGTAATCATGTAACCACAATCATGTGATCCGGTAACCATGTAACCAGACGATCATGTGACCCGACAGTCATGTGACCCGGACACCATGTAACCAGACGATCATTTGACCTGATCACCATGTAACCAGACGATCATGTGACCCGATCACCATGTAACCAGACGATCATGTGACCCGACAGTCATGTGACCCGATCACCATGTAACCAGACGATCATGTGACCCATCAGTCATGTGACCCGGACACCATGTAACCAGACGATCATGTGACCTGATCACCATGTGACCAGACGATCTTGTGACCCCACAGTCATGTGACCCGGTCATCATGTACCCAGACGATCATGTGACCCGATCACCATGTAACCAGACGATCATGTGACACAATCACCATGTAACCAGACGATCATGTGACCCGATCACCATGTAACCAGATGATCATGTGACCCGACAGTCATGTGACCCGATCACCATGTAACCAAACGATCATGTGACCCGATCACCATGTAACCAGACGATCATGTGACCCGTCAGTCATATGACCCAATCACCATGTAACCAGACGATCATGTGACCTGACAGTCATGTGACCCGGACACCATGTAACCAGACGATCATGTGACCTGATCACCATGTAACCATACGATCATGTGACCCGACAGTCATGTGACCCGAACACCATGTAACCAGACGATCATGTGACCCATCAGTCATGTGACCCGGACACCATGTAACCAGACGATCATTTGACCTGATCACCATGTAACCAGACGATCATATGACCCGACAGTCATGTGACCCAGACACCATGTAACCAGATGATCATGTGACCTGATCACCACGTAACCAGACGATCATGTGACCTGATCACCACGTAACCAGACGATCATGTGACCTGATCACCATGTAACCAGACGATCATGTGACCTGATCACCACGTAACCAGATGATCATGTCACCATGTAACCAGACAATCATGTGACCTGATCACTATGTAACGAGACGATCAAGTGACCGGACAATGTGAAAGTTCCATCTTTCTTTCAATCAGCTGATTCTGCAGCTGGATCCTGTCTGAACATGAGATTTTTGTATGCAGTCGTTCTTTGCCGAGCGGTTCTTTGCTCTCTTCGACTCTGACGGCAGTGGATCCATCAGTCTGGACGAGTTGTTCAAAGCTCTGGACCTCCTGATCCACGGCAATGAGACCGACAAGCTCCACTTCCTGTTCCAGGTTTATGACGTGGATGGTGAGTTGACACACGGTAGAGTTGTTCTGGTTCTCTGGACTCAGGTTGGATTCATTTTACTGGTTGTTTCTGCCAACAGGAAGTGGCTCTATCGATACAGACGAGCTCAAAACAGTTCTGAAGTCATGTCTGCATGAGAGCGCCATCTCTCTGCCAGAGGAGAAACTGGACGACTTAACACTGGCACTGTTCGAGTCTGCAGACAGAGACAATAGCGGATCCATCACCTTCGAGGAGCTCAAAGCTGAGTTGGAGAATTTCCCGGAGGTGATGGAGAACCTCACTATCAGGTGAGCCATGAGGAACCTGGAGGAGGACCGGATCCACACCTGGTCCTGGTTTTATTTTGTGTTGTACCAACTCACTGAAACAGATATAAAAACCACGTTCATTTAACTTTACTCCTATTCATCATATTTACATCTAGATAAAACCAGTTTATCAACAGAAACAAGCGAAGAAACAAAATCAGGTTTTTATGTCTCCAAGACATCTTTGTAAGGTGACAAGTGGAGTGGTTTCATCCCACTTCATGGAAACATCTGGCTAGAATATCATCACTGTGGAAAGTACAGAACCCTGAGGACTCCATGACTTCCTCTGGAGTTTGAGGAAAACTCAGGATTTCCCAGAACAAACTGGAATCCGTCACATAATTATGACTTAAACCAGCCTGATCCGGTTCCTTTACTTCCTGTAACATGTTCCAGCATCTG